>NC_077233.1:215971189-216306301 GCF_027887165.1 Monodelphis domestica | reverse complement strand
GATTTATAATTTATTTATTTGCGTATATGATTTGGGGTTTTGGTTTTAAAATATTATTACAAAAATAAATAATATGGAAATAGTTTTTGAGTGATAATACACATATAACCCAGTGGAATTGCTTTTCAGCTCTGAGAGGAGGAGAGAAAAAGGGAGGGAAAGAACATGACTCATGTAACCATGGGAAAATATTTTTAAAATAAAATAAAATAAAACTTATTTTTTAAATAAATAAATCTGGTTTCAGACACTTCCTAGCTGTGTGACTCTAGGCAAGTCATTTAACTCTAACTGCCTAGCCCTTATCACTCGTCTTCCTTAAAAACCAATACTTAGTATGAATTCTAAGACTAAAGGTAAGTTTAAAAAAAAAGAAAGAAACTCTGTTCTAATTCAACATCTTTTTTCCTACATGCTGTATTTTAACATAGAGGTAGCTGTGATGTAATGGATGCCTAGCTGATGTTGGAATCAAAAAGACCTGAGTTCAAGTTAGTTAAATACTTCATCTCGAGATATCTTTACTGGCTGTTTGTTCCCCACACCTGGAATACTCTCCTCATCTCCTGGCTTCCTAGGCCTCCTTCAATAATTTCAGATAAAATCCAACCTTCAATGAGAAGCCTTTCCTAATCCCCCTTAAAGCTAGGGCCTTCCCCCTGTAGATTATCTCCAGGTATCCTGTATAAAGCTCATCTGTACCTAGTTGTTTGCATGCCCTCTCCCCCATCAGACTGAGTGCCTTGAGAGTGGGGACTGGCTTTTTCCTTTTCTTTATAACACCAACTAGGAGCACAGTGCCAAAGGAGAGCTGTGAACACAAAATATCCCAACTTAAAATTCTTGGTGTATTGGACCTACTCTTCTAGGTGTTATTGCACTCTTTGTATTTTTCACCTCCTTTCAAAAGCCTATTTTAAAACCAATTGAACAAGCTTCAGAGAGATTGCTGAGAAAATTCTGATTCTGAAATCAGGGCCTGTCTTGCCCATTTCTTTCACCTCCTAGTGCCTCATCCCTAGTTTTACAAAACAGAAGACAGTCATCTGAAGAAGAATTTCCAGGGCAGACCCAGGAGAGGCTTTTTTTCCTATCAGTCATCCTCTTTTTCTCAGAGGTATTTTTCTCCTTTCAGTTTGTTTCTCAGTTTAGAAAACAAAGAGAGAGGGAGACTCACATTTTCATTGTAGGCCTCCATCAGTAAATAGTTTAATCAACTGTCATTATTGGCTTTGCCAGGAGAGGGGTATAGTATAAGTGAAATACTTTAAATGCAATCAATCCCAATACGATTCTTCTCTAGTTCCCTCTCTCAGCCATCATCGTCTCTCCTATTCCAACCCCAGACCTGCTTCTTGGCTCTTATCCTTAGGAACTCATAATGAGGGCTCCTAGGAAATGATGGATCCAAAGAACACAGGACCTGGAAATGTATGCTGAAGACAGTCAAATGCTTGCTAAGCCCCATTCCCAGGATCGTGCCTCAGTTTCTTCCTCATCTTTAAAATGGGGGTTACAGCAAGAAATCCTGAGACCAAAATATCCTAGGAGTACATTTACTACTAATAATAGCTAGCATATAATCTCAAATTAAGATTTTCAAAGATAACCTTTACAAAAATTATCTCATTTTATCCTGATGACGACCCTGGGAGTTAGGTGGCATGATTATTGTTCCCATTTTATAGATGAGGAAATTGAGACAGACAAAAGTTAAATGACTTACCGAGAGTTACACTGCTAGCAAGTATGAGATCACATTTGAACTCAGAACTTCCTGACTTCAGGAATACAATTAGATGAGCAAAACCAATGCAACCAAGATTAGAAGGGAAACGACAAACTAGGAGAACCTTTTTATAACAAGTATCTCTGACAAAGAAAAAGGAGTCAAATTTATAAGCATACAAAGCATGCCCCAACTGACAAATAGTCAAAGGATATGAACAGGCCAATTCTCAGATGAATAAATTAAAACCATTTTTAGTCATGTGAAAAAATGTTCCAAATTACTATTAATTAGAGAAATGCAACTTCAAACAACTCTGAGGCACTACCTTATACTTATCAGAATGACCAAAAAAAAAAGAGAGAGAAAGAAAGAAAGAAAGAAAAATGACAAATTTTGGAGGGGATGTTGAAAAACAAACACCAGTAACCCTTTTGATGAAGCAGAGAATGAGACAACCATTCTAGAGGGCAATTTGGAACCATGGCCAAACTAGGCACTGCCTTTGACTTAGCAATACTGCTACTAGGTCTGTATCTCAAAAAGATCAAAGATGGGGGAAAGAGCGTACATGTCCGAAAATATTTACAAGAGCTCTTTTTGTGGTGGCAAAGAACTGGAAACCAAAGGGATGTCCATGGGGTAAGCTGTGGTACATGATTATAATGAAATCCTATTGTGCCATAAGAAATGACAAACAAGACTCACAAAAACAGCCAGACTAATATGAAGTAATACAAAGTGAAATGAGCAGAAAAGGAGAATACTGTTGTACACGGTAACAGTGATAAAGTACCATGATCAACTGTGAGTGATTTAATTACTATCAGCAAGGCAAGAACCCAAGACAACTCCAAGGGACTCATGACAAAAATGGCTGACCACCACCGTGGCAGGAACTGATGGAATCCAAATGCAGACTGAAGCCTACTAGTCTTTTTTTCCTCCATGAATTTTTCTCTAGTGAAAACAATATGTCTTCTTTCATGACATGATGAACATGAAAATGTCTTACATGATAGCACATGTATGACATGTCAGAGTGGGGGAGAGGGAGGGAGAAAACGGTGTCAGAAAATGATTATTAAAAATGGTATCAACATATCATCTGGAAAAAATAATAGGGAGTTAGCAATATTGTAAACAAACCATGGAGGATAATAGCCAATGGATGCTTTGTATCCATTCCTGATACACTATACTCACCCACTGTATTAATTTTTTACTTTTTTCCAAGCATTGAGAGAGGCAGAGAGCCCAGAATTTTTTCTCCCTCTCCCCACCCTCGGCACCAGAGTTCATCATCCTGTCCTGAGTTTATAGATATTCAGGGAGGGGGAGGAGGGACAGGGAGCATCTGGGTGGCTCAAAGGATAGAGAGCCAACCCTAGAGATGAAAAGTTCTGGGTTCAAATCTGACTTCAGATACTTCCCAGCTATGTGACCCTGGGCAAGTCACTTAATCAACACTGCTTAGCCCTTAGCCCTTCCCCTGCCTTAGAACCAATTCACAGTATTGATTCTAAGATGGAAGGTGAGGGTTTAAAACAAAGATATTCAGGTGACCGTTTTAGGAGGTGGGGAGTGGAGTCCATTGATTCCCAAGCAGGAAAATGCCCTACAACAGAGTAGCAGGGACAGTTTAGAAAGTGGAAGGCTTCATTCAGGCCAGCTGTGGCATCATTACAACATTGTTCTCCCTCACACCTAGGAGGCATCTCCCTATGGTGACAGAAACTTTGAACCATAGTTAGCACTGAAGGAAAAAATTCACCAAAAAGAAAGTCAAAGGTTAGACAGGGGACATTTTTTTGGTCATGTGTGAGAGTGTGTCTTCTCTCCATTTAAGGGGAACCACCACTCCTACAACTCAAATGACTGCCATTGTACCAAAGGTCGGGAAAGCTCCCATTTGTTCCCAGGGTCAGGGGACATTTGGACCCCATCACAGAACAGCTTCCCTTCATGGAAAGGTGAGGAGGGGCAGGGCTAGAAACAGCAGAAGCTGAAGGCCGCTGTGTGAACTCCAGAAACAGGAAGCTACTGAGAGGAAGAGCTGACAATAACCACAAGACCCAAATTTCCCAGAATGAAATGCTTTGCCAGACTTGAATAATTATTATAATTAGCATTTATAGAGCACTTTAAGGTTTGTAAAGTGCTTTACATATATTCTCTCATTTGCTCTTCATAACCACCCTGTGAAGGAGATGATATAATTATACCCATTTTACAGATGAGGAAAAAAGAGTCCCAGAGTCACACAGCTGGTATAAGTGGTTGAGGTGGTATTTTTTTTTAAACCCTTACTTTCGGTCTTAGTAACAACTCCCAAGACAAAAGGACAAGGGCTAGTAGAAAAATGATGTTAAGTGATTTGCTCAGGGTCATCTGGCTAGGAAATTTCTGAGGCCAAATTTGAACCCAGGTCTCCCAACTCCAGACCTGGTGATCTATCCCCTGAGTCACCCAGCTGCCCCAATACACATTTCTTAAGCACTTATTAGGTGCCAGGCATTGTGCTAAGTGCTACCCAACTCTATCATTGTATATGATGAGGAAATTAAAACTGTGAGGAGGCAATGCCTGTATGGTAAAGAGTCTAATCCAGCCTGGAAGGTCTCTATGTTTCAGTTTCTTAATATATAAAATAAGAGATTGGACTAAATGTCTTCTAAGGTCCTTTTTGAACCTCAATAGGTGATACAATAGAGAACCCTAGACTTGGCAGTTGGGACTACCTCAGACAAAGTCTCTCTGGTCAAATCACATAACCTCTCAGCCTCAGTTTCCTTATCTGTAAAATAGGGATAATAATAATAATACCTACCTCATGAGATTATAGTAAGGACCAAATGATATATGGCTAAGGTTTTGCAAACTTTAAAATACCATATAAATGCTATCTATATTATAATTATTATTATGTGATACTAGTGCCTTATTTTTTTACCAGTTTCCTAGTGCTAATTTTGCCCAAATAAGTGATAGACTCAGTTTCTTCTTCTGGAGGTAAAATTAGACTAGATGATTTCTTAGGACCTTCCCAAATTAAAATCCTGCAATAAGACCTATAATCACTGCTATCATTGTTCTTCCTTTTTATTAACTTTTTTTTACCAATTACATTTAATACCAAATTTCCCACCAGTTTTCCTAAGTTATATGATCGAACTTTCCCTTCCTCTCTTTCCTTACCTGACTTGGTGTGGGCAGCTAATTTGTATCTGCATTATGTATGCATTATCATATATTCAGGGGGCAGCTGGGTAGCTCAGTGGATTGAAAGCCAGGCCTAAAGAAGGGAGGTCCTGTGTTCAAATATGACCTCAGACACTTCCTAGCTGTGTGACCCTGGTAAGTGACTTACTGCCCCACTGCCTACCCTTTATCACTCTTCTGCCTTGAAACACATACACAGTATTGATTCTAAGATGGAAGGTAAGGGGTTAAAAAAACCCACCTATTTCCATATCATTCATTTTTGTAACTGCGTTATTTTTTTTAAATCCTTACTTTCTGTCAGAACCAAAGGCAGAAGAGTGAGTGGTAAGGGCTAGGCAATAGGGGTTAAATGACTTGGCCAGGGGCACAGAGTTAAAAAATATTTGAGAACAGATTTGAACCCAGTATCTCACTCTCTAGGCCTGGCTCTCAATCCACAGAGCCACCTGAAGTGAGTAATCTTATCAAACCAAAACCTCAAAGCATAAACCCAAATAAACAAGTAAAAAATTGTATGTTTTCATCTACATTCCGACTCCAACAGTTCTTTCTCTGTTGATGGATAGCATTCTTTGTCCCAAGTCCCTCAGAATTGTCCTGGATCATTTTATTGCCGATAATAGCTAAGCATCACAGTTGATCATCCCATAATATTGCTGTTACTGTGTACCATGTTCTCCTGGTTCTGCTTATTTCACTCTGCATCAGTTCATGGAGGTCTTCCAGCTCTTTCTGAAATCATCCTGTCCATCATTTCTTATAGCACAATAGTATTCCCTCACCATCATGTACATTCCTCAAATGAGGGACAGATGCCCCTTTAGTTTCCAATTCTTTGCCAACAAAAAAAGAGCAGCTATAAATATTTTTATATAAGTAGTTCCTTTCCCCACTTTTTAAAAATCTCTCCAGGAGACAGACCTATTGTTCTGCCTTGGAACTTCTAACACAGAAGGCAAAGATTTAAAAAAAGGATGGGTTAGATTTGGCTCCCTGAAGGAATCCTGACTCTGAGGAATACAGTTCCAGCCATGAGGAGGTTTCTCATTAGCACTGAAAGGCTATCACCACCCTCTGAAGCTGAGAGATGGGCTATGCAATGGAATATTGGCTCTGGTCCATTCAAAGGAACAAACATGACCAACCTGCAACTCTATGTTAATATTTCAGGGATTCCAGAATACTTTGATGATAAAAGAGCAAAACAGCAAATAACCAAAGCCTACTACTGGATAAAGCAAGTCGAATGAAACCAGGCTATGGCCTCACACAGATTGCCCAAAATAGACACTGGCAAAGTTGTTATCTAAGGTGGAGTTATATCCTGGGGCAGGAGAGGGGGGAACGGGTCGGATGAAGGTCTGAGATGGGATACCAGGGTGCTAGTCAGAGTTTCCAAGGCTCAAGTTACTATGGATCTTTCTCCACCCCAAGAATTCAATTAAGCAATTATTAAACATTCCCCTAAACCAGGCAGTAGGGATACAGATTTTAAAAAGACCCAGACCCTGATCTCAAGAATCTTAGAATTTAATGGGGAAAAGAAATTTATGTAAATAACTATAATTCAAAAGAGCAGTCTGGAAAAAGTATGAGAGATCAGAGTCCAAAGAGATCACTGTTCCATTTGTAGGTGGGGAAGAGAAGACTTCACTGAAGAAGTAATGTATGAACTGGGTTTGAATGGGGAAAAGGTAGTAGCTTCAACAGATTTTGGACTTTTCAGAGTCTCTAAGGTTGAGGTCTTGAGCTCTTTGCTCAAGACTAGAAGTGGGAAAAGAATGGGGAAGAGAATAGTCCAGTTTGGCTAAACTGGAGTATATGAAGGGAAATAGTTTGAAATATGGCTACAAGGGTGGGTTAGAGTCAAACTGTGCAGGACCTTCAATACTAACCACCCACTTAACACTGTCTCAAACACTCAACTACTTCCTGAGAAAACTTGATCTGAACACACAAGTCACCAAAACATGAGCAATGTGGTCAAAACAAACAAAAACCAAGCTCCCTTCCCTCTGGGGTTGTTGATGCCATCTGTCACAGAATCACTTCAGTAAAAGGGCAGTGGGCCAAAGTTCCAATCTGGCCTCAAACTCTTCCTAGCTGTGTGACCCTGGGTAAGTCACTTAACCCCATTTGCCTAACTTTTGCCCTTCTGTCAGAGTTGTTACTAAGAGAGAAAACAAGGGTTTAAAAATAAATAAATACATAAAAGTGGAATGGGCTGCCTTGGATGGGGTAGATTCTCCCTCACTGGAAGTCCCCAGGCAAAAGCTGAACAACTTTGTGTTTAAGAGGCTTCAGAGAGAGATTCTTGGTGAGATAAAGGTTGGAGGCAGTGGCTTCCCTTTATTTCAACAGTTCTGTAGCCAGGCACCCAGTGAGCAAAGCAAAGAAAGACATAAACACAAAGAAATGTGCCTGATCTCAAGTTTTCATACTAATAAATAGGCAGATCTCTACATTTGGGTGCATTGCTAGTGTTTGTCCATGATAGCCTTTTTTGACTGTGGCTGGAATCGAGAATAAACTTCTACATTCCAATCTTACTCTTCCAGGGTAAATTTCTCTGGGTCTGGGGTTTTCCACCTACAAAATGGGGACATCAAGGCTCGGGTATCAAGTGACATAATGAATAGAGGGTGATTTGTAAGCCATAAAGTTGCCATATAAATGTCAACCATCATTAAGTTACAAAGGCCAAAGCAGTCTATGAAGCCCAACAGATCAAGTAACAGGTTTCTGGGGAAAGGCTTACTAACTGGAACAGGCCCAGAATGGAATGGTGGGGGTTGGAGGGTGTTCCAGAAAAGAAGATGGTGGGGCGATGGGCTTCTGGGCTGTGGCTGCTTGGGAAGCTGGAGTGCCTCATCCGCCCAGATTTTTCTGCATGCCCCAGAATCCTCAGCCCATGTGCTGCTACTAGCCACCTAGATTCTTCACAACCATTTCCTCTCCAGGGAGAAATCATAAGGAAGGAGCTGGTTCTAGACACAAATGTGCATGTTGGGGGAGGGGGAAGGAGAGAATGAGACTGAAGAGTCTGTGACTGGGGCCTTCACCCTCCCTAGAGCTACCCCAGGCCAGGAAGTCAGGCTACCCGCCCCCTTTCTCCCAAAGCAGCCCCAAGAAAGAACAGAAGAAGAAAATGGAAAAAAACAAAACCCTGCAGTCTCTAGCTGAAATAGGAAGAAGAGGAAGAAGGCAAGGCTGGAGGGAAGGCACCAACGGGTTCCACAGCTACACTAAGTCTTTTATAGCATACAAAAAGCAACGCTAAGATCCATGCTCTCCCCATTTCAAAGGTGAGGCAACTGAGTTTCCAAGAACTAGGCTGATTTGTCTGTGGGTCTACCACACAGTAAATGGAGGAGCTAGAAATTCAAGTCAGATCTCCAGAATCCAAGCCCCTAGCACCCTTTCCTTGGACCCTGGACCCAAAGCAAACCCATTCTCCAGGGCCCCTCCATCAAGGGAGTGGAGGGCAGGGAGGTGAACAGAGAATGCAGAAAGACAATCTGGCAGTCAGATTTGGATTATTGATCCTTGACAGTGACTTACTGGGTGGCCATGGGTAAATCATTTAATCTCTCAATTTTCTGGGCTATAAAAGGAAGCATTTATTGGAACAATAAATAATGACTCACATTAAAGGGTTTATAAAACACATTCTGCCCAACAAATCCCAGAGGGGGAAAGGAGACAGCACGAGTATCATTAGCGCCATTTTACAGATGGGGGATCTTGCAGTCATTAAGTGGCAGGGCCAGGACCTGAATGAAGGAAATGGAGTCAGAAAAGAATCCTGTGTAATGGATTTTAAATGCCTCCCCACTTCCAGAAAACCCCTGTCCTTATCCACGGTGCCAAAGCACTGCCCTGAATGATCTCATTGCCCACGTACAGCATTCCAGAGGTGGAGACAAGAGACAGAACACTGGAGCTCCCCTCCAAGACAAGAACTCTAGGAAGCCTTTCCCAGGAACCCCTTGGAGATGCCTCCTTTTGCTGCCCAACAGAAATACAAGGAGATTCCCATCTTCCCACTGAACTCAGAGATGACTCAGGGATCATGCAGGACCTTGAGGTGTGAAAGCAGTTAACTGTCTGGAATGAAAGCCATGGGGCCAGCACAGCAAGCCTCCCCTCCATTCCTAGGGCTGGGCTACCCAGAGCCAAGTTCAACTGTCCAGGGAAAGGCGAGGACCACATTTTCCCAGCATGCTCACACCCACCTTCCCCCAGCCTCCCCCAAAAGAACAATGCCCAACCAATAAGGCTCAGCTCAGGGGAAGGCCAGCTGTGCCGGCTGGAAACCGAGCTCCTCAGAATGCTGAGTCGGCAGCTCTCTCTTTCACCCAGTTCCCTCCCCTCCCCCCACCCAATTACAGTTCAGTCAGAGGCTCCCAGAGAATGGTCAGAAATTGAAAACAGATTTCCACTCAACCCGAGCTTGGGTTTCACGAATTCCATTACTCTGAGCTCTCTCAGCATTTCCTGGAGCGAATACTAAAAGAGGGACTGGGGAGAGGGAAGGACAAGAGAAGGGAAAAGCTGAAGAGGGATCTTGCCTCTTTTTTTCCCCCAGACCTTTACTTTATGTCTTAGTAACAACTCTAAGACAGGGCTAGGTAAAAGGGGTTAAGTGACTGGACCAGGGGCACAGAGCTAGATAGTATCTGAGGCCAGATTTGAACCTGGATTCTCCCAACTCCAGGTCTGACTCTCTATCCACTTAGATACCCCTGGGACCTTCCTGCCTCTGACTGTTGGATGGAATCTTCTTCCCAAAGTCCTTGGAGATCAGGTCCAGGACCTGCAGCTCTCTTTCACCCAAGGGGAGATCATGGCTAAGGAATCCCCTACCAAGACCCAACCAAGGAACTCTCTTCCAAGTTACTAGAGCCCAGTACTTCAGGAATCATCCAAGCACCAAAGAAACTGAAGTGGCTTTAGTTTTTCCAATACCTAAAACACACACAGCTCAAAAGCAAACTTTTTTTAAATATATATTTTTTTATAAAAACCTTCCATCTTGGAGTCAATACTGTATATTGGCTCCAAGGCAGAAGAGCAGTAAGGGCTATGCCATGAGGGTGAAGTGATTTGCTCAGGGTCACAGAGCTGGGAAGTATCTGTGGCCAAATTTGAACCCAGGACCTCCCATATCTAGGCCTGGCTCTCAATCCACTGAGCTACCTGCTATCTGCTATCTGCTGAAAACTTCAGGAACCCTGGGTGGGTAGGAGTTCTATGTGGAGTGGCTGAAAAGAATATTGAAATGAAACTAATTGTATGACCTTGGACAAGTAATTTTTCTTCCTCTGAGCCTCAAATGATATATAAACGTATTACCTCTTTTGATGCAATTCAAAAATACAGTAAGCTCTTGCTAGGCACTATTATAAAACCTGAGGATCTAAAGACAAAAATGAGCTACCCAGCCCTGGCCTGCCAAGAGTTTAAATATTGATGTTCCCATCAACCCTGTGAAGTAGGGAGGATATTATCTCCATTTTGTGGATGAAGAAATTAAGGCAAGTTTCTTTTGATCATAATCTTAAAGAGTTGCCCGAAGCCCTGAGAAGTTAAGTGAGTTGTCCAAAGTCACAGAGCCAAATCTTATTATTGTTGTCCATCCTTTATTTTCAAAAAGGACCAATTACATCACTGAGGGGGTGTCTTTTTTATTTTATCTTATTGATTAATAAAGAAAATTCTTCCATGGTTACATGATTCATGTTCTTCCTCCTGGGTTTTACATGTGTCGTTGGCCAAGACCTATTTGCATATGATTATATTTGCACTCAGGTGAGTCTACATCGAGGGGATGTCTTGACTTGCTCATGAGCTGGATTTAACTAAGGCAAAGTGGTCCACCTCACTCTTTCCACCAGAATCATGCAGGACACCCTGGCAGGACAAAAGTCAGGATGGTTGGTGATGGCGTCAGATGCAGTGGATGATTTTGGCATCTCCAATGTCTGACCAAGCTCTAAGTACCTGATCCAGCTGCCTTCATAGCCCTTGGAATGAACTGTTCTCATCTGCCCATTCCTCCAGCCAGGAGAGGTCTTAATCCCCCTAATTCACTAATGGATCTGAGGCCTGTTAGTTACCCTCCACCTGATCTGGCCCACAATCAAGGCAGTTAACAGGAATGTGGCCACTATAGACATGCTTCTTGGAGCCACAGGTGAGATTTTGGGTGAAAAGTGAACACTAAAGGTGGCTAAGCAGCCCTGCAAAGGACTCAGCAAACCCTCATATCACAGGTGCTAGTCCTCCTTGAAACATCCCAAACACCCCACAGCCAATATGGGTCAGAACTTGACCCCAAGTCTTGTTGCTTCTAAAGTCAACTCTCTAGGCACTACTCTATACATCTCTGCTTGTAAAGCACTTTGTACATCTTAAGGCATTCCACAAATATCAGCTATTATCATCTTTAACTCCGTTGTTGAGAGAAAGGCCTTTTCCTTTTGGCCCAATCTCAGATTAATGGCCCCAGTCATGAAGCAGAATTGAATGGCTCCCTAGGCTCTCATCCCACACTTGGGTCCCCTTCACCAATCAGAATGGAGGTAATGTCTTCTGGACTGATGGCTGATTGGGAAGGAAGAACCTCTATAGAACTCACCTGAATTCACCCCATCAGCCCAGGGGTCCTAGGCATAGAGTTGGAGAGGGAAGAAACTGGTCCCATCCAATAGAGGCAATTCTCCTCCTTTCTTCCAGCCACCACCTCCATTTACAAACAGTACAGATAGAGACACGTGAAGACATTAAGTTTACTTGCTATATTTTAAATGTAGCTTTGAGGGGCAGCTGAGTAGCACAATGGATAGAGAGCCAGGCCTGGAGATAGGGGGTCCTGGGTCTAGATCTGGCCTCAGACACTTTCTAGCTGTGTGACCCTGGGCAAGTCTCTTAATCTCAGTTGCCTAGCTCTTACTACTCTTCTGCCCTAAAATTAATGTTGAGACATTCAGTAAGGATTTACAAAATAAATAAATCAGTGCATCTATTTTAGTATCTAATTTAACATGTCTCTTGGGATGTGAATAAAACAAAATTAATCTTTTTCATTTTACGACAAATTCTTTTTTGAATAGGGCTCATCAATGGCTGGGACCTCCCAGTGAACCACATCAGGGGGCCAATAGTCTATAGATCTACCACCTACAGGGTTCTGGGTAATGAGTGGTTCAAGCCATTTTGCTTTTTCTCCCGAAAAACCTGTTTGGACTTGAACTTGGGCTTTGCTAAGCTACCCTTAGGCTGAGACCTCTAATCATCTGAGATCTGAGGATCTTACCCACAGTAAGACCACTCAAGCAAGCTGAGGACTTAAAAAGAAGCCAGAAGAGGGTGATTGACCAGTAGGAAGGGAGTTCCTAAACCTTCATCAATCCGAGGAAAGACAAAAGTAGCCACAAACAAAAAAGGAAAGTGAGATCTAGAGATGCCAGAGGATGTAGGGAAAAACCAAAGGCCTCCACATTCTAGCACATCAAAATCTCTCTTCACAGATTTATAAGGTTTTTCTGTCCAACTTTTTTTTTTATCTGATCTGGATACTCTCTCCACTGGCATAATTTCCAGTGATATCTCCACCTACACTTACGCAGGCACAATGGCTGAATCAGCATTACCTCTCACACATCAAGGGCCAAAACTGCCAATCTATCAGCTCTCGGTGGGAGGAAGGCAGAAGGAGGGCACAAGAGGTGGAGAAGAAAAACCACACAGTCCAATGTGATGATTTGTCCTATTGTGTAAGCAAAGGTGAATGGAGAATTGTAAAGTAGTCCAAGTTCTGTGTCTGGGAGTCTAGGGAACATGGAGCGTCAGACCAACTGGCCTCAGACACGTACTAGCTTCGAGACCCTGGACAAGCCACTTTACCCTGTTTGCCTCAGTTTCCTGCACTTCCCATGAACAGTTGGAAGGAAATTCAGAAGGCTCCTGCTACTATGCTGCCATTTTAGCTCTACCTCCATGAGCCACATTTGAGAAAAAGCCTAACACTTGTAATGAAACCAAGACCCTCTCTGCTTTAAGAAAGACTCTGAATGGGGGCAGTGAGGTGGCTCAGTGGATTGAGAACCAGGCCTGCAGATGGGAGGTTCTGGGTTCAAATTTGCCATCAGGTGCTTCCTAGCTAGCCAAGTTACTTAACCCCTATTTCCTAGTCTTTATTGTTCTTCTGCCTTGGAACCAATAGACAATATTGATTCTAAGATGGAAGGGAGGGTATTTAAAAATAAAAACAGTTGGTGGAAGTTGTGTGGGTGAAAAGAACGGGAGATGGATATAAGAGATGCTGTGGAGGCAGAATTGGCAAGAAACAACACTTGAAAATGGATTGGCTATGGGGAAAGAGGGATAAAGGATGACTCTAGGATTGAAAATATGGCAGTAACATTGGCCTTAATGTTCCTCCCATACAATCCTCTATGCCTCTGTAGTGCCTGTCATTCCTGCCTGGAACACTTGCCCTTCTTATCTCCTATTCCTTTCAGACTCAGGTCAAATTCTGGTATATGATTATAATGAAATACTATTGTGCCATACAAAATGATGCATAGGTTAACTTTTTTTTAAACTCTAACCTTCTATCTTTGAATCAATACTGAATATTGGTTCTAGGGCAGAAGAGCAGAAAGGGCTAGGCAATGGGAGTTAAGTGACTTGCCCAGGGTCACACAGCTAGAAAGTATCTAAGGGCAGATTTGAAACCAAGCCTCTCCTCTCCAGGACTGACTCTATCCACTGAGCTAGCTAGCTGCCCTGAGCAGGTTAATTTTATTGAAAAATATGTAAAGATATTTTGGGGGCTTGAGTTTATATTATTATTCACTTACAAAAATGAACAATATGGAAATTTTAAAAATAAATATATAAAAGAAGAAAAAAAAAGACATGGAAAGACCTACATGAAATTATAAAGACTGAAACAAGTGGAACCAAGAAAACAACAGAATATATTTGAAGAATAAGTTGTGTGTGTCCACCTCCAGAGAAAGAATTGATAAATGAAAATAAGCAAAACACAGTTTTATATATACATCTATCTTTTGTCAAATGTTGCCTTCTCTACTACATGGAGGGGAAGGAGGGAGATAACTGGGAATTTTAATGTAAAAAAATTAGTTCATTTTTTTAACTTTTAAATTTTTATCTAAATTTCAATTTTATTCATTATAAATTTACTAAAACTTAAATTTTAACTTTTGATTTTTAAAAAGGCTCAGTTCAAATCTCCCCTATTGCTACTGTCTCACATCTGAGATTCCCACCCATTTATCCTATATATCTTATGTGCATTAATTTTTTGTTTGTTGCATACTCCAATAGAAAGTGTGGGGGCAGCTAGGTAGCTCAGTGGATTGAGAGCCAGGCCCCAAGACAGGAGGTCCTGGGTTTAAATCTGACCTCAGACACTTCCTAGCTGTGTGACCCTGAACAAGTCACTTAACCCCCATTGCCCAGCCCTTACAACACTCTTCTGCCTTGGTCAAGATGGAAGGTAAGGGTTAAAAAGAAAAAAAAGGAAGTATGCTCATTGAGGGCAGAGGGTATGTTTTTTATTTTCTTTGTATTCCTAGTGCCTGATACATAGTAAGTACCTGATAAATGTTGGTTGACTGACTGACTGACATTTTCATAGAGATACTATGTGATTAGAAAAGGAGACTTCACAGTCCTACAACTAAAGGCACAGCATGTGGGCAGCTCGAGGAGTGTTGCTTGGCAGATACAAAGTGCTTATTAAATAATGTTCCATCAAGTTGAATTAGTCTTGTCATCCGGGAAGTTTCGTGTGTACGTGCCTCAGTTCTTGAACCCCACGTGAACCTGGTACTCCCATGGGCTCAAAGGAACAATGTCCATGCTCAGTCCTGGGAACTCAGAACAATGTGTGAATGGTCATAGATAGGAGATGCTTTATACAATCCCAACTTCAACTAGAGGAGAGCTCTCCACATCAGCAAATCAAATGGAGGGAAAGACTGTATCCAAAACCATGGGGAAGCCTCAAACCAGAGCAGCAACACAAAGATACACACAGAGAATCCAGGGCTCCTGGGGGAACCTAGAAAGGGAGTGCTATGAATTTGAAGTGGAACCAAATCCAGCAAGTAATCCAACTAGCTTATAATTCTAAGAATAGGTCCCTCAATAGCCAAAGGACAGTCCCAGCTACCCCCACAACCAAGAAGACCTGTACTACAGTACACACTAGATCTGGTCCTGAATATAGGGCAGGTCCCTGAAAGGAGTCTTCCAGAAAATCAGAACAACAACAATAGTAAGTATGGTAACAACTAGCATTTAAGCTTCAGTGGATCCATGAACTCATTATTGTTGGCCTCTCCTACGGACAGTAGCCCATTCACACCTCCTTTCCTTATTCCATTCTTGTCCCTGAATGTCCATAAATCCTCCACAGAGGCTGTAACCAGTATGCCAGAGGCCTTCTCCTAGTTCTTCCATTTGCATATGTCAGCTCATTTAAGCCACACAATAGCCCTGGAAGGTAAATGCTATTTCCATTTTGCAGATGAGGAAACTTGAGTGAGGTCCAGTGACTGCCCAAGGCCAAAGGACAGTGTCTGAGACAGAATTCAGGTCTTCCTGATGTTAAGTCTAACACTATCTACTAGGGTGGATGTCTATGCCAAGCATGTAAAGATTTGCCCTAGCAGAATGGGCAAATGAGAATCATTTGTTCCAAAGGCTATGAAGGTGAGGGAAACAGGCACTAAGGAGTGCTTAGAGCTTGGTCTAGCTGTCTAGCTTCTACCCATGGTTCCTAGATCTGTCCCTGAGGGCCAAGCAGAACATGTCTAAACCTGCTTCTAGTCAAGCCTGGTTCTTCTGACCACAAAAGCCAGTGCATACTTTCCATTGTATCATGGAGGCTTTCCTCCTCCTTCCTTTAGGGCAGCAGAAATGCAAGAAAGAAAAATACCTGGATGTAGGCAAGTTGTTCATTCTGAGCACCAGGAGGAGAGGAGAGACTTTTCCTACCCCACATCTCAGAATCTGGACCAGTTTTTACCTTACAGAGATTCTCTAACAAGTTTTCTCGGGTTAAACTCTGGAATGGTGGCTTCATTCATTAGTTTGCATTGGTGTGGCAAGTGGGAAACCAACCTGAAGACATTAGGATTCCCCCAGTCTAGGCTAGGAACCATTATTACTGTCAAATAAGTTACCTGATGATCTTAAGAGGTGTATGGCAATATAGTACCTGGTCCTAAAGTCACAGAGGTCTGTCTGGGTTCAAATCCTGCAGCTGATATCTCTAATGTATTATGACTGGGCAAGAAATATCTGAGCCTTAGTTTCCTCATTTGAAAACTAGTGATAATAATAATCATTTTAACTCCTAGGGGGCAGCTGGGTGGCTCAGTGGATTGAGAGCCAGACCTAGAGACAGGAGGTCCTAGGTTCAAGTCTGGCCTCAGACACTTCCCAGCTGTATGACCCTGGGCAAGTCACTTGACCCCCATTGCCTAGCCCTTACCACTCTTCTGCCTTGGAGCCAATACACAATACTGTGTATTGGCTCCAAGGCAGAAGGTAAGGGTTTTTTAAATAATAATAATAATAATAATTTTAACTCCTATTTACATAGGATTTACTATGTGTCTGGCACTATACTAAGCACTTTGTAATTATTATATCATTTGATCATCACATTGACCCTGGGAGATAAGTGCTATTATTATCCCAATTTTACAGATGAGACAGACAGAAATTGTGATTTGCCTGGGGTCATGCAGCTAGGAAGTGTCTGAGGTCACATCTGAACTCTGCTCTTTCTGACTACAGGTCTGGTACTCTATCCATCTAATTTCCTCCCAGTAGAATTTTTTTGAGGCTCAAAGCTTTAAAGCATTAGTAAATAGCACTAATGATAATTAAACTCCAGATTTATTGTCTGTTTTCAGTGTTGCCTGTCTTAGACCACAAAAGGGTATGAGTCCTTCTTGATTTAAAAAAACACCTTACTTCTGACTTAGCATGAATTCTAAGTATCAATTCCAAGGCAGAAGGGTGGTAAGGAAAAAAAGCAGATGAAGAAGGGTGGTAAGGGCAAGGCAAAAGGAGTTAAGTGGCTTGCCCAGGGTCACACAGCTAGGAAGTGTCTGAGGTCAAATTTGAACCCAGGACTTCCTATCTCTAAGCCTGGCTCTCAATCCACTGAACCAGCTATCTGTCCCCCTCATTTATCATTAACTCCTCCTCTACTACCAGAATAGGAGAATGCTACGACAACATACCTTCAGCATAATGTTCTACAGAGAATACCTTAAATATTTCAAAAGATTCTTGATTTACTTGGTCTAGTCATCTCTTTCATTGTCACAAGTCAAAAATCCTCCACTCCTTTAGTGGAAAATCTTCATGAGTTTCTCTGACCCAAAAAATCCGTCCCCTCACGATTAACTTTCAAATAATAGATTTCTCTGAATTTCACTAAATTGATGATAATAGAACTAGAATCTATCATTAAAACAATATATGACATCTCCCTAGCCTGGGACAATCCCCTTAGACCAGTCTTTGAAAAACCATGGGCATCCTACACGATGGTGAGAACCATGTATGATGTCCTTCCTTCTCCCTTTGTGGTAGATGTGATAAAATCCTAGAAAAATATTCTAGTTTCCCTTAGGAACTCAGTCAACAAACATATACATATATAGTTTCAATTATATATATATATATCCTCCATATAGTAAGAAAGCTATTTAAACTTCTCAGCCTGAATCACCTCTTGGAGTAATGAGTTAAATAACTAAAATCCACTACATAAAGTCTTTTTCTTTTTCATTAGGAATGTACCCTCTAAAGGGTACATCATAGTTTCATAGGAGTACGAAGCTCCTTGAAAGGATGCCCTCTCCACCAATGCAGAATCTATGACTACCTTTCAACTTACTTGCATGGATACTGATGAAGTGTTTTTTCTCAGGCACACAGCTAGTATGTGCTGGAGGTGAGAAGACCCAGGCTTTCCAGCCTCTGAGACTGGCTCTCATCCACTATGCCTCATTTCCTTTCATTTGGCTTAAGCTTACCCTGTCTCAAGCTTCAAAGAATGCTCTCTGGGTTTGGTACATAGGGATTATCCGACAAATCTGTGTTTACCTTATTTGTACCATTCATGCTTTAATAGGCCTCAATTATATCCTCTCTCATCCTCCACTCTTCTAAGTTATAGGCTCATGATTTTTCTTTGTCTTTAGAGGGTACATTCTGTTTTACTGAACTTAACAATCAAAAAGAAATGGCAAGGACAGTCCCTAATAGTCCCTTAGTCCCTAAGGCTCTAACCTTCTGTGGTTCTGTCTCTCTAAACAGGAGCCCTTAAACATCTTTCTGTCACAGAAGCCTTTGTCAGTTTAGTAAGACCTATGCATGGATCCTTTTCTCAGAATGTTTTTAAATGGATTAAATAAAATACACAAGATTACAAAAGAAAACCCAATTATACTGAAATCCGTTTATTAAAATATATCTTTTTAAGTTTGCAGACCACAGGCTAAGAACCTTAGCTCATAACCAAGTCCTCATAACCAAGGATCTATTATATGTAAACAAAGATAAAAAGATTAGGACTCTGGTCTGGAAAGATAAAGGGAAAGAAGAGATAGCATGTAACTGAAGTTTGCGAAGTCTGAAGATGGGAAGAGATGCACCTTAGAATAGGCAAGATAACGCTTTCAATTTTGTTTGTAATATCCTTTTCAGTGGTTCAGTGGCAACAGAAAATGGTGTTGACATCTTCAGGGGATCATTTCAAATGTTTGTAGAGGGAGTACAGTGGGATGGAAAAATACTGAACTGAGTCTTAGACAAACTAGAGTTAAGTCCTTAAGACCACAGATTCAGAGTTGGAAGGGACCTCAGAGATACTCCACCTCTGTCACTTTACAAATGAGGAAAATGAGGTGAAGAGAAGGTCACAAGAAGCAGAGCTAGGAGTTGAACTCAGATCTTCTGATACAAAATTTAACCCTCTTTCCTCTTATGTTTTTTAAACTAAATTTTATTCTTTTTAATCAATAAAAATCTGGTCTCTTTCCCTGCCACCTCTCTTCTCCCTCATTAAAAAAGAAAAACAAAACCCACATTGGCCATATACAAAACAAAAGAAATCTCTTCACTCTAGTCCATAACTCTGTCAGGAGATAGATAGAACTGTTCATCATGAGCCTTCTGGAATCAGGGCTGGTTGTCACAGAGATCCTAAATTGTTTTTCTTTATGATATTGTTGTTACAGTATAAATTGTTTACCTGGTTCTGCTCCCTTCACTTGTCAACAGTTCATACAAGTCTTTCAGGTTTCCCTGAAACCATCTACTTCATCACTTATTACAGCACAATAATATTCCAACACATTAATATACCATAATTTAATTTGTTTACCCATTTCCCCAATTGATGGGCATTTCCTCAGTTTCCAATTCTTTGCAATAAATGAGCTGCTATAAATATTTTTGTATATATGGATCCTTTTCCTCTTTGATCTCTGGAATATAGACTTGTAGGGGTATCACTGGGTTGAAGGATATATGCAGTTTAATAACTTTTTAGACATAAGTCCAAATTGCTCTCCAGAATAGCTAAACCAGTTTACTGATCCACTAACAGTGCATTATTGTACCTGCTTTGCCATAGTCCCTACAGTATTTGTCATTTTCCATGTTTTCAACTTGGTCAATTTGATTGGTGTGAAGTGGTACTTCGGAGTTTTTAAAAATAAATTTGCATTATTAGTATCTAAAGCATTTTCCCATTTTATTGGTAGCCTGGATTTCTTATTTTAAAAACTGCTTCCAACACTTTTTCCAATATACCAATGTGACCTTGAATAAGTCTTATAATATGAAGGAAAAAACTGATTGTTAGCAAGGTTAAAAGATTTCTTCAAGACTATACAGATAACCATTCAGGTCTTTTCTTACTCTGGCCATCCTATGGGCCAACCCTTGGAGTTCAGGATCTTACTTCACAGGGTTATTGCTTATTGTGAGGATCAAATGAGAATATATGTGAAGCACTTTGCAAACCTTAAAGTGCTACAAAAAGGTTAGTAATTATTATGTATTTGATTTCTACTATTTTTCCCTTAAATGAATTATCTTGCATTTACCTACAGTAAATCTTATTGCTTCCGAGAATCCTTTTTTTAAAAACTCTTACCTTCCATCTTAAAATCAACACCATGTATTGGTTCCAAGACAGAAGAGTGGTAAAAGCTAAGCTATTGGAGTTAAATGACTTGCCTGCCATCACACAGTTAGGAAGTGTCTGAGACTAGATCTGAATCCATGACCTTCCAAATCCAGAATTGACTCTCTAGCCACTGAACCACCGAGCTTTCCTAAGAATCATTTATTTAAATTTTTCTTATTACAAACTTAACAAAAAATCAAATAAAATGGACATTTCCATATACATGATAAAAAAGCATCTTATATAAAATGTGGATCTCTTATGTACAGCTTGCTTCTCTTTTAAAACGTATCATGAACTCACAAGTAACTTTCAGATGTGTCCTGTTTGTGATTCTCTCTGGCTTGCCTTTTGTTCTTTTAGGAGGAGCACTTAAATGCTTCTGAAAACACCTAGACCAGTGATGGTGAACCTATGGCACAGGTGTCAAAGATGGCACACAGAGCACTCTTTATGGGCAAGTGGCCGCCATTCCCACCTGAGACTGTTACTAGAAAGGCAGAGGAACTTGAGTGAACCTGCTCCCCTCCCCCTCTCCACTGTGCCTGACATCATTTTTTTCATATCCCCCACCCCTCTGTCCAGCAGCCAATGGGAGCACATAGGATAAGGTAGACAGCTCACAGGTAGCAAAGCTGGAGAAGAGAAGAGCAATCAGGCCACTCCCCTTCTTCTCTCTGTACTAGCTAAGGAAATTCCTTACTTCACTTGCCCCTCCACCCAGCAGCCCAATGGGAGCATTTTCTCCTTCCCCTATGTGGAGTAAGGGGGGGGGCGCACACCCAGCATGGTGAGAGGCATGACACATGATATGAAAATGGGGGTGGGGGCAGAACCTGGAATTCCATCTCTCAAAGGTTTGCCATCACTGACCTAGACCATACCAACAGCCCGGGAACTTAGTGCTATCAAAATGTCTTAGGGAACAACTATATTACCACCAACAGTCATAGAGCAAGTCTAGGTGTAAAAAAAGAAAAAAAATAGTAAGCTTTTTCATCAGCAGCCTGGGCCCAGCTACAGCTGAGACAGAATTAATTGATGTGCCAAAAATTGGAGAGTCAGCCCAAGACATCAGAAATAAAGCCACCCACCCAGCACACAGGAGAGGTTTCAACACCATCCCTGGGATCCATACAAAATATTCATTAGCATGTGGAATTGTCCACCCACAGTCTTCTAAAATTGGGATGAAGAAGAATTTGAGATGTTAGGAAAGCATCCAGGAATGCAATCAAGGCAAGCTAGCATAGACCCTTGGCCTGGAAGAAATCAAGGTTGGTCTCAAGGAAACACTAGGGAAAATAAGTCAACACTTGAAGAAGGAAATCAGTGGTGTCAACCCAAAGGGAAACAGGGCACAGTCAACCATATGTAAGGTTCCTTGCAGGCCGCATATTGACTAAGAAAACAATATATTAACATTATTTGTGTTTGGTTTTTTAAACCCTTATCTTCCTTCTTAGTGTCAATTCTAAAACAGAAGAACAGTAAGAGGTAGACAATCAGGGCTAAATGACTTGTCTGGGGTCACAGTTAGGAAGTGTCCAAGGCCAGATCTAAACTCAGTTCCTCTCGATTCCAAGCTTGGCACTCTATCCATTGTGCTACTCTAGCTGTGCCAAATTATCTGTATTTTATTGCATGTTTATTTATTTTATTAAATATTTCCCAATTACATTTTAATCTTAGTCTACCCTCAGGAGGATTATGGGCTGCATGTACATCTGTGACACCTCTGCTATAAAATATAAGCTTCTGAAAACAGATTGTCTATTGCCTTTGTCTTCCCGGTGATTAACAGAGTCCAGCATGTAATGGTTATTTAATAAATTTTAGTGGACAGACAGAAAAAAAAATACATAACCCAGAACACTAATACTTGACATCTTCATGTTACATCCAAAGACATTTTTATATAAGGGAAAGACCTAGAATTATCCCAAAGACCAGTGGCCAATGCCTACAAAAGAACCCAATTTTGTTCTAAGAATAGGAAAAGGGTCTTTGGTAACATACAGGTCTTCTATAGTTAGATTCTCCTGGCCATGGTTTTCTATACTATTTGCGCTAAAACAACAAATGCAAGCATCTTGAAGGCAGGGACTGATTTCAGTTTTAGAGCCTAGTATCTTGCATATCAACCCAAATCTGTGATTTCCTTAGTGTATGGCTCTCTATCCACTATATACTCCAGCCTCTCACCCTGACCTTAATGTTTAGTTTGAATGAAAGGAATATACAAGGAATAAAGCCAAATTAGAGAAGCAACATGGTCTAATAGTTGAACATGGAGTAAGAGAGACCTAGCACCAAATTTGACCTTAGATACTTGTTAGCTACATGACCTTTGCTGGTCACTTAACCATGACTCAGTTTCCTCATCTGTCAAGTGAGGGGGTCCTGATGATCCAAGGTCACTTCTAGACCCCATGATTACTAAATGCTTTAATATTCTCACAGAAATGTTTTACAATGTTTCTAAATCTTGAGATAGCTCCCCCATAAAAGAATTATATTGTTAAAAAATTGTGCTCATTTTTACCACAGTTGACCATCAAGGGCACTGAGGAGGTTGGGTAAAATTTCTAATGCTGTTAAAGTTTTATGATTCCATGAAGCTAATGCCCAGGACCCAATGAGATATATCTAGATTTCCCTGAGATCTCTTTTAAAAATTATTCCTATCTAGAAGTGTTGAGGATTACTAGTTCTGTGAGTAAACCAGATGGTTGAACTCAACTAAGAGGCTTTCTGGAGAAGGCTGCCTGGTGCCTATGACACAGCTGACCCTAGAGTTGTGTTCTCAGTTTCTTTTCCAGGACCTCTTCCTTCCCTATGAGCTGAGGGGATGAGCTCCCCATGTGGCACTAACTTCTGTTCTAGGAACACACAGCCTAGTTCAATTCTCAGGAAAAAAAAAAAGACTCGAGGGAAAAAAAGGAAGAGAAGGGAAAAGAAAGAAAGGGAAGGGGAAGAGAGAGGAAAGGAGTAGAGGAAGAAAAGGGGAGAGAAGGAGGAAAAAGAGAGAAGAGGGGAGAAGGGAAGAAAAGAAAGAAGAGGATAGAGGATAGGACAGGGGAGGAGGGGAGGGGAGACAGGAGGGAAGGAAGAGGAGGAGAGGAAGAGAGGGGAGGGGAGGAGAGGAGAGGAGAGAAGAATGGGGGGAAAGGGAGGAGAGGAGAATGGAGGAGAGGAGAGAAGAGGAGGAGGAGAGAAAAGGGAAAAATGAACCTGTGGCCTTAAAAATTCTTCCTTCTCTCATACAATGTGAAAACACACACACACACACACTCACTTTCTCTCTCTCTCTCTCTCTCTCTCTCTCTCTTCTAAATAGAAAAAAGGAGCCTGACACCCAGGAAAACCTGCCTAATGGCTGGCATTAGGTGGATTAACTCAGGCTGCTCTAGGAAGTTGTCCTACCCTCTTCTTGAAAGTGAATGTGGCTATGAGTGTGGGGGAAGAAGGAATCAAAAACAAAAAGCAGCTTCCACCTACTTCTGCCCCACAGCAGAGAAGACGAAAAGGAACAGTTCACCGTGTCCAACTGGGAACAGAGAATACAGCATTTTTTTAATTCAGCATTTATCAGGACTTAGGGAACAGCCCCAAACACGGAAGCATATGAGCTAGCTAGATGATCCCACATTTCTTTCATCACTAACGGTCTATGACCGTCACTATGAAGCCAAGGAGCCATTCTTCAGAAATGCTTCAGTTTTTCCCCTTCTCAGGAGCCCATCCTCCTTTCCAAGGGCCCTCAGTACTGACACTCAAAAATGCATGCCTCCTTGCAAAGCCTTATGGTGGATGGGATTTCAGGGTCACACAGGTATTCTGGAGATATGCAAATAAAAACGAACTTCAAAGCAAGAGATAGGAGTCAGGGCTAAGGTGGAGAGGGGAGTGCACCAAGATGCTGGGTGATCTCCATGCAGCGAGACAGATCTGCTACAGCTAATTTCATGCGTTTCTCTATGGCCCTGTGAACCTGGACAAGTCACTTAAAATACTCTAGGCAACTCTCTAAATCTATAAGTTGCAGATAAGGTGGCAACCTGCATTAGTAAAGGGAATTTTCTCATCCAGAAATTCTTGGATGTCTACCAATAAAATGATAGGCTCAAATCTATTCCTACTCTGTAAACGAACAAGGGTGCCAAAAAGATAGGGTTCCCCCTTCTTCATCCCCTACCCCCATGCAGAGGGCCTTAAATATACATTTGAAACATGAGACGTAGTCAGAGCAAAGCTACTCAGATCCTGAGAGCCAGGACTGGAGATGGGAAGTCCTGGGTTCAAATGTGGCCTCAGATACTTCCTAACTGTGTGACCCTGGACAACTCATTTAACCTCTATTGCCTAACCCTCACTGTTCTTCCATCTTGGAGTATTGATTCTAAGAGAGAATGTAAGGATTTTTTTTTTTAAGTTACTCAGATAGGGCAGCTGGATGGCTCAGTGGATTGAGACCCAGGCCTAGAGATGGGAAGTCCTGGGTTCAAATCTGACCTCAGACACTTCCTTGTGACCCTGGGTAAATCACTTAACCCTCATTGCCTAGCCCTTACCACTCTTCTGCCTTGGAACCAATACACAGTATTGATTCTAAGATGGAAGGGGAGGGTTTAAAAAGAAAAAAAGCTACTCAGATACTCCTGATTTCTCATGTCAAGACTAATAAAGGATTCTTGAGGAGATACTCTCCTGTTAGGATCCCTGGAGACGACCAAAACACACACACACATACACACACGCGTTGATCTGTCTACCACTTTCACTATGAGCAGATCAAAATAAACATTTTAAAGTAATAACCTGGAACCAGACAACTGGGTGAAAAGAGCCTTCTTTTAATGCAAACAGACTTGGGGTGTGGAGAAGGGAAATGAGGTTCAGGGAAGGAAAGATGAAGGCATGCCCAAAGCAGGAAGAAAGCACCACCCACAACCACAGAGTAGGTTCTCAAGCATTTGCCCCTGATAATCCACCAAATACTGGGCCAGTATCTCCAGGAAACAGCTCTCTAGACAGAGGATAGTAATTCATCTCTTAATTTCAAGTCATTCCAAAAAACTTCAAGGACCCAGACCATACCTAGCATGGGGCCTCGGATTATCTGCTATTCCCAGACTCTGGCTTCTCTGGTTTTTTCCAGTTTTCAAGCCCTCTAAGAAAAGGAACTGAAGGTTCTGGTTTTCCACTGGTTCTCCCCTGCAGAGGATGCGGTTTGGGCTTTGCAGGACAGCCTTTTCTCTCCCCAACAAATGATCAAGCTTCCACAAGGGATCACGGAGCCAAGAACAGCATCCTCTAGTCCCAGGGCTGGAAATGGAAAGAAAGGAGGCAGGTTTCTCTACTGCTGCTCTTCATGGCAGCCCCAAACCTTCCTGCTACCTAGAAGAGCCTTTGTTGAGAGTTCATTCCATTTCGTTCCACAGCTCGCCCATCCCCATATCCAAACAATTCAACACGTTTCTATAGAAGGAACACCTCATAGCAGGCACTATGGGTAGCACAAATCTGAGATCCCATCTTTGCCCTTAAGCAGCTTATTATCTGATTAGAGAAACGAATCTAACACACACCAGGGAGCAACCTAAGGTTTAAGATCCAACAGAGGGATGCTAGAGAATGCTAGTCTAGAGAAGGGAGAGCTCAAAAACCTGCCTCTGACACACAAAGCTCTTTACAAATTGGCCCCAGCCTCCATTTTTAACCTTATAGCACATTTCTGCATCCCCTTCATGCCTTCTATGTACCAGATGAACCGAACTATCCTCTTTACTGATATCATCCCCACTCTGTCTCTGTCTCTCTGTCTCTGTCTCTCTCTGTGTGTGTCTCTCTCTCTCCCCCCTCCCACCAACCAACCTCTGGGGAAGGGGGTCTGGCTCCAGGGAAAAAAAGGGGATCCATTTAGGAACAACAGAATTCAGGAGAAAGTCACTTGATTTTATTTTACTTTTTTACTCTGGTTTTCTCTCATTCTGGTTTGAAACCACCCTAACATTGCACTGGTCTTGGAAAGGTCTTAGAAAACAGATGTTTAAAAGACGATATCTACAGAGGTAACTAGATGGTTCTCAGAATTAAAAGCCTCAATTACAGACGGGAGGTCCTAGATTCAAATGTGGCCTCAGACACTTCTCAGCTGTGTGTCCCTGGGCAAGTCACTTAACCCCCATTGCCTAGCCCTTATCACTCTTCTGCCATAGAACCAATACACAGATTCAAAGATGGTAGGGTTTTTTTTTAAAGGAGTTGTGTTTTTTTAAAGCTATTGTCTAGTCAGTCCCTCATCCTTCCTCCTGTTCAACTCATGCACAAGCAGAGTGTGAAGTTTGGCTGTCCTCAAACAGCTTTATCTGACAAAAAATAAATAAATAAATAAATAAAATAATTATGGACTGCCCAGGGGCATATAAGGAACACACATGAAAAAGCAGCATTCAAACCCAGGCCTTCCTAGCCCAAATCCAGTGTCCCTCCTTCTCTGAGCCCAGAGCTCTCTGTTAGGCAGGAAATATTCATTTCTTAAGCACTGAGAAGCAATGCCAAGCACTGCGCAGCTAGAGGGTGTAGCAGACAATGCAGGGCCAGAAATCAGGAAGACACATCTTCTGAGAGTTCAAGTCTGGCCTCAGATACTTACTATGAATTGCTGGGTAACCCTGGGCCAGTCACTTAAACTTGTTGGCCTCCATTTTCTCATCTGTCAAACGAGCTGGAGAAGGACATGGCAAACTGCTCCAGGATCTCAGGTCTAGAAAACCCCAAATGGGGCAACAGAGTCAGGTAGGATGGAAAGGATGGAGGGTGACAAACCAAGCACCAGAGGAGATGCAAAGTAAAAATCCTCCCCCCTCAGTATTTATTGAGCACAAAGTACTAGACTTCTCATTCTGTGACCCTAATAACACAACCTAATCAGCCTGTTTCTCCTTGCTGACTCCTCCATCCCTAAAACAAGAATCAGTCTGGTTCTGAAGAATCCCACAGACCTCCCAACAAGAGCTCCAGCCTCCTTTTTTTCCATTTCTTTTCTTTTTTTAAGCCCTTCCCTTCCATCTTAGAATCAATAATGAATATTGGTTCCAAGGCAGAGTGGTAAGGGCTAGGCAATGGGGGTCAAGTGACTTATCCAGGGTCACATAACTAGGAAATGTCTGACCTCTTTTTTATACCACCCCTACAAAATCGTTCTTACCTTTCTCCCCTTCCTAAGAGAGAGGCCTCTAATTCTAACAATAATGCTAACTCGAAACCACAATTTATGCTTTTTTTAAAGAATTTAAGTTTATCACCGAAGAAAAACAACTGCTTGATTACATGGGTCAAGGGGATATGACTGGGGATGTAGACTCTAAAGGAACATTCTAGTACAAATACCAACAACATGGAAATGGGTTCTGATCAAGGACACAAGTAATACCCAATGAAATTGCGTGTCAGCTATGGGAAGGGGATGGGGAGAGGAGGGAGGGAAATAATGTGATTCTTGTAACCAAGGAATAATGTTCTAAATTGACTCAATAAAAAATTTTTTAAAAAAGAATTTAAGTTTATTTCTTTAATTAATTGACTTAGAATATTTCTCCACAGTTCCATAATTCATGTTCTCTCCCTCCCCTCGTAGCCAACGAGCAATTGCACTAGGTTTCCATATGATTAATGTCTGCACCAGGGTCATCCTTTAGAGTCCACATCCCCAATCCTATCCCCATGGCCCATGTGATCTAGCAGTTGTGGCAACCACACCTCGTACATGTCTAACAGGCGCTGCTCTCTTGCCTGAGTCAGGATAAAACTTGTAAATCCCCCTGGACTGTGACTGGAGAAGTCCAACAATCCCAGCACAGGCAGGAGGGAGCAGCGCTGAGTCCCTTCACCGGCCTCCCTGTAAGGGGAGACAGAGGAGAATAACCAGAAGGCCTGGCTAGTCCCAGATCCAGCCGGAAACGGTCCCGGGATTCCCAATGGATGCACAGCTTTCTTCTCTTCAGCGTCCCATCAGTCAATGAGGGATCCCATCCCCTTCTCTGCATGCTTCACAGAATCATGGCGAGGATAAGATCTGAGAGAATATGACCCCCCCCCCAGCAGATTTGAGGGTCGACCACAAAATGACATCATCCCCCTCCAAAGGAGGCGCTCAGATGTGGGCCCTTAGAGAGCCTTCCCAAAGCAGCTTCTGGGAGACTTTCTCCCCCTCCCCTGCCTTGCCCCCTGCCCCAAGAACAGAGCGTTGCTGGAGAAAGACAGCAGGGAAACAGATCGAGGCTGGGTAGGAAATAAAGCACACAACCCAAGGCCTTGAAAAGCCAAAATTGCACCCTGACTCTGAGCCAGCTGGAGCAGGGCAAGAACGTCATTGGGACATGCACGGGCACACAGGCTCCCAGCGTGGAGGAGACAGAAGCCAAGCAGTACTAAATATTCATTCCACGGCAAAAGAGTGGTAGAGGCTAGGCAACTGGGCTTAAGTGACTTGCCCAGCTAGAAAGTGTCTGAGGTCACATTTGAACCCAGGACCCTCTCTATCCATTGAGTCACCTACCTGCTGTGCATCAATACATTTTTAGAAGGGAAACAGAGAGTGGATGGGGGGAGGGGAAAGTAGGGATGAATGGCAAACAGAAGCTATATTTTATAAGTCAAAAGATCTAGGTCCTGGTCCTGGCTCTAATTTGATAACTATATAAATCAGGGCAAATATTTTAACCTGTCTGGGACTACATTTTCTACATTACAAAATGGTAGGGACCCAGAAGTCAAATGACTTGACCAAAGTCACACAGATAGTAATGTGTGGAGTGAAAAGAATTAATTTGTTCTTCTCAGGGTGGACATCCATCCTAGGCCCCATTAGGGAATGAAAGCCTGTTTAGGGTTACAGAATAAAACCTCAAGAACATTTCATCATGGAAGAAAACCATTAGGCAATACCACCTTTAGAAGCAAGAGGAGTCACTCCTGAGGACATGGTTATTTCCCCATAACCTTCCCCCTTCTTGGTGGAAGCTTGTGATGAGCTCATGCTATGTAACTTGTTTTCCAATTGGGCAAACTTTCGCTCCTAGATCATCAGTTCATTCCCCAACATGGGGTATCAGACAGAGTGGGGTGGGAGTCTTGCTTCAGTGCTTGTACCTGTACTCATGCATCTGAAGTACATGTAAGTTTCTTGAGGGCAGGATTGTTTTATCCAACAAAAATGCATTTATTAAGGCTTCTTGGTATGCAAGGTATGCCAAACATCAAAGACACAAAAAAGAAAAAAGCAACAAGAAAAACATTCGAATGAGGAAACAACATGCAGACAACCAGATATATACAGTGTAAATGAGAAGGAATCCCAAGGGAAAGCCTCTTGTAGTGGAGGTGGCCACTTCCATAAAGTGGGATTTGAAGAAAACCAAAAAAGCCAGGAGATGGACCTGAGGAAGATTTTATTTTATCTTTGCATCCCCAGTACCTAGGAAAGTGCCTAGCACTTAGTAGGCACTTAATAGATGCTTGGGCAGCCAGGAAGCACAATAGATAGAGTGCCAGGTCTGAAGTCAGGAAGACTCATTGTCCTGAATTCAAATTTGGCTTCAGACACTTACTAGTTCTGTGACCCTGGGCAAGTTACTTCAGTCTGTTTGCCTCAGTTTCCTCATCTGTCAAATGAGCCGGAAAAGGAAAAGGCAAACTATTCCAATATCTGTGCCAAGATAAACACAAATGGAATCTTGGTTGCTACTGAAACAACTGAACAACAACAACAAAAAAAAAGGGCTTGCTGATTGATTAGAAAGGCTTTAAGATTTCTGTCCAGCTCTACTCTCAGAAAGAGAGCAACCTACTGTGTGGAATGCATAGCCACCTGTCCCTTCTGGACCTCAGTTTCTTGATCTGCATTAGTGATGAGGCTAGGAAATCTCTGTTCCAAGTATAGATATGGCATCCTATCATCTTATCCTATCTGAAGAGTTACAGCTATCAATAAGTCTTCATGACTTAACTAATTTGTGCCAAGCACTATGCTACGGACTACAGATACAAAGAAAGGCAAAAGAAATTTCTGTCCTTTATTAGATCACAATATAATGATGAAAACAACAAATACTTTTGTACAAAACTATTATCTACAGAATTAATAGTAAATAATCAAGAGACAGAGAGGGAAGAGAAGAGAAGAGAAGAGAAGAGAAGAGAAGAGAAGAGAAGAGAAGAGAAGAGAAGAGAAGAGAAGAGAAGAGAAGAGAAGAGAAGAGAAGAGAAGAGAAGAGAAGAGAAGAGAAGAGAAGAGAAGAGAAGAGAAGAGAAGAGAAGAGAAGAGAAGAGAAGAGAAGAGAAGAGAAGAGAAGAGAAGAGAGAGATCAAGACTAAAGCTGGGGGGGAAGCCCTGCCAGACCTATTGCCTCCCCCTCCACTGCTCAGTATGTGCCAATCTCTAGAAAAAAGGGAAGCAGAGAGCCTTCCTGAAATGAAAAAACAGAAGGGATAAGCTTCCTCCACAGGCTGGCTTCCCAGTTCCTCCCCCCTCACTCACTCCAGGCTTATCTCTCCCCAAACAATAAGAACTCTTAGCTGAGCACTGCAGTATGAGTCAGATGAAGTCAGTTCCCATTTCTAGATACAACTCCCTCTCTTCTGGGAGAGAATTCAACCAGGACCAGGAAGTGCTTCCCTGGAACTCCAAAGGACAGTGTCAGAACCCACACAGGGATTCCCAGGGGTGAGCAGGGCTGGAGTCTGTCATCCAGGATCCATTGATCTAGCCCAGCTCTTTGCTGGGTGCTCCTTGACTTCATCCTTTAGCCTGGCCACTGGAACTTGGGCAGTGCTAATAACTGCCCTACCCCACCAAGGCTTGGACCTACCACCTGTCCCAAATAAGTTCTGGGTCAAAGGCCACTGCCACAGGGTTGGAGGGAGAGGGAAGCATCAAAAACCCAGAAGATGTCTAAGGTGATGGATATAAAATAACCTAAAGATGACCCAGCCACAAAGAACGCTGACTGAAATAGGCAGGTGAAGATGGATGGACAGACAGATGGACACACACACACAGAGTCATTCAGTCAAGGAGGGGCCAAATATTCCAAGCTTTCATCCCACCCACCACCCACCACCCCCAGGATGCTGGAATGCAGCTGCCATGATGAGCAGCTTCCTCTCCTGGACACTTCAGACAAAGCCAGCTGCCCCCAGTGGACCAAGTGGGTACACAACCGGTATAGCTGTCTCCAGGCAGAGGAGATACTCATCAGGCCTCCTCATAAGAAAAGCACCCACAAACCACACACAACAAATGATGTAACTCCCTCCCTGAGGGAGTCACACACAGCCCAGCAAAGCACTGAAGACCATTCCTTGAGGTGCCCCCTTCTGAGGTGAGAGGATACCAATCCCAAGACAACTGGGTCCATGGGACATTGGCCCCAGCTCTGCCTGGCAGCAGCACAGCCTGTTCATTGGAACTCGCCTCTCCCCAAGACTTAGCCCAAGCTCAGGATGCTCATTTTCTCATGGACTTCCGGATTGGACAAACTGAGCAGTCAAGCCCTTTCAGCTCCCCAAAAGAGAGGGAACCATTTCCTTTGCTATGCTATGATGACTAAACTCAAATAACCTCCTTCCTTCTTTTGTTTAGGATGGTTTCACTGGAGTTCAGCCGGACTGGTTGCTCCAGGGTCAAGTGGAGGAATCCTGGATGGCCCTCAGCAAGACAGTCCAGCTAATCATTATACTCTGATTCCTCTCAGCAACCCCTCACCCCTCCAAGTAGGAAATCACCCCCATCTGCCCTTAATCCACACAAAGCAGAGCCAAGATCCCTAAAGTTGCCAGTATTAAAATGAGAAAGAATGACCCCAAGGTCTCACTGTGGGAGAACTTCTGTCTAGGAATTTCAAGCCCTTTGTTTGCCCCTCTAGTTTAATGAAGGGGTTAGACTAAGTGGCCAGAAGGAGGTCTTTCCAATTCTAGCATTTTGTGATTCTGAGAGGCTATGATTTAGAGCACAAGGTACAGGAGATGGAAGGAAGGGAAACAAGGGAGCAAGTATTTATTAAACACCTACTATGTGTCAGGCACTGTGCTAAGCAATTTATAAATTTTTTTAATTGAATTTTATTTTTGTCATGCAAAACACACTTCTATGTTGGTCATTGTTGTAAAATTGCAGTCATATATAACCAAAACCCCAAAAGAAAACCAAAAATACATTGATAAAAAAGACAACTCCAACAGTTCTTTCTCTGGGGGTGAACAGCATTTCCCCTTCTAAGTCTTTCAGGATTGTCCCAGATCATTGCAAGCAATTTACAAATATTATTTCATTTAATCCTCAAAACAGCTCTGGTAGCTATTATAACCCCCATTTTACAGTTAGGGAAACTGAAGCAGAGGTTAAATGACTTGTCTGGATTCATACTAGTATCTAAGACCAAATCTGAACACTACTCACTATATCAGCTGCTTAGGCAGGTTCATTTCAACATTTAAAATTAATTATTCAGTGGTTAATTCTGAGCCAACATGGTGTTATATAAAAAAACATAGGATTTGGTAGCCAGAGGACCTGGGTTCAAATTCTGACTGGGCAGCTTATTAGCACAATAATCAGTTTTTTCACCTAAAAATTCAGAAAGTTGAAATAGATAATCTCTAAAAGTCTCTTCCAGATCTAACTCAAAGGTCCTATACATTTTTTTAAGAAGCCTTTACCCTCTTAAAATCAAGTCTATGACAGAAGGATGGCAAGGGCTAGGCAATTGGAATCAAGTGACTTGCCCAAGGTCACACAGCTATGTGAGTCCACATTTGCACCCAGGACCCTCTGACTCCAGGCCAGGCACTCTAACCATTATGCTATCTATCTGCCCCCTGATGCTAAGCATTTAAAAAAAAAAAGTAGAATCCAGAAAAAGAAAATCAGAAAAAAATGCACCCTTCTCTCTTCTTAGCAGAGGTGAATATATATAGGAGGAGAATATTGCATATATCATCAGACAGGTAATATATTTATTGGTTTTGCTGAATTGGCTTATGGGGAAGGGGAATAGGATAACTAAATTCATAAGTGAAGATGATGTAAAAACAAAAGCTATCTACAAAAGCAAAAATCATTTTTTTTAGAAAGGAAAAGGCAAGTAAGACTATGTCAGCACTTGCGAAGAGGATGGGGAGTGAGGAAAGGACATTGTATTATTTCCCAAATCTAGCCAAGAACCCAGAACAACAGAAAACAGGGATTCCTATGAGGGCCAGATAAACAGCTCCCTGAAACAAGGGAAGCAGGCTATGCCCTAAGTTTTTCAGTGTAACTGCCAACTTTCCTGACTAACCACAAACCACACACAGCCCACAAGTAGCATGGCCCTTGTGAGTACACAAGGCAAGCTTGCTTCCTGAATGGACGCCTGTCAGTCACTCTACCATAGACCCCTGAATTCCAGCTAGGGAAGATGGGACAGAAATTGGCAAGGATGTTTATGTCCCAGAACAAGGAGAATGCCCAGCTTATTTTTCTACTCTTCTCCCCAAAGTAGTCCCACAGAATTTAGCAATAATCCTCATAAGGAAAGGCACAATCGCATCATTGATTAAGCAGCTGTTATATGCCAGGCCACTGTGGTGACCAACCAATCAATCCAAGACCCAAAGGAAATGGCAACTCCCCAACAAGATGACCCTCCGAGAAATGCTTAATAAAATTCAGTGTGGCCTTCATCTCTCAGGTAATCAGAAACGGCAGAACTGCTGGGATTGGATCCAATGAACAAATGCAGACACAACTGTCTTCCAGAAAAAAAATCCCAACTGGCCACTTCACTTGCAAGGGGGGGAAAAAAAGTTGGCTTTTGCAAGGGAAAAGCCACTTGAATTCCTGGGGCTGGGTCACCTAATAAACTCAATTTCTGTCCTGAGTGCCTCAGGCCCAAAGGCTAGGCTAAGAAACTGGCCCCTGAGAGACTGGACAGTGATTTTTTCTGCTGCCCACAGAAATAAAGGTGGAGAGCCACCACCAGACCCCCTGGTTAGTCTCTGCAGGCCACTTTTTACAGTAGAGAAACCCCAAGAAGGTAAAAATGGTGATCAACCAAAGATGGTCCACAGCTCAATAAGCCAACACAAATCACTGCAGCTCCTTCCCAGCAATGAGAAGAGGAAGGATCCCAGGCACCCTACAACGCTTTCAAGGAGACAGCTGGTCAAGTGTTCAAGCCAGGCCAAGAGACAGAGGCCGCTTCCCTCACAGCCTTAACTGTTACCTTCCACCTCTCTCTTCCCCAGCCAAAGCACTTTGTTTACACTGATTAGAGATTGTCCTCACCGCAGTCCCAGGCAGGAAAGCACAAGCCCCAAAACCACAAGAAGGGGACCCTGGCCAAGAGTCCTACTACGTTGGGGTGGGGGGGTGGGGGGGGTAATCCACCTGCTGGAGTCCTAAGCCCCAGAGGGAAGGGGCTCAGAGGAGATATCTGAAGCCGCTGGGAGCTAGTCCCCAGGAAGGGGACCTCTCCCGTGGGAGGGAGGGTGAGGGGAAGTGTGGAAGGAGAGAGTGATAGTGTGGAGAGAGAAATGAGATGGAATCGGGGCGTATTTTCATCTTCCCAAGCTGCCCTCAAGCTCCGCATTAAACCGTGATCCCTAAAACTGGGCCAAGGGGGATTTTTCTATCCTCCGCGTTTGCCAAGTCGGATTCTCTAGACCTCCTTCTTCGCCAATGCCCAGTGACCAGAGGGAAGGCCTTATTGTGGGTAAGAGGAACCCAGATTGTAATACCCCTTCCTCTTTCTCCCAAAGTGTCAAAAATGGGGGAGTTCCTCCGCAGCCGCTGTTTCATTCTAGCCTCCCCACCCCACCGTGAGCGCTGCTGGAGTCAGGGTGAGGGAGCACAGAGGAGGCTGCCCGGCCACCCCCGCACGAACACGGACACCGGTGGGGGGTGACGGGAGTGGGGGAGGTGACACTCACCTGCTGGTATTCCGTGTCCTCGGGCCGGAACTGGCTGCTCGTCGCCTCCCACTGCAGGTTGAAATGGGGCAGCCGGTGCAAAAGATTCACCCACCAGGGCGCGGAGTAACTGACCCCGGCCATGGGCCTGGCTGTCTGCGGGGGACTCCGAGGGGTTGGGGTGAACGGCAGGGAGGGGATGGAAAAAAAAGCGAGGGGAGATGCCTGCCTCCTGGCCGCCTCTCCCTCCCTCCCTCCTCCTCCTCCTCCGCCTCCCCTGGCTCCCCGGCCCTGGCTCTAGGCTCAGCCGCGTGGGGCCCCGACTGCCATCCGGCTCCTGCTTCTCTCGCGGCTCCCGGGCAGGCGGGCTGATGCGGGGAGGGTTAGGGGGCCAGGGTTCCCCGCTGCCCTGACGGCGTTCTGCCTGCTTCCCGCATCGCCGGGTCTGCCAACAAGCTAGCAGCCTGAGCGCCCCCGACGTGCCGCGCTGCGCTCCACGGCGCTCCTCTCCGATCCTCTCCTCCCCACCGCCTGCTCTTTGTTCGCAACCGCTGCCACCGCCGCGGCTAGAGCTGAAGCTCCCCGCCTCCCCCCGCCCCCATCCATCCCCACCCCCACTTCCCCCGCCGCGCCCCCTTCGCCGCCATTGGTCCTGCTTCCACGGAGCCACGCCCCCTCCCGCTTCTGGGATGCGCCCTCTCCCTCCTGGACCCGCTTTTTCCCCCGGCTCTCCACCCCACGCCCGAACCCAATAGTCCTCCTGGAGTTGCTGCATGTTTTTAAAATCCCACGCAGTGCCCGTGGGCCAAGTGCTGCGGGGCCCGAGGTCAGCCCCTCGGGAAATGGGATTTCTCGGACTGTAGGCTATTTAGTATTTCCATGGTGGCATCTTTCCAAGAAGCTGAATACAATACAATGTAAATATTTAATCTTCACGCTGTATGTCCAGCTTTGTTTGAGTTCATTAAATGGCTCTCGACTGACCGCAACCTCCTCGGGTCAGTAGGTCAGGCTGGCAGCCCCTAGAGGGCAGGGGCTCAGTCACCCCGCTAACCCTCGGAAGCGCCGGCTCTGGGAGGCTTGAAGACATGAAAGGACAAGCATCGAAGTAGTAGTTATTGGGAGGCAGCTGGGTGGCTCCGCCAGGGCTAGAGATTGGTCCTGGGTTCAGGTGACCCTGTGCATAAAGACAGACCTAATCATAAAGTTTTGGGGGTGGTTTTTTGTTTTTGTTTTGATAACAATGATACTTGCTCTGCCATTGTTAGCCTTCCTTTCCTCACCTGCCAGATAGAAGTAATAATACAACCCGTCCTGCCTACCTCGCAGGGATAGAATAAAATGAGAACCATCAGTAGACAGAAGGCAGAGTAGATAGACTGCTGGACCTGGAGTCAGGAAGACCGAAATTTAAATTTGGGTTGAGATGCTGCCTAGCTGTATGACCTTGGGCAAGTCACTTAACCTCTTTGTCTCAGTTTCCTCATCTGTCAAATGTGAAGAATAATAACAGCCACATGCTAGGTCTGTGATGAGATAATATTTGTAAAGTCTTTAGCATAGTAGCCATTATTATTTTTTTACAGTTATGTAATTTATATTGGGTGAACTTTAATAGGCAAACATAATTATTGCTAAAGGTGACTTTTCTTCAGTTTTGTGTCACTGAAATCTTGTTACTATACACTAGAGAATCATGAACACTTCATTTATCATGAAATATCTATGTGCCATGGGAAGATCATTCATAACACTAAATTTATGTATTTATTTATTTTTAAACCCTTACCTTCTGTCTTAGAATCAATAACATTTATTGGTTCCAAGAAAGAAGAGTGGTAAGGACTAAGCAATGGGGGTTAAGTGACTTGTGCAGGGCCATACCACTAGGAAGTGTCTGAGGTCATATTTGAACCCAGGACCTCCCATTTCTAGGCCTGAGCCATGTAGCTGACCCCAAATTTGTGCATTTATAAAAATTAATGTAAAATAATTCTTCAGTATATCTTTTGTGTACCATGTTCTGCCTACTAAGCTTGGACCTCACCTTGTCTTTTTGATCAACACGTGTGATCATAGATCTGGAGCTGGGAAGGATTTCAGAGACCATCTGATCCTACCTTCTCATATCGTAGATAAGGAAACTGGAGCAGAAGTAGCCACACTTATTATTCAATAAGTTAAAAAAAAGTTCTATAACATGAATAGGCAGTTTTCAGATAAAGAAATAAAAACTATCAATAATCACATGAAAAAGTATTCTAAATCCCTCCTGATTAGAGAAATGCAAATCAAAACAACACTGAGGTACCACCTCACACCTAGCAGATTGGTCAATATGACAGAAAAGGAAAATAATAAATATTGGAGGGGCTGTGGCAAAATTGGAATACTAATACATTGTTGGTGGAGCTGTGAATTGATCCAACCATTCTGGAAGGCAATTTGGAATTATGCTCAAAGGGCTTTAAAAGACTGCCTGCCCTTTGATCCAGCCATAACACTGATGGGTTTGTACCTCAAAGAGATAATGGGGAAAAAGACTTGTACAAAAATATTTATAGCCACGCTCTTTGTGGTGGCAAAAAAAAATTGGGAAATGGGGGGGGTGTCCATCAACTGGGGAATGGTGGAACAAATTGTGGTATCTGATGGTGATGGATTACTATTGTGCTGTAGGAAATGATGATCTGGAGGATTTCTATATGAACAGGAAGAACCTTCATGAATTGATGCAGAGTGAAATGAGCAGAACCAAGAGAACATTGTACACAGAAAATGAAACATTGTGGACCGATCAAATGCAATAGACTCTGCTGTTAACAGAACAATCCAGAGGGACTTTTAGGAAAGAACGCTATCCACATCCAGAGGAAGAACTGTGGGAGTAGAAATTCAGAAGAAAAAACATGATTGATTGATCACGCAGTTCGATGGATATATGATTGGTTTTAAAAGATCACTATTACAAATATGAATAATATGGAAATGGGGTTTGAGCAATAATACATGTATAACCCAGTGGAATTGCTTGTCCGCTCCAGGAGGGAGGAGGAAAGAGGGGAGGGAGGGGACATGAAACATGTAACCATGGAAAAATATTCTAAATAAATAAAATTTTAAAAATAAAAAATAAATAAAAGCCCTATATCAGTGGTTCTTTTTTTTTTTAACTCTTACTTTGTCTTAGAATTAATACTATTATCAGTTTCAATGGGGTAAGGGATAGGCAATGAAGTTTAAGTGACTTGCCCAGGGTCACACAGCTAGGAAATATCCAAGGCTATATTTGACCAGAAGACCTCCCATCTCCAGACCTGGCTCTCTCTCCACAGAGCCACCCACCTACCCCTATATCAGTGGTTCTTAAACTCTGGATAGATTTCAGCAGGTCAGTGAACTTGGGTAGTAAAAAGTACATCTTTATTTTCACTGATTTCTAACTGAAACCTAGTGGTTCTTTCAATTATTTAAAATATAATTTTTAAGAAAGGAACCATATTTTCACCAGGATGCCAAAAGTGTCCCTAACAGAAAAAAAAGTTGACCTCCTGCTCTATATAAATATAACTTCCAAGACTAAGAGATCTCAAGAAGTTTAACCCCTGCAATTTACAGATGAGAAAGAAAAGAGGGGGAGATTAGTGACTTGCCCAAAAGCCACATACATTTTTTTTTAAACCCTTACCTTCTGTCTTGAAGTCAATACTGTGTATTGGCTCCAAGGCAGAAGAATGGTAATGGCTAGGCAATGGGGGTTAAGCGACTTGCCCAGGGTCACACAGCTAGAAGTGTCTGAGGCCAGATTTAAAGGCAGGACCTCCCATCTCTAGGCCTGGCTCTCAATCCACTGAGTCACCCAGCTGCCCCCCACATACATTCTTCAGAGGCAGGCTTTGAACACAGATCCTATAACTCCAAAGACCACTTATACCATATCTTCCTGGAATGGATAGAGCTCTGGAAGGATAAGCTATAGAAGCAAAAGCTATTCAGGGAGCATCTAGGTGGCTCAGTGTATTGAGAGCCAAAGCTTAGAGATGGGAAGTCCTGGGTTCAAATTTAGCCACAGATACTTCCTAACTGGGTAATCCTGGATACCTCACTTAACTCCCCACTGTCTAACCATTACTGCTCTTCTGCCTTTGAACCAGTACTTGTGAGTATCGATTCTAAGACAAAAGGGAAGAGTTTTTGTTTTTTTAATGTTATTGCAAATCCTACAGAGCTAGAAAGTCTTCATGTACACATGAATGTGTACCAGATGACCTGACCATATATGTCTGTCCCTAGAGGACCAGCCTAATTCAGAATAGCTCATTTAATATATGGCTGGCCACCAAGGTGTCAAAGTTTTTCAAGTTGTAGCCACTCATAAAAATCTGTTAAGGCATGGAGAGGTTCACCTGCATGGGTGGAAGGAGCATCCATACTGATGAAATCATGGTCTTTTTCTCTCTTTCTTCCTTCCTTTCTTCCTTCCTTCCTTTCTCTTTCTTTCTTTCTTTCTTTCCTTCCTTCCTTCCTTTCTTTCATCCCTTCCTTCCTTCCTTTCTTTCATCCCTTCCTTCCTTCCTTTCTTCCTTCCTTCCTTCCTTTCTTCCTTTCTTCCTTCCTTTCTTCCTTTCTTCCTTTCCTTCTTTTTAAAATTACAGTCTTCTGAAGTAAAAAGTGGAGAAAGGTAAGGCACTACAACCTCTCTTACCATCCTGAGCCACACCCCCAAGGTCTTGTCTATGCATCAACTCTGGCTCACAGTCCCTGCTGGGGACTTTTCAAAACCAAGCTTTCTAGTTTGGTATTAGTCACTGCTAAGTTCTATTTCTGTTCATTCCATTATCTGAGTCATGGGCTCTCACACTCTGATTTCTTTGCATATTCCTCCTCTCCCAAATCTCTTTTAATCTCTTTTCCCCAAACTAATTGTGAAGTTCTGTACTCTCTACAGAGGGGAAAGGTGCCACTAAGTTAGGAAGTCCCTTTGATTGCAGAAATTCTCCTTGAATTTACTTGTTTAAACCAGATTCTCTCTTGGGAGCTCATATTACACTTTAGGATTTACAAAGTGCTTTCCTCACACCTTTGTCAAATTCTCCCTCTTAGCAGCTCTCCCAAATCTGTCACTTATCACAACCACTAGCTTTCCCTGATGGTATCACTAGGGAGATTTTTTCTCTCTGTCCCACCATCTGTTTCTTCCCAACCCTAGCTCCAAATATGAAGTTTCACCCCCTGATCCTTTTCTTCTTTTGGCAAAGACCAAGTCCAGGGATTCTTAGCCTTTTTTTATGTCATGGATGGCCAGTGGCATGCTCATAAATGTTGAAAAACCAACTCTCCGGGGGAAAAATGTTCATCAAGGCACACAATTAAGTTTAATCTGCATTATTAACATTTTCTCTATCAATTTCATGTCCAAACATTCAGCAAAATAAGAAATCAAGTCCTGATTTATATAGCTTTTGCCAGTTTCTGAGGTGTAAATACTCACACTGAAAAATTCAACAATTGGCTCTCCTGAGACTAAATGGTCCCCTTTGGCAGTCTGATAAAGCCTGTGGCCTCTTTCTTAAAACAATGTTTTTAAATGCATAAAATAAAATATATGACTTTAAAAGAAAGCAACTATATCAAAATATGCTGTTGTTGTTCAGTCATTTTTCAGTCATGTCTGACTCCGTGACTCAACTTGGGGTCTTCTTGCCCAGAATACTGGAGTGGTTTGCCATTTCTTTCTCCAGCTCAATTGATATATGAGGAAACCGAGGCAAACACAGTTAAATGACGTGCACAGGGTTACATAGCTAATAAGAGACTGTGGTCCAGATTCGAACTCAGAAAGATGAGTCTTTCTGACTCTAGGCCTGACACTCTTTCTATCTACTAAGCAACCAGCTGTCCAAATTGAAATATAATTATCCATTTTTCAAAAAGAGTTCCTGAAGCCCAGGTTAAGAATCTACTTGAGACAGTACCCTGACTTTTCTATAGCCTGACGTATCTTTGGCAAACTTCCCCAATTCTACCATTCCATGTTCTGTTTAAATCCCACCCAAATGGAACCAGTTTATGTGTGTATTTTTCTGCCCCATGAAATGCAGGTGAATTTGTACCGTTCACTGAAGGGTATCACCAGAGAGATCTGTGACCCAAAAAGAAGGTGGCCTGGCCATGTAGTGAGACTAAAGGTTAACTGATGTGAAAATGGCACCAGTGGACCTGGGTTAGTGATCTCAGCTACTTCTCACTTAACCGCTCTTCAACCAGTTTCCTCATCAGCAAAATGAGGAGGGGATGGTTCCAGATAACTTCTAATGGTCTCTCCAATTAGACATCGATTAGAATATTGCCCAGCCTGTTGGGTAGTTGGGTAGGCCCCTCCCCCCCTTCCCCCCCCCATGGGAAAAGGGTTCCATGTAATAAGAAGACATGGATGAGTTGAGATATGCCCTGTTAAAGGAAATAGCCATGAGGGCCGGCATCAATGGAAATAAAGATCGATATCAAGAAAATAGTAAAATGGAGATGGCATAAGAATTAATGTGATCTATGTAAAATCTATATCAGATTGCTTACTGTCTCAGAGCAGGTGGACAGTGAGGGTCTGAAGAAGGGAGGCAATTCAAAACCTAAAACTTAAAGAAAAATGAATGTTTAAAATTGCTTTTATGTGTAATAGGGGAAAATAAAATATTATTTTTAAATGTCCCATAGATTTGGAATACAAAAAAAATTATTGTGACACTGTGGGAAAGGAATTGGACTTAGGGGGCAGCTGGGTAGCTCAGTGGATTGAGAGCCAAGGCCAGAGATGGGAAGTCCTGGGTTCAAATCTGGCCTCAGACACTTCCTAGCTGTGTGACCCTGGGCAAGTCACTTAACCCTCATTGCCCAGCCCTTACCACTCTTCTGCTTTGAAACCAATACATAATATTGATTCTAAGACAGAAGGTAAGGGTTTAAAAAATATATATCTGAGTTCTAATCCCTGATTCTGCCACTAACTTACAGGGTAACCTTTGACAAGTAATTTTAACTTTTCTGAGACTCAGTTTCTTCATCTAAAAAGAAGGAGTAGGTAAAGAATTGATTATCTTGAAGGTCCTTTCAAGACAGCTAGGGGACTTAAAATAAAAAAATAAAATGCCAAGTGGATAAAATGCCAAGACTACAGTCAGGAGAACCTGAGTTCAAATCAGATTTCAGACACTTAATAGCTGTGTCACTCTGAGCAAGGGGCACTCTGTGCCACTTAACCCTATTTGCCTCAGTTTCCTCATCTGTTTAATGAGCTAGAGAAAATGGCAAATTGTTCCAGTATCTTTACCAAGATAACCCTAAATGGGATTGTGGAGAGTTGGACACAAATGAACAAGGTCTTTTCCAGCTTATAAATTCATATGATTTAAGTCTATGATCCTAGGAAAAACCAGGTCAGTCCTTGTGAGAGAAGGAAAATAAGTTGCTTTTGGAGAGCTATGATTTTCTCCCTGTTAACCACTTTTATTGTACTGTTTCCACTAATTATAATAATGATATTTATTAAGGTTTGCAAAGTGCTTTATTCATTGTTTCATTTGATCCTCACCAAAATACTGTGAGGTAGGTACTATTATTAGTCTCATTTTACAGATGAGAAAACTGAGGATGAGAGTGACTTGCCCACAGTCACACTGCCAGTAAGTGTCTGAGGAAAGATCTGAACTTTCTGACTCTAACTCCACACTCTATACACTATACCATCTACTGACAACTTTTAAATACTCCTCAACTGTTAACTAGGCAATCCAAACCTAGTCAATACTAGGTCCCTACTCTCAGTCCCTGGGTTTTATTTTTCCTCTCTACAGGCAAAGAAAGTGAAATCTGGGGTCGTTAATGACTGGCCAGAAGTAAGGAAAACTTTAGGCAAAGCTCAAATTCCCCATTTCTAGGCCACCTGCCCAGTTGTCTTTTAATTTACAATGGTTCAGATTAATGAGAGCTGGGAAATGATTTATTTACTTGTTTGTGTGGCTCTGGAGCCTTTGGCACTTAGAAGCTCCAAGCAGAACTTGAGCTACAATCCATAAAGCCATCTTAAAGTGTGAGTCTAATAAACTGCTGGGTAAATCCCATGTGGCCAAGGCATAGAGCTCCTAAGAACCACATTTCTGGGCATATAATAAAAGTGAATGGGAACAGAAAAAGCAAAAGCAAGCAAAAAGACTAGGTGCCAGGGGGGTAGCTAGATGGTTCAGGGAATTGAGACCCAAGCTAGAGACAGAAAGTTCTGGGTTCAAATCTAGCCTCAGACACTTCCTAACTGTGGTGACCCTGGACAAGTCATTTAACCGCTAGCCCAGGCTACTCTTCCACCTCTGAACCAATACTTATATCTATTCTTTTTAATTATTATTATTATAAACCTTTATCTTCTATCTCAGAATCAATACTAGGTATTGGTTCTAAGGCAGAAGAGAGGTAAGGGCTAGGCAATGGGGCTTACGTGACTTGGGTCTGAGGTCACATTTGAACCCAGGACCTCCCATCTCTTGGTCTGACTCTCAATCCACTGAGCCACCCAGCTGCCCCCCCAGTACTTGTATCTATTTTAATAAGGGTTTGGGGAGGGGAAGGGCAGAAAGGCATTGAAGACAATCTCTTCATTTTACAGATGAACAAACTGAGGAAAAGATTTTAAGTGCCTCATCCAAGGTCATATAAGTAGTAAGTACCAGAGCTAAGATTTTAACTCAGATCTGCTGACTCCAACTCCAATATGTTTCATTGTACCACATTACCGCCATATAATGGGAAAAGAGTTTTGCCTCTCTGGTAAGTTAATTTCCCCTCTATGATCACACACACTCTTGAAGGAGACTTCAGAAGTCACATAGGTCAAATTCCTCATTTTACAGTTGAAGAAACTGAGACCCAGGATGATTAAGTTGCCTAAACTTGCCTAAAGTTGTACAGCTTTTAAGACCCAGAGGCAAAATTCTAACTATCTCCAGTCCTCTGGATCCAAACCTGGTACTCTTTGCTCCACTAAGCTGCTATGGTCCAAGGTCTCAGAACAGTTGTTATTCGTCTTTCGTTTTCAAAGATGATAAGATTGGGATCATGTGAAACTCCCCAGAATGTTAGGAATGGGAGAGAGTGCTTATCTAGCAACCCCAAGTTCAGTTCCTTTCCAAGGGAAATCAAAATCACAAAATCTGGGGATCTCTGTTAATGAAAGAGGACTCTCATCAAAAAAGGAGACGTATACCCACTATTTATGAGCTACAGCACATCCTTCATGTGTCTTCTGCATTTTCTGTGTGGTAGAATAAAATCTCTCCTGCACTAGTCATATTCATTGTACCTTGAGTACTTGTATAGGATCTGGGGGTTCTTCTCTCCACTTCACTGTTGATCTAGATAGTACATTCAATATATAGATTTTTCTAGAACAATTCTGGAAGAACATTAAGAACCAAAGAAATACCAAAATGGGGGGCAGGGTATCAGGTCCAATTATATCTATAGTATTCCACATGGAATATTTTCTACCAAGTGGTCTGATATTCTTTTGAGATTCAAGATAAAAGCTATGGTTGTTCTAGGCAAGAAATAGTCTCAATCCAGACCAAAATGACAAAGATTAGTTTGCTCTCAGCCATATTAGTTTCCCTCAAGTAAACCTATTTATCAATGCAAATTATAATCCAGTAATTGGGGAAATTATCTAGATTAGATTAAATAAAAGAATACACAAGATTCTTCAACTCAAGAGTGAAATGAAATCTCTAGTTACTCAAGAAGACACCAATTTAGCCATTCAAGAAGTCCATTTGTAATGATCTCTAAGAGTAGGAATTAAGCAAGGTTGTGTTGGTAAATATTTAACAACTCTCTCTAGGGAGGGGCAGGGGGAGTGTCCATACGTTAATCTGTTAACATTTTACCAATTACTTTCTTAAGTTGAAACAATCAACAAATCAGTAAATCAAGACCTGATTTATAGTGTTTGCCAGTTTTCAAGGTTAAATGCTCACAGTGACAATTTAATAATTTAATAATCAGTTCTCTTCAGACGGTTTGAGCTGGCTCCAGCATGTTCTTTGAATTAAAGGACATATTGAGGTGCCAACTCTCTCCACATGCTTGTGGCTCTAGGGTCTCCCACTCAGCATTCAGGGTCCTCACTTTGTCCCCCTCCCCCCAGGTCTCTCTGGAATTCCCATTCTTTCTTTCTTCAATATTTCTAAGTCCGTACATAGATATTCAGAAATCATGTCCATCATAGTGGAATCCTTCAGGGGTATTACACTAAGATTTTCATGTGTAGTCTCATTTAGCATTAATTTCCTTCTCACATTCTTTGTTCAAGTCAAAGTAGCCAATGGCTTCTCCCTGAGTTCAGTGCTTTCCTTCCTACAGTCCACTGAAGTCATCCTCTAAGCCCAAAGGCACTCACTCCGTTATTTGTGTTTTAACCCTTACATTTTGTCCCAATAAAAGCTCTTAAGACAGAAGGGTAAGGACTAGGCCAGTGATGGAAAACCTTTTAGAGAATGAGTGCCCAAACTGTACACTCCGGCCACAGGTGAGTCCCACTCCCAGGCAGGGGAGGGAGGAAGTGCTCCCACTGGGCTGCTGAGCAAAGGGGTGGGTGAAGTGAGAAATGTCCTCAGGCACATGGCGAGGTGGAGGAGAGCAGCCCCTTCCAGCATGCATGTCATGGGTTTGCAAACATGAGGCTAGGCAAATGGTTAATGACTTGCTCAGGACCACAAAGTTTAAAAGTATCTGAAGTCACATTTGAACCCAGAGCCTCCCATCTCCAGACCTGGCTCTCTATCCACTGTGCCACTAGCTGCCCCTACTCTGTCCTTATCTCAAAATCCTTCTCTTCCTTCAAGACTCATTTCCAGTGCCACTTCCTCTTTGAAGCTTTCCTTGATTCCTCCAGACTTTAGTATTCTCCCAATCCTCAGATTATCTTATTTTTAACCTATTCAGCACATATTGGATATATCCAATAGACTGGAAGCTCCTTGAGGGCAGGGATTGTTTCATTTTTTTTTCTTTTAAACCCAATCCCTAGCAGAGCACCTTGTACATAGCAGATAATTAATAAATATTTGTTGAATTGATATTGAATTGAATTACTATTATTTCTATAATCCCCTTCATAATTGCAACAATAACTGAAAAAAAATGCAACTTTATTGGGGGCTATATTAGGACACAAGAATCTAAACTGGGACAACTTGGGCAAAATTATTCAACAGATATTTAGCAAGCACCATCTATTTGCTGAAAGACAAAATAATAGAAATCGATAATCTGAGTGGATGTCCTTATATGTTCAATTCATACATACATAGTTGATCTTGAATGGAAATGGAAAGGTCAGGAGTTCCAAAGAACTGCGAAGAATTTGTTTCTGTTGTTCAGTCATTTTTCAGTGTCTGATTCTTCACAACCTCATTTGGGGTTTTCTTGGCAAAGATGCTGGTGTGGTTTGTCATTTCTTTCTCCAGCTCATTTTACAGATGAGGAAACTGAGGCAAATAGTGTTAAGTGACTTGCCCAGGGTCCCAAAGCTAATAATTCTCTGAGGCCACATTTGAATAGGGAAGATGTGTCTTCCTCACAAGCCCAGTACTCTATATACTGGACCACCTAGCTGTCCTTGGGAAAAGTTAATGGTAATTAAATGACAACAAGGAGGCAAATGATTATTAAATGTATAAATAAGTATAAAATACCCTGAGTGTGCCAAGGCTTTTTGGAAGCAAGTTGTGAGTATATACTATATAGCATGCGTATATGAGAGTTATACTTTTTAGAGAATGCTGGAAAATGTCTGAACTGGTCCCACATTGACATTTTCTCCCCCTCCAAACCATACTTCCACAAAATTGCCAAAATTATATTCCCAACACATAGATCTAGTCATGCTAAGTCCTTGCCAAAAACCTCAGTAGCTTCCTCTTCCCCATAGGATAAAATCCAAATTCCACAGCCTAGCATTCAAGGTCTTCATCACTTTGGCTCCAAATGACCTTTTAGCCTCATTTCACATGAATCTTTTTCAAGTAATCTATATTCCAATCACCCCAGATTATTAACTATTCTTTAAATTCAACCTGACATCTTCCATCCCTGTCCTTTCACATGGGCCAGCCTTCATGACTAGAGAACTCTTCTTCCTTTCTGCATTCCAGATTCCTTCTCTTCTTTCAAGGCTCATCTCAGATGCCACCTCCTCTAAAGAGCCTTCCCTGATCTCCATCAGCTAAAAGTATTCTCTCCCTCCTTGAATTCTCCTAGAGCACATTGTATTTCTTTGGTTCTATTCCACTATACCTTGAGCTGTATTTACTCATGTGCAGGTTGTATCCCCCAATAGACTCTAAACAGTGGAGAAACTATTGCTTTCCCATCTCTCTACCCTCAGCATTTGCTGAATATCTTGCATTTTGCCAGGGGACTAGGCAGGCCAAAGCTGTAGCAGAGAATATGTAAATAAACACTAGAATGGGAACTAGGAGACCATCTTTCTAGTTTCAGTTCTGCCTCTGATCCGCCATCTATCTTGTCCTTCAGGGATTAGTGGTGTCTGACTCTGTGACCCCATTTGGGGTTTTCTTGGCAGAGACTCTGGAATGGTTTGCCATTTCCTTCTCCAGCAAATAGTTAAGTAACTCACCCAGAGTCACATAACTGGGAAGTATCTGAGATGGGATTTGAATGCAGGTCTTCCATTAAGCCATTTAGCTGCTTATGGTCTCTCCCAATTCTAATATGCTATAGAGCTCTCCATAAATATTCTCTTTATTCCAAAAGTACACTAAAGAATATAAATGCCTGTCTATTCATAGATCAATGTTAATTGATATCAGGTTTTCTTCAAAACACAAGTATGCAAAGGAGTGAAAGACAAGTGGGAAACCAATTATATAGTAGAGAGTCCTCTAGGGCAGCACTGGTGAATCTTTCAGAGATCACGTGCCCAAATCGCACCTTCAAGCCTCCTATGAGCCCCACCACATTACCCCAGAGAGTGGAGGGAGGAAGTGTTCTGTTAGACAGAGGGGCATGGCATGTGAAAATTGTCCTCAGGCACAGTGGAGAGTGGGAAGGAAGCAGACCCCCCCCCCCCAGCATGGCACACTGGGGCATGCATGCTATGTTTTTGCCAACAGGACTCTAGGGCATGAGGGAAGCCCAAGTAGGGGGATATTGCAAAGAATAATGGACCCTGAAGTCAGGAAGACCTGGATTCAAATTGGGCCTCAGGCACTGACTTCTTGTGTGACAGTGAGCAAGTCATTTAACCTCTGCTTGCTTCAGTTTCCTCATCTGAAAAATGGGGATAGTAATACAAATCAGTTAATACCAGATCAGGAGGCAAGATGCAAGAAGTATTGGAAAGCCAACTACTTGATTCAACTAATTGTCTCCCCAAAGCTTTGACCTTTTATGATAGCTGTGTGTTTTTAACAGGTTCAAAACAGAACCAATTATCCCTTTTTTTAATCTTTCAAAAAACTTTTAATATGCAACATAGCTATCTTTTGGTGTGATCTCTTATTTCACATGATTTGGCATTGAGTTCACAAGTTTTTGACAGATTTTCTTTAAATTTTTCATCATGAATCCATACTTTTTTCTCATTAACTATTAAGTGTACCTTTGATGAAAAGCCTTTTGATTCCAAGTCTAGCCTTCATTATAGTCCGTTGATTTTCTTTTTTTATCTTTTTTCATTTAAATTTTATTGTTATTTTCAGTTTCACATTTTCTTTAGCCCTCTCCAAGTGTTGAAAAAGCAAAAAACGCAATGCTTATTATACATATACAGTCATGCAAAGCATATTTCTACATTAGCCATGTTCAAAAAAAAAAAAGAGGAAGAAAGATAAATTTTTAAAAAAGCTTTCATCCTTATGCTGAGGCTATCAATTCTCTATCAGGAGGTGAATCAAATTTTTATTATGAGTCCTTTGGAGTTGTCACAGATCACTGTATTGGTCAGAGTTACTAAGTCTTTCATAGCTGATTTTTCCTTACAATGTTGTCACTTTGTACATTGTTCCCCTGGTTCTGCTCACTTCACTTTGCATCAGTTTATGTAGGTCTTTTTGTTTAAGCCCTTACCTTCCATCTTAGAATCAGTACTGTGTATTACCTCCAAGACAGAAGAGTGGTGCGGGCTGGACAATGGGAGTTAAGTGACTTGCCCAGGGTCACACAGCTAGGAAATGGATGAGACCACATTTGAACCCAGGAACTCTGATCTCAAGGCCTGACTCTCAATCCACTGAGCCACTTTGCTGCCTTCATAGGTCTTTTGGAAACCATCACTGTCATCATTTCTTACAGCACAAAATAATATTCTGTCATATTCATATCAACTTGTTTAGCCATTCCAAGCTGATGGTCATTCCTTCAGTTTCCAATTCTTTGACATCATAAAAAGAGTTGCTAAGTGTCCTCTTTCTCTGCAAACCTAACCCTCCTCCAAATTTCTCTTTTTCTGTTGGAGGCATCACTATCCTTCTAAGGCATCACCTGGGTTCCCAGCCTTGGTATTATCCTTGACCTTCCCTCTCCCTTACCCCATGTTATATCAGCTACCAGATCTTGCCTTCTTACCTCCACAATATCTCTCATATCATTCCATTCTTTCTACTCACACAGGCACCATCCTAAATCAGGCTCTTATCACTTGCTGGACTAATAATAAGAATAGCAAACATTTATGCAGGGCTTACTTTGTTCAGAGGCATTATTTATTTATTTAATTTTATTTAATTGATTAATTAAAATAATTTTTCCATGGTTACAAGATTCATGTTCTTTCCCTCCCCCATTCCTCCTGTAGCCAATGTGCAATTCCACTGGGTTTTACATGTGTTATTGATGCAGACCTATTTTCATATTATTGATATTTGAACTAGGATGATTGTTTAGAATCTACATTGTAGCATCCCAAGCATATTCACATCTATGAAATATAAATGACTGTATGGCTACTGTGTTTCCAAGCATAAGGTTATACCAATGAGGTTTGTGAATGTAACCTTGAACCGGCCATGCGGCCCTTGGCTAAGACAAACTCATTAACATGCTCGGACTCAATTCCCCGGGAAAGCACCACGGTTTGCAATCTACACGCCCAAAGGTGTTCCCTCTACCTTGCCACCCAATCTTAATTGTCTATACTTTGTGCTGTGGTTACTACGTGCTTGGGAGTACCGCCCAAGCAGGACAGGAATAAATTCAGAGGCAAACCCATGAACTTCCTCTTGGCTCTTGGCCTTTCTCCCCTTCCATGGAGCTCCACTGGGCTCCTCAATGACTATGTCTCTCTCTCCTCTTGACCTTCTCCTTCCCTGAGGCTGTAACCATCTCGGCCTGCATTTCCTACCTTAATCTCCTCCTCAGCCCCTGTTCCTTTGTACTCATACTTTCCTACCAAAGGGAGTATCATAGGGATTGCCTGCCCTATCCAACCACTGACTTGTCCCTGTCTTTCATTTCCACCCTGGTTCTCGGTTCCTACCTCTCCTCGGGTCCCATCACAAAGGTGAGCCCCTTCCCTTGTGGGACCCTGCTGGTCAGGGAAGTCCATTAAGGAAAACCCCACATACATCCCCAATCATATCCCCATCGACCCTTGTGATTGAGCAGTTGTTTTTCTTCTGCATTTCTGCTCCCACTGTTCTTCTTCTGGAGGTGGATAGCATCTTTCTCATAAGTCTCAAAGGCATTATTTAGGGAAAACTAATACCCTCTGGTGTGAGTCAGCCCTTTTGGGGACTGTTTTCTTCCTTTGCCTCCCAGTTCTCACCTGTGGTTTCAAGAAGCTGTTAACATGTACAATGGCCATATGCTGGCACAGTATCTTGGCAGACAGGATAAGCCAGAGTGAGGATTCAAACAAAAAAATGAGTCAGGCAGATAAGAACAATGTGTTCCAATGGTCACAAAGATGGCAGAAGCAGGTGTTGTGGAGTGCTTTTACCTGACCTCAGTCAGACTTTGAAGAGGCCAAGATCTTCCACTGCATCCTGGGCCATCACTAGTCATCCTGACTATTGTTTTGCTTTGATGACTCTGGAAGAGAGACTGGGGCTGATGACTTTGTGCAACCCTGCCTCCCTCATTTAAATCCAATTTGTGTGCTAGTTGAGTCAAAAGATATTGGTAATATAATTTTTTCTTTTTCTTTATTCAAAGATATTTTATTCTCTCAATTACCTGTAATAATGATTTTCAACAAAATATTCCAAAATGATAAGACCCAAATCATTTCCTTCCAGCCCTTCCCCCAGAGATGGTAAGCAATTTGATCTGGGTTATACATGTATTGTCATCCCAAACATATTTCTATATCATTCATTAAAACCAAAACCCAAAAATAAACTGTAAATAAACGAAAGAGGAAGATAATATGCTTTGATCTGTGTCCAACTCTTCAACAGTTCTTTCTCTGGCGGTGAATAGCATTCTTTGTCATTAGTCATTCAGAATTGTCCTGGATCATTGTATTGTTGAGAGTAGCTAAGTCTTTCACAGTTGAGGTGATAACATTTTTTAAAAACCCTTAAAAACCCTTGCCTTCTGTCTTAGAATCAATATTACATATTAGTTACAAGGTAGAAGAGTCATGAGGGCTAGGCAATGGGGATTAAGTGACTTGTTCAGAGACAATTAGAAAGTCTGAGTTAAGATTTGAACTCAGATTTCTCCTGACTCTAAGTCTGATCCAAGTCTGACTCTATTCATTGAGCCACCTAATTATGTTGGATGATATCATTTTGGACCTCTTCAAATACGAAGGACAGCAACCAACCAAAAACGTTATCTCCTTTGATCCTCACAACAATCCTGAAACTGGGTACTATTTTACAGATGAAGAAACTAAGGCAAACAGAAGCTGTGACTTACCCAGGATCACACAACTAGTGTCTGAGGCCTAATTTGGATTCAGGTCTTCCTGACCCCCAGGTGGCTTCTTTGCAGTAGCCTTTTAATTAGCTTCTCCCCGTTCCAATTTTTCCTTTACTCAGTTGCCATATGATATTTTTTTAAACTTTATTTTTAACATTTTTTCTTTATTAAATTTTTTATTTTAATAACAAATTTCCACATAAGTTTTCCAAAGTCATATGTTCCATATTGTCATCCTACCTTCTTCCCTTCCACCTCTTGGAGCTGACAAGCATTTTAATCTTGTTATATGTATATGTTATATGTAACATTCTTTTTTTAAAAGATATTTTATTTCCCCAATTACCTGTAATAACAATTTTTCACAAATATTTTCTGAAATTATAAGATCCAAATTGTCTTCCTCCCTCCTCTCCCTCTCTTCCCTCCCCTTTCCCAGAGATGGTAAGCAATTTGATCTGGGTTATATATGTATTATGATGCGAAATATACTTCCATATTGGCCATCATTGTAAGAGAATAGTCCTATAAAAGCCAAACCCCAAACATATGAAATTCCTTTTTTTTTCTTAAAGCCTTCACCTTCTGTCTTAGAATCAATACAAGTATTGATTCCAAGGCAGACAAGTGATAAGGGCTAGGCAATGAAGGTTAAGTGATTTGCCCAGGGTCAGATTTGAACCCAAAGACCTCCCATCTCTAGGTCTGGCTCTCAATCCACTGAGCCACCCAGCTTCCCCCATTTGAAATTCTTAAAGCACAATTCTGACCAGGTCACTCAGAAAACTCCCGTGGTTCTGTACTGCTTCGTCTAATTATTGCTCCCTCTCAGGGCTTCTTCATGATTAAAGGAGAGAATATATTTTTTAAAGCTCCTAGCCCAGTGCCTCAGCCTATGCTATGTAAATAAAGGCTTGTTCCCTATCCCTACAACTTTTTCCCTGTCTCCTGACTCCACTGGGTTTTGTACTGACTAGCCCTTCCAGCCCAACCCATGTCTGGAGTCAGACGTCCTCCTCACCTCTATTTCTTGAAATTGTCTTCAAAATTCAGCTCAAATGCCACTTTCTAAATACTGTGTCTCTCTCGATCCCCCTCCCTTCCAAAATTACTTTGTATTGTTCATTGTCATACTGAATGCCTCGGGACCCCATTGGGGATTTTCTTGTCAAAGAAAGGAGTGGTTTGGTCACACTAGTTGTGTGACCATGAACAAGTCATTTAATCCTGTTTTCCATAATGGCCATGTCCACAATTCCACTCTAATGTCCTTTTCCTGCCTGTTAGTCATTTGCTATGGCAGGAAAGGACTTAAAGAATGTAATCTAGGGTCAAGGTGATCCTGTCCTAATAAAAGACCTGTGGAATGTGGAGTGACTATAGAATGAGAGACGTAACCCCAGCTATTAGGCAGGCAGGCAACCATGAGACCTACCATCTGAGTGATGGGCAAGTCGATAGTCAAGAAATCTACCATTTGAGTTATATGGTGTATGTGTTTTAAAAATGTGTACCCCGGGGACTTCATTTCCCAGCATTCTTTATTCTTCCCAGGGTTCCTGTGTTTTGTGTCCCTGGGTTGTGCCCTGGTGTGAGTTTGTTTATAAATTTGCCAAAACCCACGCTGTAGGGCTTTTGCTTTGGCTTGAGCACAGCAGGCTTGAGGTTCTCTGGCTCTTTTTTCTGCTCACTTGGCTGAAGGAACCCCTTTCTTTCTCACTTTGTTATTATTCACAATCCTATAAATTTAAATACTTGTAGTAAAAATACATTTTTAGTCTTATAAGGTCATATCCTACCAGAAACACGCCAATTTCTATGAAAGTCTGTTAGTATAGAGTTGTAAAAATTAAAATGAATATAAAATAACTTAAAATATATTTTATAAGATTTATTAATAATCACTAGAAGTAACAAAATAAAAGGTAACAAAATAAAACCACATGCCCATGGCTAATCTACCTGTTAAACAGCCTGTTCCACCACAGTAGCCAATAGGAAGCAAAGAGCCATAGACCAGGAACCCCACCAAATTTATTCCCTGCCTATATCAGCATGTTAGTAGGAAGTTAGTGGGCTCCTGGGAAATGTAGTTCAAAGGCACAAGATTTCCCATTACACAGAGCTTATAGGACCTAGCCCCTGATTGCCCTACTATTTGTATACTACTATGGCTATGTATCAGCTTGGGGAGTCTTCTGCTGTCTCACATAGTCAGTGGGGTAAAAGGTAAAAGGAAAAAGCAGGGAGTAGAAGCTATGTTTTAGTAGGACTGCTCCATGTTATTATAACAAAAGCCCACTTTGACCCAGTTATTCTGAAAGTAGAAGAAGAGTCAGAGTGATATTGTTTCAGGATTTGGTTCAGATGCTTTGACTGATCATTGTAAAAAATGGATTTGAACTCTAGACTTTAATCCCCACAAGCCCTTGCTCCACTTCCCCAAAATGCTTTGTAATCTCACTGAATTCTCAGGTGGGCTGAGATCGAGAAGGGGTTTAACCTGATTGCAAAGGCTTTTGTGATCTTTTGGACTTCCGTTTTGGAGCAGAGGTGGCTCTTTTCATAATATAGGTGAGGTGTCTAGGCCAGAGGCCTAGACACATGTTTTCTTATCCTGTATTTTCTTTAATCCTTAATCTTTAATAAACATCAAAAAAAAAAATAATACTCCTTGCAGAGAGAAACTAATTTCTACCTGCCTCAGTCACCCCCAAATTTTAACTGTTACATCATCAGACTGGGTATGATATGCCAGCAATTGGAAGCAATATGAGAGATAAACCCAAGGAGCTGGAAAATTTCTTTTAGGAACCTGAATGAGGTGTTAGCTTATGGTTGAGGGTCTAACAAAAGGAAGTGAGTCCTTTTATCTGGGGGGAAGGTCTGTAACAAAAATCTACCCTTGATGACAGCCAAGGAAGAAGCAGATGTGCAGGGCCTCATGGTATTTGGTCCAAGACTAAATTTCATGTAGGGTCCCAAGTATAAACAAATCATGAAAGTGTGAGAGATACATTCAAAAGCTGACTCTTAGGAACAATGTGCTCATGGACCAGACTTATGGATATATTTCTAATATTTCACATAATTGATTTCTTTTTTTTTTTAAACCCTTACCTTCCATCCTGTGGTAAGGGCTAGGCAATGGGGTCAAGTGACTTGCCCAGGGTCACACAACTAGGAAGTGTCTGAGGTCTTATTTGAACCCAGGACTTCCCATCTCTGGGCCTGGCTCTCAATCCACTGAGCCACATAGTTGCCCCCCACATAATTGATTTCTGGATCCTTGAATTGTGTTGGGACTCAAACCTTGTGGTATTCTGACCCCTCCCCATGCCTGCAGTCCAAAGGTCAAATGAACCTCTGGGTTAGGGACTGGCCATTACACTGTCCTGCCCTCCATCTCTGGGATATACTAGAAAGCTTTGCAGTACTTCAATGAGCTGGTAAGAAGAACCATTGACTGGGAACTTAAGGATAGAGCAGTAGTAGAATACCTCAAAGCCAAGAAGCCATTGCAGGTTCTTTTTGGAAGTAGGGATGTCCCCAGTATCTACCTTGCATAGATCCCTTACAATTCTGTTAGCCAGGCAGATGTCCCCAGGGAGCTCATCTTCTCCTTTTCCTTCTGCCATTTCTCTGACTTGACAAATAGTTGGTACTTGCATGGATGCTGGAGGATGACTTGGACCAGTCCAGTGTGCTGGGCAAGATCTCAGGCATGAAAGAAGTTGTCATTGAGGATATCCTCCCCTGTCATAAAACACCACCCCATGGATATTGAAATATGTAATGTTTGAACGAAAGACTGCAAGATTAGTGTAAAAAGATAAACAAAAATACTGTGGTATTCAAGAAGCCTGTACCAGGTCTGGAAGACCATCTTTCATTCATCTCCCCTTCACATTTTGATCATGTCTGTTGTTCCTTCAGAGTTCAATTAAAAAAACAAACACCCTACCTTGCATCTTAGAATGAATATTAAGTATTGATTCCAAGGCAGAAGGGTGGTAAGGGTTAGGCAATGGGGGTTAAATGATTTGCCCAATGTCACAAAGCTCAGAAGTGTCTGAGGTCAAATTTGAACCCAGAGGCTTCTGTCTCCAGGTCTGGCTTTCAATCTACTGAGCCACCAAGCTATCCCCTCAGAGTTCAATTTGGTGAATATCAGCCCCAGCCAACAGGCATGATATAAAACATAGGAGAGACAAGTCCCAAATGATGATGACATTCAAGGCTTTTTAGTAGTAATAATCAACAATCAATCAATAAGCATTTATCAAAATATATGTATAACCCAGATTGAATTGCTTGCCAGCTCTGGGAAGAGGGAAGAGAGGAAGTAGTCAATTTTGATTATATAACTTCAGAAAACTCATGTGGAAATTTGCTATTAAAATAAAAATTTTAAATAAGCATTTATCAATCACCTGCAAGATACTAGAGGCATAAAAACTCTTCCCCTTGCCCTAGAGGAGTTTATTGTCTATAAGGGGAAAATGCATGTGTGCATATCAGTGAATGCAAAAAATATAAACTATAAAATAAATGCCATGTAATTTTGGGGAAGGAAAGTCCTAGCTTTGGGGGGAATCATGCAAAAATTTAGGTAGGGGGGCAGCTGGGTGGCTCAGTGGATTGAGAGCCAGGCCCAGAGATGAGAGGTCCTGGGTTCAAATCTGACCTCAGACACTTCCCAGCTGTGTAATCCTGGGCAAGTCACTTTACCTCCATTGCCTAGCTCTTACTACTCTTTTGCCTTGGAACCAATACACAGTATTGACTCCAAGATGGAAGGTAAGGGTTAAAAAAAAATTTAGGTAGAAGTTTATATTTGAGCTGAGCTTTGAAGGATGCCTCTGAGAGGGTGAAGTGACCTAACAGATTAGCTAACATGACAGCAAAGAAAAGTAATAAATGTTGGAGGGGATGTGGCAATAGTGAGCCATTAAGAGCTTTGGGTGGTGAAGTTGTGAATTGATCCAACCATTCTGGAGGGCAATTTGGAACTATGCCCAAAGATCAACAAAAGAGTGTCTGCCCTTTGATCCAGCCATAGCACTGCTGGGTTTGTACCCCAAAGAGGTCATAAGGAAAAATACTTGTACAAAAATATTTATAGCTGTGCTCTTTGTGGTGGCAAAAAATAAAAAAATGAGGGGATGCCCTTCAGTTGGGGAATGACTAAACAAATTGTGGTATATGTTGGTGATGGAATACTTTGTGTTCAAAGGAATAATGAACTGGAGGGATTCCATGTGAACTAGAACAACCTCCAGGAATTGATGCAGAGTGAAAGGAGCAGAACCAGGAGAACATTGTACACAGAGACTGATACGTTGTGGTACAATTGAATATAATGGACTTCTCTCCTAGCAGCAATGATCCAGGACAATCCTGAGGGATTTATGAGAAAGAATGCTATCCACATCCAGAGGAAGAACTCTGGGAGGAGAAACACAGAAGAAAAACAACTGCTTGATCATGTGGGTCGATGGAGATATGACTGGGGATGTAAACTCTCAGTGATACCCTAGGGCAAATATCAATAATAAGGAAATAGGTCTTGATCAATGACACAAGTAAAACCCAGTGGAATTGCTCATTGGCTATGGGAGGAGGGTGGGAGGAGAGGAGGGAAAGAACATGAGTCTTGTAACAATGGGAAAATATTCTAAATTAATTAATTAAATAAAAATTTTCAAATAAAAAAATAAAAAGGTGAGGTGAGGAAGGAAAGCATTTCAGACCTGGGAGACAGCCAGTGCAAAGACTTAAAGAGTTAAAGCCATGGAGTCATAGACTTAGAGCTGTCAAAGATGTTAGATTCCATATAGTTAAGCTTGATCTTTTTACATATGAGGAAATCGAGGCCCAGGAAGGTTAAATTTCCTTGCTCTGCTCAAACAGACATGGAGCTCTGAATATAAGGGACCATAAGGAAGTCAGTTTAGCTGGCTTATGAAAGTGCATGAAGGGGAAATTTTTTCATTTGTAAGATGAGGGTATCAGATTAGGTGATTTCTATAGTCCTTTGGTATTCTAAGTCCTAGGAGGACTGGTTGAATGAATAAAGGGTGCAAGAGGACAGTCATACTTCATACTCTGCTTGTAATCCTGTGGGGGAGCTGCCCATGAATGGGAACAGAAGGAAGGACAAGGGATGGACTAGATATAGGCTTTGCAGGGTTTTTTCAAACCCTTCCCTTCCATCTTAGTGTCACTAGGGGGTGGAGTCAAGATGGCATCATAGAGGCAGCAAACATACAGACCTCTGAAAACCCTTCCTTACCAATGACAAACTAAATGCTCCTAGGGGACTGAAAATCAAAACTAACAACAAGACAGAGCCAAGGAACCCTCCAACTGGACTCAACTTAAAAGGTATGCCCCCCCCCAAGCCAGAATTTGAGAACATTCCAATTTAAGGGAAAGGAAGAAAGAAGGTCCCAGGACCTCTCCCCCACCTCCAGCGCTGAGCCTCCAGGGGCAGCTGGAATCTCTGGGTGGGCAAAAGTGCTGGTCTGGAGGGAATACCTTATGGGCAAAGCTGTGCCAGGCTCAGAGCATCCAAAACAAGCAGTGGGGAAGCAGATAGAGAAGAAATGCAGAGCTCAGAGCAGGCAGCAGTTGTAGCAGTGGAGACACTCCATATTGTGCTCCCTCACCCCCAGGTTTTGGCCTCAGGGCACATCCAGCAACCCAGCAGGACTTAATCCCATCAAAGACTCAAGAGGACAGGGAAGTTCAAGATCCAATGCCCCTCCCCCACAGACTGTACTGAGAGATTTACTGACTATACTCCAAGGGTGAAGGTGGAAAGAAAAGCCCAAAACCACCCAAAAAAAATGAGAGGAGCAAGAGCTCAGGCAACTGCAGGGAGTAAAGAAGGGGTAAATATGAGCAAACAACAGAAAAAGAAAAAAGAAATTACAATCAATAGCTTCTATACAGGCAAGAACAAAGAGCAAACAGAACAGAGAAGGATGAGGGAACACCAGGTTAAAAAAAAAACAAAAACAGAAAGCCCAGCAAATTGGATACAGGCTTTGAAGAACTCAAAATACAATTCAAAACACAACTGAGAGAGGCTGAAGACAACTGGGAAAAGAACTTAAAAACTAAGATAAGTCATCTGGAAATAAAGGCACTTGAACTAAAACAAGAAAATAGTGTCTTTGAAAGCCAAAATCAACCAACTTGAAAACGAGGCAAAGGAGATAAAAGATGAGGCAAAGAGGATGAAAGGTGACCTCCAAAGAAAATCAGACCAGAAGGAGAAGGATGACCAAAAAGCCAAGGACGAAATCCAGTCTTTAAGAACCAGAACACAAAAACTAGAATCAAGTGACTTCACAAGGCAGTAGGACACTATAAAACAAAATTAAAAGAATGAAAAAATTGAGGAAAATATGAAGCACCTCATTCACAAAACAGAAGATTTAGAAAATTGTTCCAAGAAAGACAACAAAGAATCATTGGTCTACCAGAAGACCATGACAAAAGAAAAATCCTGGACATAATACTACAGGAAATTATTCAAGAAAACTGCCCCAATATTCTAGAACAAAATGGAAAAGTGGAGATTGAAAGAATCCACAGATCACCTCCTGTACTTAATCCCCAACTGACAACACCCAGGAATGTTATAGCCAAATTCAAGCACTATCAGACCAAGGAAAAAATATTATAAGCTGCTAAGAAGAAGTCATTCAGATACCATAGAACCACAGGGGGATAACACAGGATCTGGCTGCATCTACACTGAAGGTCCAAAAATGCATGGAATATGATATTCCAGAAAGCAAAGGAACTAGGTCTACAACCAAGAATCAACTACCCAGCAAAACTGACTATATTCTTACAGGGGAAAGTATGGTCATTGTAAATCTTGAAATCTCTCAGCCTTGTGAATGTTAAAAATTTCCCCATCGGGGAATTCTTAATTGGAACAAATTCCCTACTGAGAAACATTCCCCATTTTGATGTGAGAACTCGCCAGGATCAGAAATGGGAGGACCTCTACTCCACCCGTACTTAAGACTGCTTTAGGGCAGAAAACTCCTTGCTAAACAAAGAAAGTACTTGGATTCATGCTTATGGTGGGGCAAGGAGTTCTTTAAGCCAGGCCTGTTTTTGGAATTGATATAATGGGATGCTAAGTGCCTATAAAGGTGGGGCAACTTGTAAACTACTTAGACCTAAAAGGTGAAAACTTAGAGGTTTTCTCTTAATGAAATTAGTCGACACAGCAGCATTTTTTTTCTGAACTACTAAAGAGATTAATCTACTCAGCTGTGAATTCAAAATGGGCTGTCTTTTGGAAAACATCTACAGTGATTGGTAGATGTAGGGACTTAGGGGAGGTGACATGGGAGAAAAATCCCTATATAAGAAAAAGCAGAATCTCTTGAGGAGATATCCTTTTGGAGAATCTCTGATGAGGATCGCTTGGGAAGAATCTCTTGAGAGAGGCTCTGGAGAAGGGAAGCTCTTGGAGGACAATCTCTAAGGAGGTCTCGCTGGAGCTCTCTCTGGTGAAGTCAGCTGAGATGGAGCTGGCCTGGTGTCATTAGAATCCTTGTTTAGGCAGACCTTGTGAGTGTTAAAAGACTGACTGACTGATTCTCTCTCTTAAGACTCAGGTCTAGGCCATATTGGCTTGAGGCCCTTCATAATTATTCCTTTCCCTCTCTTTCTCTCTTTTCTTTAATTCCACATTTGTATTAATTAAAATCTCTATAAAACCCAATTGACTTGGGTATTTGAATAATTGGGAATATTTCCCTGGCGACCACCTTATATTTGATTTAAAAACCAAGACACTGTAGTGAAACATATTTCTGCGGTCAAATTTACTCACCCTCTCTTATATCTATCACAATTTATATCTTCCACTATTTTAATCACTACAGTTTAAGACCTCAACTGTTTTAAATCTCACAGTCATTTAACAAAATAGAAGAATTCCAAGCATCTTAGCATCAATACTGTATATTGGTCCCAAGCAAAAGAACAGTAAAGGCTTGGAAATGAAGGTTAAGTGACTTGTCCAAGGTCACACAATTAGGAAGGCCCTTGTGCTTCTGTCCTAGTGTTATTACTAGGACAGAAAGTAAGAGTTTTTTGGAAAAAGTGAATGAGAGAGATTAGTGTACAATAAGGCCTGAAAGGTATGTTGGAAAGAGGTTACAAAGGGTTTGAGATGCCAAGCAGGGGAGTTTGCATTAGATCCTAGAGGGCATAGAGAGCTTCCGGAGTTTAGTAAGAAGGGAAGTGGCAAGATGAGATTTGGGCTATAGGGAAATTGCTTACACAGATGTGTGGATAGTGGGTTAAAAAAGGAAGGAGAACCATGAGAAAGAACAATGTTAAAGAAACCCAGAGAGAAGAGATTATACAGGAAAAGTGGGTGGAAAGTAGTGCCAAAGGCTGCAGGAGTTCAGGATGAATGAGGATTGAGAAAAAGCCATCAAACTTGTCCATTAGGACATCATTAAATCCTTGAAGATAGCATTTTCAGTATAAAGTTTCCAGACTGGAAACCAGAGTGCAGAGTTGAGGAGTGAGGCAGGGAGGGGAAAGTACCCCAATGATGAAAGCATGGAGGTTTTTTTTTTCCCCCCTAAGAATTTGACTTTGAAAGGGAGGGCAGATGTGAGAAATAGCTTTAGAGAACAGCTGAGTCAAAGGATATTTTTTTGTTTCTGTTTTTAAAAAGGAGGAAATTTGAGTGTATTTATATGCAACAGGGAGAGAACTAGGGTTTGAGTGACAAGAGTTGTAATTAGCCTGGAGCTCTGATGGAAAAGGTGGAGGGGTTAGATGAACCCGTTCCTTGACATAAAAGCCCCATAGAACCGTGATCTCTCACCTGACTGGTATTTGTGTTCCTATAACCAGGCTGGCCACAGGACAGAATAGTTTTTATGGGGACAACTTTTAAGCCTCAACTGAACTGGGGCAGCTAGATAGCTTAATGAATAGAATGCTGGAACTGGAGTCAAGAAGATGAGAGTTTAAATCCAGTCTCAGACAATTATTTGCTGTATGACTCTATGGAAGTCACTTAACCTTTAAACTTAAACTTAAACTTAAGCCTCAGTTTCTTCTTTTGTAAAATAGAGATAATAATACCTACTTCCCAGGCTTGTAGTGAAGATAAAAATATATTTGAAAATCTTGAAGTGCTAAATAAATGTGCTATTATTATTATTATTATTATTATCAACTCAGAATAGACCTATTACTACAGAGGACGTTCTGGAACAGGATCAAGCCAAGAGCCATGGCTTCCTATAGCATATAATTATTTTAGACAATGGTAGTCCTGGGAGCAGAAGGTCTCCTTCCTTGAGCCTTATAGGAAGGCTGGACTGTAAAGCTGGGAAGAATGGGGTTCCAGTTATATTTGTTTATTTATTACTTTATTTTTATTTTCCAAGGTAGAAGAGTGGTAAGGGTTTTGTAATCAGAGTTAAATGATTTGCACAGGGTCATACAGCTAGGAAGTATCTGAGACCAGATTTGAACCTATGTCCTCTGACTCTAGGTCTGGCATGCACTGTGCTACTTGGCTGCTTCCCACAACCCATTTTTGGCCAATTATATTTAGATCAAGTACCTCAAAGCATTTCCTTACTCAGAGCCATAGATTGGGGATGTATACTCTAAACCAGGGGTCCCCAAACTATGGCCCATGGGGCCTATGTGGCCCCTCTGAGACCATTTATCTGGCCCCCATTGCACTTCCAGAAGGGGCACCTCTTTCATTGGTGGTCAGTGAGAGGAGCACTGTAAGTGGCAGTGCACAAAGAGTGGCATCGCTCTCATACAGTACTATTTCTGGTGACATAATCCTGTGCATGGTGCCTTGTTCTGAGAAACTGAATGAGAACGAGGCGCCGTGCAAAGGATTAGTGATGGAAAATGTCAGCATGGTAAGCAATGATCTGGGGGAGGGGATTCCACACTGTGTATACTGCTGCCCTGTATAGTGGTGGCAGTGATGGGTCTGTGCAAGTTGTGACAGACCCATCACAGCCAGAGCTGCAGCCTCCACTATCCCAGACAGCGATATACAGATTTGTTCATAGTTTTTTTTATAGTCTGAGCCTCCAATGGTCTGAGTGAACTAGTCCCCCATGTAAAAAGTTTGGGGTCTAAATGATCATCCTGGTGCAATTATCAATAATAGGGAAATAGATCCTGATCAATAATACATGTAAAACCCAGTGAAATTGCATGTTGGCTATGGAGGGGGGAGTAGGAGGGGAGGGAAAGAATATGAATCATGTAACCATGGAAAAATATTCAAAATTAAATAAATAAAAATTTTAAATTAAAAAAAAAACAAAAGAAAGTTGATCCCCTAGGGTCACTGGTCCAGATCAAATAAAGAATCTATCACCTGTTTCAGCAACGTGGAGTGGCAGGATTTCTGGGAGGCAGCATATATAGTGGAAAAAGCACTGGATCTGGAGTTAAGAGACTCTAGGTTCAAATTCCATTTCTGATGCACACTACTACTTAGCCTCTGCTCTCAAAGGCTTATTTGACCTTAGGCAAATCACTGAACTTCCTGGGCCTCAGTTCCCTGGGCTGAAAAATTAGGGTATTAAACTGGATGGCCTTTGAGGTCCCTTCCAGTCTTTTATTTATGATCCTATAAGCCTATGTTACTCATTCTATGTGGACTGCTTAGTGCAGTGCCTGGAACAGAGTGGACACTGGGTAAATGTTAATTGACTGACTGGACCAGAAGGGAGCCTATGGAATTTGTACCATGACTGGCTTCCACCCTACCACAGGACCTTCTAGTTTGTGGCAGCATCATGTAATGGTTAGATAGGTGGTCCTAGACACTTGGGTTAAAAACTCCACCTCTGACACTTACTAGCGTCATCATGCGCAAATTTTTTCATCTTTCTGGGCAAATGCATTTGTAAAATGGGAATACTAGTTGTAATACATTGTCCTCAGGGTTATTGGGAGCCTCAAATGTGATGAACACTTCAGAGCACTAGATAAACATTTGTTTTTATTATTATCTAAAAGATCAGAAATAGACAGGGAAGAGGACATAAGGAGCGTCTCAACTGGGGATATGTGTGTGTGTCTAGGAGGGCTTTTACCCCTTACCCATACTGGGAAGCAGACCAGTCTACAGGTGGGTACCAGTTAGGAACAATTCGTTGGCCAGATGACTGGGGTAGGGTGGATTAGTCCTCCCCAAATCTCACTTGGCTCTCTCCTTCCCTTGAAATGCAACAGATTCCCAGTGGGCAGGCAGCAGGAGTGTGCTGGGAGGTCCACCGTGACTCCTACCAAAATCAAGGCAGAATTCAACATATTGTCATGTACTCTCAATTAGGACAAGAGTCATATCCAACTAGGCTACTTTAGGGTGAAAGGAATCTAGCCAAGCTCTCCAAAAATTAATCTACTCTAGTAGGAATAGTTTATGCCAAGTCCTGCCCTAGGCTCAGGGAGGAGTGGGTCTAGTCTTCATACTGCCCTCCTGTTAGTGAATCTCTGTGAGGGTAAAGATATAAATATATAATATTATATATATGTAATATATATCTAGATAAACTATAAAATATACTAAACACTATTTAGTATGCATGTAGAATAACACTTTCCCCTACTAACACCCTCTTTTTTTTAAAAAATCCTTACTTTTTGTATTAGAACTGATTGGTTCCAAGAAAAACAAAGCAGTAAGCAGTTGGGGTTAAGTGGGTTGCTTTAGGTCACCTAGCTAGGAAGTATCCGAGTCCAGATTTAAACCCAGGGCCTCTCTCTCCAGGCCTGGCTCTCTGTCCGCTGAACCACGTAGCTGCCTCATAAAATTTTTTTATAGATTTGGAAAGAAGATATATTGGAGAACTCATTGGGTTCAGCTAGATGAAAGACCATAAAAGCTACCTGGGCTCAGTCAATGGGAAATCATCCCGGATGGGGAAGGTGGGAAGGTATCCCTAAATAGCTTGTTCAGAGCTAAGAAGTGTGGTTGGTTGTCAGGCTGCATAATGAAAGAGATCTCTTTGTTGGGGACAAGGGCAGCTAACTCCAACTAGCTTCTGGGCAAGGAGCAAAAAATGTTCCTCCCAGCACTGCTGATTTCTCAAAAGTCTTGGCCAACAATGGCTATGGCTCTACAGTCATTAGAGATCCCCTGGCCAAGTGGCTTACAATATGGCCACTGGTGCTGCCATTATCAACAAAAGGCATCTGATTATAGTCAAGTAACATTGTGGTATTTCTTTGGAAGGAAACCAACATGGACTGGTCATTAGGGCAAGTGATAATGCTGGGAGGGGCTGGGACTGCATCATTTCCAAGAAGAGTAAATCAGAATTCTAAAGTGGATTAGTTTCCTGGGTTTCTTTTGAACACTTAAATCCAAAGGGATGAGATGGAAGAGGGGAAATCAGTTGTGAGACCAGAGATTCAGGCCAGAGAGTCAATACTAGAGTAGGAACCAAGATTTAAGGAGTGTTAGGGAGTTAATTATTTGTATAGCTCAACCTGTCTCTCTTCTCCTCAAAGTTTTGTCTTTGAGCTAGGGGAAGAGCTCCATCATATTTTGGTATGCCAGTATTTTTATGGGCCAGGCCTGCTTTATCCTCTTCTAAGGCCAGAGGCTTAGAAATTTCTAGCAAAGGAAATAACTATATAAAGAGACGAAAATGTGATGTGTACAGGGTACATGGAATAATACAAATAGAGTACAAGATGGAAATAGTATGTGATAAGGCTGGGGGGTAGGATAGGTACTGGCCACATAGGATGGCCTTGAATACAAGGGATTGGAATGTTAGTAGGCAATAGTGAGCCATTAAAAGTTTTGGGTGGTGGAATGGTGAATTGATCCAACCATTCTGGAAGGCAATCTGGATTTATGTCCAAAGGGCACTAAAAGACTGTCTGCCCTTTGATCCACTCATAGCACTGCTGGGTTTGTACCCCAAAGAGGTCATAAGGAAAAATACTTATGCAAAAATATTCAAAGTTGCGCTCTTTGTGGTGGCAAAAAAATTGGAAAATGAGGGGATGTCCTTCAATTGGGGAATGACTAAACAAATTGTGGTATATGTTGGTGATGGAATACTATTGTGCTCAAAGGAATAATAAAGAGGAGGAATTCCATGGAGACTGGAACAACCTCCAAGAATTGATGCAGAGTGAAAGGAGCAGAACCAGGAGAACATTGTACACAGAGACTGAGACACTGTGGTGCAATTGAATGTAATGGACTTCTCTACTAGCAGCATGCAATGACCCAGGAGAATTCTGAGGGACTCATGAGAAAGAACACTATCCACATCCAGAGAAAGAACTGTGGGAGGAGAAACACAGAAGAAAAACAACTGCTTGATCACATGGGTCAATGGGGATATGACTGGGCATGTAGACTCTAAGCAATCACCCTAGTACAAATATCAATAATATGGAAATAGGTCTTGATCAATGACACAGTTTGTAAAACCCAGTGGAATTGCATGTCAGCTATGGGAGGGGGTTAGGAGGAGGGAAGGGAAAGAACATGAATCATGTAACCATGGAAAAATGTTCTAAATTACATTAAAAAAAAAAAGCTTTGGGGTGGAGGAGGAGTGACATCAACAGATCTAGGCATGAGGAAAAATTTGCCTAGAAGTAATTATGAAGGATAGATTGGAGAAGAGAAAGTAGAGGCCAGAAAGCTTAATAGGTAGCTCTGAAGATTAACCATGCTAACCATGAATCATATTCTGAATGATATAATTATAATGTAAAATTATATTTTCGCATGTATTCATAGTTCTTAGAGCTGAAAGGGACCTCAGGAAATCATCTTGTTTAGTCTTCTTCCTTACAACACAAAAATTGTTATCCTCATTTTCACGTAGGGCCCAGATCCAACTCGTACTTTATAAGATGGGGTGAAAGTGGAAAGCTTTAAGGTTTTAGGACACTCCGAAGCTAGTTTGGGGGCTATTATGAACCAGCTGGATTATTGGAATTAAGCCATTTGATGAACTGTGAGTTTGCCTGTGAATTTGGAGAAAACTCTTCTGCCTCAATTCAGCTCTAAAAATGCCAGGAGGAGATTTCAATATGACTATCAATTCAATGATTTGTGGTGTTCCTAAGCCAAGAGTTTTACTATTGATTGTGGTGGGGTAGAGGGAGTTCAGAGACACTTCCCAGGAACTTCCACATCACCGTTATCAGAAGGACAAGGAATTTACTTAAGACAAACAGCACTACAGAACGAGGGAAGAGGGTCTACAGAGGCTTCCTGGTAAAACTAGAAAGCTAAGCTGGTTCACCTGGAGCAGGGAGCTGTTCTGTGTTGGAGGGACAGAGTAGATCCAGTGTTGTAGGGGTTCCCTGAGACAAAGAGGAATCACGTTTTCAGAGGTGTCCCTTGGGTAAGGGAAGAAATCTGCTACGTGTTTTTTCTTTGGGAACGTTTTGGTCAAGCCTTAATAACAATCCTTTCAGATTTGGGAGGGCCACCCACCCTACAGAGTCCAGCAGGGAAATGAGTCAGGGCCAGTTACTAACCACCAGCATGAGCGTTCCAGTGGGAACTAGAACGAGGGAGAAAGAAAATTCACTGTCTTTGGGCTCCTACCAACAGAGATCTTAATTTCTATAGAGTTTAAATTTAGGATTGGGGAGAGATAAATTAAGGATGGAGACAGACAGAAACAGAGAAAGATAGAGAGGGGAGGGAAGGCAGAGATAAGAGAGGAAGAGATAGAGATACTAGGCATGATCTTAGCCAAAAGGCTGAGAAACAATAGAGATGGATTTTTAAAGGTTTATTTTTATTGTCATGCAGAACCCACTTCCATAATGGTCACTGTTGTAAGAGCACACTCACACATAACCAACACCCCAAAAGCAAACCTTAAATACACTGATGGGAATGATGACAGCAACAGTTCTTCTTCCTGAGGTGGAGAGCATTCCCCATCATCAGTCCTTCAGGATTGTTCTAGATCCTTGCCTTGCTGAGTAGCCAAATTTTCACAGTTAATTTATAATACTGCCACTACTATGTACAAAATTTTCCTGGTTCTGCTTAAATCTCTCTGCATCTGTTCATGTAAATCTTTCCAGCTTTTTTTTTTTATGTTAAACTAAGGCAAGGGTTTAACATTAAAAAAAAAAACTATGGCAAGGGTTTAACATTATGTTAAACTTAGGTAAGGGTTTAACATTAAAAAAAAAATAAGGCAAGGGTTTAACATTATGTTAAACTAAGTTATGGGCTTAACATTAAAAAAATGCTGGAAAGATTTACATGAATGGATGCAGAGATATTTAAGCAGAATCAGGAGAACTTTGTATATAGTAATGGCAATATTATACAATTAACTGTGAAAACTTGGCTTCCATCTTGGAGTCAATACTGTGTATTGGTTCCAAGGCAGAAGAGTGGTAAGGACTAGGCAATGGGGGTCAAGTGACTTGCCCAGGGTCACACAGCTGGGAAGTATCTAAGGCCAGATTTGAACCTAGGACTTCCCATCTCTAGGCCTGGCTATCCATCCACTGAGCCACCCAGCTGCCCCTTTTCCAGCTTTTTCTGAAAGCATCATTTCTTATGGCACAACAGTATTCCATCACCACCATGTTATCACCATTTTAGCCGTTCCCCAGCTCACAGACATCCCCTCAAGAAAGATTTCATCTCTATGTCTATAAACACATGGAGAGGAGGGGAAGTTACAGAGACAGCAAGAGAGACAGAGATAGAGAGAGAGAGAGAACACCCAGAGGCAGAGCTAGCAGCAGAGAGATCCAACAGAGACAGAGCCCCAGAGAGGAGGCTGCAGAAGTTTCTGGCTCCTGTTTTCCTGTCACCAGAATATCTGCAGGTAATTGTGCTCTGCCCAAGCTGAGCCAATTCAAACACTCAGATCTTGTGATTTCTTGCTAGCAAGGCTGTGCTTAGAAGCACTCAGGCTGCACTTCTCCGTTGCTGGGTATTATTTCCAGCTCCAATTGTCTGTGACAGCTTAGAAATGTGTTTGCTCACTATTGCTGTACAGCAGCTGATAAAAGGTGCCATACAGCCAGGGCCAAGCACTCAAAAGTAAAGGGGGGACAGTCTTGAGTTCCCAAAGGGGCAGATGTGTGCTCGAATGAATACACAACAGGAACAAGGACGCACGGTCTGACTTTGGCAGTGTTGTCAGAATTATAGAGGAGAAGGGGGCAGCTGGGTGGCTCAGTGGATGGAGAGCCAGGCCTAGAGATGGGAGGTCCTGCCTTTAAATCTGGCCTCAGATACTCCTAGCTGTGTGACCCTGGGCAAGTCACTTGACTCCCATTGCCTAGCCATTACCACTCTTCTGCCTTGGAGCCAATATACAGTATTGATTCCAAGACAGAAGGTAAAGGTTTTAATTTAAAAAAGAATTATAGATGAAGAAACCTATAAAGAATCAATGATTTGGCAATCTCCATGGAGAGGGAGTAAGCTTTATTGGGAGAGGAAAGATGGTGGAATGGCCCTGGTGATGGGAAGGCCTGAGAGGTTCCCAGAAATGCCTGATTATCTTGTTAGTTACTAAGGGCCATTTGTTTGGGCAGTTGTTGCCCTGTCGTTCACCTTGGTCTGTGTGGCTTTACTTGAGGTTCCCCTCGTTTTCCCAGTCAGGCCTCAATGCAGATAGGATGCTAATAATATGCTAAGCAGCCCAGGGAAGTTTTGGATCAAATTGTGCACAGTATAACTGGGAAACTGAAGAGACGCCCCCTCCTCCCCCAACCTAGGTTATGTCCAGAGATTGATGGGAGTTTTCTCGTAACTGTAAATCTAAAAGATTATCTGAAAGGTGGCCCCATCCCAACCAACTAGTGATTGTGGCCATGTGCTCTTCACTGTTTATAGCTACTTAGCAAGGTCAGTGGGGCCCCTTTCAGGGCAGCTCACATCACTTGGCTCCTGAGAGGTATAGAATGAGGCATACACTTTTGGGCATAGCTGGGGTGTCCATTTGCTGAGCTGTAGATTTGTCTAAATGGAAGTTTCTATTGAAAATGAAAGGGGAGTCATTAGAAAATAACAGGAACATTTTTTTAAAGCAGCGATAAAGCATCTTTAAAAAGAAACTTCGAGGTGGCGCAGTGGATAGAGCTTGAGGCTTGGAGTTGGGAGGATCTGGGTTCAGATGTAATCTCAGACACTTCCTAGCTGTGTAACCCTAGGTAAGTTACTTAATACCATTTGCCTTGTCCTTGCCCTTCTATCTTTGAGTTGTTAATAAGAAAGTAAAGTTTAAAAACAAAAAGGGAAAAAGTATGAAAATGTCAAACAAATAAGAATTTTGCATATATTTTTAAAAAACAGGACCCCAGAGCAATAATAATAGCTAATGTTTATATACTATGTGCTAAGTATTTTATAATTATCTCATCCAAATTTAATATTAATATTGATTATATATTATTATGTTATAGAAATATATATAAAGATAATAAAATTATCTCAGAACAAACCTGAGAAGTAGGTATTATTATTATTACCACTTTACAGATGACATAACTGAAACAGACAGAGGTGAAATGACTTAGGGTCACACATTAAATGTCTGAGACCAGATCTGAACTAAGGTCTTCCTGACTCCAGACCCAATGCTCAGTTAGTTTACTTCCCCACCTAACAGCCCCAAGTAGATATCCTCAGGACTTTAGTTGAGTACTATATATATATATATATATAAATATGTATAAATACATATATTTAAATTTCATTTCCCCCAATTTTATTTGACAATTTGTGAGAAGAGTCATGGAAAGTTTAAAAAAAAATTTATTTTCCAATTACATGTAAAAACAATTTTTAACTTTAAAAAAATTGAGTCAAATTTTCTTCCTCCCTTCCTCCTTTCTCTCCCTCCTCCCTGAGAGGACAAGCAGTCTAATATAGATTTTATCTGTGCAATAATATAAAACATTTTTCCATATCAGTCATTTTGTGGAAAAGAACTCAAACTAAAATAAAGTGAAAAAAATATATATGATTCAGTCTGCCTTCAACATTTTTATCCTGAGTCTTTAAGAATTGTCTTGGATCACTCTATTGCTGAGAATAGCTAAGTCATTCACAATTGTTCATCATACAATATTGCTGTTTTTGTGTACAGTGTTCTGGTTCTGCTCACTTTATTCTACATCAGTTCATATAAGTCTTTCCAGAATTTTCTGAAACCATCCTGTTCTTATAGCATAATAGTATTTCATTACAATCATACACCAATTTGTTCAGCCATTCCTCAGAGGATAACAACCTTTGTTTCTAATTATTTGCTGCCACACAAAAAGCTGTTATAAATATTTTTGTACAAATAGGTTCTTTTTTCCCTTTTAAAAAACCTCTTTGGTACACAGACAAAGTAATGGTATTGCTGGATCAAAAGGTATGCACAGTTTTAAAGCACTTTGGGTATGGTGGCAAATGACTCTCCAGAATGGTTGATCAATTCACAACATCAACAATGCATTAGTGTCCCAATTTTGCCACATCCCCTCCAACATTTATCATTTTCCTTTGCTGTCATATTAGCCAATCTGATAGGTGTGAGGTGGTACCTCAGAGTTGTTTTAATTTGCATTTCTCTAATCAAGAGTAATTTTGAGCATTTTTTCATATGCCTATAGCTTTGGTTTTGTCTGAAAACTGTTCACATTCTTTGACCATTTGTGAACTGGGGAATGACTGATATTCTTTTTTATTTATTTTTTAGATCTCTATTTTATTTATTTATTTTTTAATGACTGATATTCTTATAAATTTGACCCAGTTTTCTATATACATTTGAGAAATGAGGCCTTTATCAGAGATACTTGATGTAAAAATGTCCCCCCAGATTTCCACTTTCCTTCTAATCATGGTTGCATTGGTTTTGTTTTTGTAAACCCTTTTTAATTTAATATATCAAAATTATCCATTTTATATCCTATCATTCTTTCTATCTCTTATTTGGTTACAGATCTTTCCCTTATCCATAGATCTGACAGGTAAACTATTCTGTGTCCCCTAATTTGCTTATGGTATCATCCATTATGTCTAAATCATGTTCCCATTTTGATTTTGTCTTGGTATATGGTATTTGATGGTTTGTACAACCAGTCTCTGTCATATTATTTTCTATTTTTTTCTAGCAGTTTTTGTCAGACAGTGAGTTCTTGCCCCCAAAGTTTGGATCTTTGGGTTTTTCAAATACTATCTTATTGTAGCCATTTGCTGCTAGGTATTATATAACTTATCTATTCCACTGATCCATCACACTATTTCTTAGTCAGTACCAAATTGTTTTGATGATTACTGTTTTGTAATACAGTTTGATCTGGTACTGCTTGCTATAGGAGGGTCACTTTCCTTTACATTTTTTTCATTGATTCCCTTGATATTCTTGTCTTTTGGTTCTTCCAGATTAATTTTATTTTTTCTAGTTCTACAAAATAATTTTGGGGCAGTTTGATTGGTATGGTACTGAATAAGGAGATTAATTTAGGTAGGATTAAGACTTGATATTTTTAAGGGATCAAGGATAGCATTCCATGGAGGTCCCTAGGGATCAAAACATCTTCATAGAAGATATATGGAAAGGACCTCAAGTGCTCACTCAGTCCAATTAATATCTGGCCAAGCATCTCTTCTAAAATGTCATTTAGACACATGTAAAACCCAGTGGAATGTGTGTTGGCTATGGGAGGAGGGTGGAAAGGAAAGAACATGGATCATGTAACCATGGAAAATTTTTCTTAATTAATCAATAACATAAAATTAAAATAAATAAAATGTCATTTACATGTGATCAGCTAACTATACCAAAAGATTTCCAAAGAGGAGAAAATCCATACAATTCCACATTTGGAGAATGCTAGCAATTAAGAAATTTTCCTTTACTTTATCTGCCTTTTGAATTTCCATCCTTTGCTTTTCTCTGGGAAATGAAGCAGAATAAGTGTAATCCCTCTTCCACATGACATCTCTTCAAAATTTAAAGACAGTTTTGAGGTCCCACACCACCCCTGATCTCCTCCCATCTCTTCTTGGGACAAACATCCCCAGTTCTTTCAAACAATCTATGGTATGGTTTGCAGTCTTCTCACCATCTTGGTTGACCTCTTCTGGACAAGCTCCAGCTGGTCTATGTCTTTCCTAAAGTATGGTAACCAGAGTGGAAGATGCATTCTAGAGAAGATCTTCAGTCTAGACAACTCTGCCTTTCATTATGCTGTAATTTCATCCTATGGGTTCATTTTGAGTTGCAATCTATGAAAATTCCCAGATTTTATTCACAGAAACTACTGTCTAACCACATTTTTTCCTCTCTCCTATAAGTTGATTGGGGGAGGAGGAGGGGGAATAGGAGACCATCAGTAGAGTGGTGAAAGGGAAAAGATGCTGGCTTTGGGAGCCAGGGAAATCTGATTATGAATTCCAGCTTTGCCACTAACTACCTATATAGTCTTTATTAACCTTTGGGGGTCTGTTTTCTTATTTATAAAATTAGGCAGGTAAGCCAGATACTGCCAGAAGATCCCTTGTAGCTCTAAATCTATGATCCTATGATCTTGACATTTATCTTTATGAAAATTTTTCTAATTCAATTCAGTTTTTCATTCTAAATTGTCCACATCTTTTTTGAATCCCAACTCATCCTGTGGTTAGTATCCTTCCCTGCATTTATTGCCTATAAATCTGACAAGTGGGCCATCTGTGATTTCATCCAAGTCACTGATAAAAATATTCAACATCAAAAGGTCAAGAACACATCCCCAGGGTATTCCATTAGAGCTCCCTCCAAGTTGCCATTGACCTGTAAATGACTACTTTGTGGACCAGGTCATTCAGCCAGTTCTAAATTCACCTAATTATATAAAAATCTAGAGACATCTTCTCATATTGCCCATAAGAGGAACATGGATGACTGTGTCAAATATTTGCTAAAAATCTAAATATTTCATTCATTTATTAAATGTGAGAAAGCAAGCAAGAAAAGAAAAGGAAGGAAGGAAGGAAGGAAGGAAGGAAGGAAGGAAGGAAAAGGAAGGAAAGAGAAAGAAAGAAAGAAAGAAAGAAAGAAAGAAAGAAAGAAAGAAAGAAAGAAAGAAAGAAAGAAAGAAAGAAAGAAAGAAAGAAAGAAAGAAAGAAAGAAAGAAAGAAAGAAAGAAAGAAAGAAAGAAAGAAAAGAAAGAAAGAAAGAGAGAGAGAAAGAAAGAGAGAGAGAGAGAGAGAGAAGGAAGGAAGGAAGGAAGGAAGGAAGGAAGGAAGGAAGGAAGGAAGGAAGGAAGGAAGGAAGGAAGGAAGGAAGGAAGGAAGGAAGGAAGGAAGGAAGGAAGGAAGGAAGGAAGGAAGGAAGGAAGGAAGGAAGGAAGGAAGGAAGGAAGGAAGGGAAATGAGGTTAAGCCCAGCATGACTTTGTTCTTGATGAAACCACCTGGCTTAGAGTGATCATTACTGCCCTTTATAAATGCTCACAAGTCATCATATTGTATTATAGAGCTTTGCCAGGAAGAGAAGCCTTGTTTTAAAACTTTCTTTAAGCAGAGGTCATTTCATTAGAATCACAAAGTGTCAGAGATGGAGAAAAGTGGACTGGATAATAGTATATAATTAGGCAGATTGAGAATTGGTTGAATAACTAGGTCCAAAGAATACTCTAAGTAAAGTTAGAGGGAAGTCTCTAGTGAATTGCAGAGAAATCTGACCTTTGGCTTGTTCTGTTCAACATTTTTATCAATGACTTGAAGACATAGATCGCATGCTTATGAAAAATTGTGGCTGCCCCAAATTTGAGAGGCACTAGTTAATGCATTAGAAAACATAAGATCTCCAAAGATCTTTGGCTAAAATAATAAGAACAATTGTACAGTACCACACTTGGGTTAAAAAATTAACGTCATATATATAGGAGGGAGGGAGGCATAGCTAGACAATCTAGGTTATCTTCTGTGAAAAGATTTGAGGTCTTAGTGGACTAATCAACAAGTGATGTGGCAATTTAAAAAAATGCTAATATAATCTTAGCTGCATTAAGGGAAGGAGAGTGCCCTCCCAGTGATGGGGGACAGGATAGGAAGAGAGGATTCTGCTGTATTCAGCTCTAGTCAGATCTCAATCAGGAGTATTCTGTACAGTTCCATGCACCATACTTTGGGAAGGATGCTGGTTTCAAAAGAAGGCAACCATGAGAACAAGGTTTAGAAAGGATGGGCAAATTGTTTGAAAGAGAAGAAGAGACCTGTTAGGGACAGAGGAGAAGTCTTCATGTATATGAACAATTCTCTCTTCATGGGGAAGATACTTTTCTGCTTAGTCCTGGAGAGTCGAATTAGGAATAAGGCATGGAAGGCATAGTTCAGCAGGACATTAGGAGTTTTCTAAAAACGAAAGCTGACTCCCAAAATGAAATGGGCTGCTGCAGGCAGTGGTCCCTTCCTCACAGGAGCATGCTTCTTGAATCAGTTGGGGAGAGCTGATTGTTAAAATTTTCCACACAAGTATTTATACCTCAGAAAAGAAATCAGCCAATGATAGAAACCAGGGCTTGATTTATTGTTGTTGATTGTCTAGACTTGGGAAAGTGATGAAGATAATGTTACTAATGTAGACCAAGATAAAAAGTGTGTCCTGGGTACATTTTGGGGATGAGTTCTTTGGTGTTTGCCAGCACAACCCTGTTTCCTCATCCCCAGAAGTCTCCAAGCAATAGCTAGAGGACCAAGTGAGGCGACTCATCCTCCCACACTTTCAAGTTTTCCTAGATGATCTCTGGTTCAGAGATGAATTCTACGTAAGAGCTAGAAGAGAATTTCAAGATCATCTGTAGTCAGATAAAGAAGTGGGCTGAGTGAGAGGGCAGATGATCAATTAGAAAGAGAGCTGAGAATAGAACTCAGTTCTTCTGACTTAGTTCAATGTGACAAATACCTCTCTACTTGAAAAAATCGAACCTTATCTAGAGAGAAATCTAGGTGGCACAGTGGAAAAAGTATTGGACTTAGAGTCGGAAAGACCTGAATTCAAATCCGGCCACAGTCCCTCAGTCGCTGGCTAACTCTGGATAAGTCATTCAACCTCTCTCTACCTCAGTTTTTTCATCCATAAAATGAAAACAATAACAGCATCTACCTCTCAGATTCATTGTGAGGATAACATCTCTGTAAAGTTCCTTGAACATCTTAAAGCTCTATATACATGCTAGGTATTATTATTGCAAGTTTATCAAAGCACCAACCCAAGTTCACTGTGACCAACTGTGAAGGACAAACAGGGGATCTGGCAACTCTCTTTTCCTTCCCTGTAAATTCAACAAAACCACTGATGCCATTCGCTTTGGGGGCAAATTTCCATTGTAGTCCAGAGAGAAGCTGATTGGTTTCCCCAGATTTTCCCAGGGTCGCCATGGAAATCACTCACTGCCGGCTCATGTCTAAAGCCTACAATTGCCCCAAGTCTTCACAAAGAGAGGGTGACACATTCTTGTGAACTGAAGCCAGAGCCCCAAATACCCTACTGCTGGGGCCATGGGAGAGGAGGTCATTAAGAGCTCAGCAACACTCTGATGGAATCCACTCCCCAGATGTAGGAAGGCTAGAAAAGAAGGAAAAGCAAGCAGGCCTTCCGTCTCTGCAGAGTGCTGAGGGTTTTATTGTTTTTTTTGTTTTTGTGGGGTTTTTTTCTTCATCCAGTGCTCTAGCTTTTGTCAGCACCAGCCTGAGCTCGGAGGGCAGCCAGCCACAACAAACACCTGAAATAACAGGGTGAGCTAGCTGGATGCAGCCCACGTCAATCATCCAAGAACAGTTTTCAATGGGCTTGTGACACAAAAAAGGCCAGTGCTCTTAATGGCTGGAAGAAAGACTTCACTGTGGGAGGGTTCCAAGCATCTTGCAGTGAATGGGGTGAAGGCTTAATACTGACCTGGCCCAGAGCTGCTGAGGTGATCAAATGGTGGAACCACAGATTATTAGAGATGAACGAGACCTTAAGGGATCATCTGGGCCAAAACGAAGGAATTGGGGCTTCAAAGGGCCAAGGGAGTGGCAGAGACTGGACTTAAACCCAAGGTTTCTTCTTTTCTTTTTTTTTTAATTTTTTTAAAAACCCTTACCTTCTGTCTTAGAGTCAATACTGTGTATTGGCTCCAAGGCAGAAGAGTGGTAAGGGCTAGGCAATGGGGGTCAAGTGACTTGCCCAGGGTCACACAGCTGGGAAGTGTCTGAGGCTAGATTTGAACCTAGGACCTCCCGTCTCTAGGCTTGGCTCTCAATCCACTGAGCTACCCAGCTGCCCCCTCTTCTTTTCTAATACAAAGTCCTTTCTGCTATTTTGTGCCTTGAGAGAGAAAAAGCTTCATTTGTCTGGAGGTGATTTATCCAGTAGCTTCCTTTACCTAGAGTAGAGCCAAGAACCAGGAAGAAAGTTGGAGAGATGTCACAAAATCCAGCCCCTAAATCCCTCACTCTTTCAAGGTCCATTTCCTCCTATTTTATACACTATCCTAACAAGTTATATTCTCATTATATAACAGGCTAGAAGCAGTAAATGAGAAAGGGGAGGAGGGGGAATGCCAGAGGTAGATATAATGACAGCAATCAGAAGGGAGGGCTGATAGCCTGACGTAGAAGAAGGAAGCAGAAAAATCCATAAGAAGCAGACACTGGCCTAAGATGATATTCCTATATTAGTGCTCTATTCCAATTCTTCCTCACGGTTTAGAGGTGATTATGGAGGTCTATGACTTCATGTTAAATGTCTGGCAATTGACTGTTTATCTGTCCATAGGAAACCAGCCTACTTGGATTCAAAGAGATCCATCAGTAGGTTCCCTACAATATTAAGCATTTTAAAACATGTCAATTTTCACAACATTGCTCATTCCCCATTAAAATAATAAATGCATTTTCAATTAAAACATACCAATCTTTTTAATGCAAAATGAGATTTAGCTATTCTTGACCTATCTGGTACTTGTGTACAATTACTTTTTGGACCTAATTGTAGGACTTTGCATTTGTTACTATTAAAAAATATCTTAATAAAATCAACCCATTTTTCAAGTCTGTAAAGTTCTTTTTGTAGCTTAATTATGCCAATCAATGGTTAAACTAGCTCTCCCAATATTTTGTTGTCTACATATTTGAAAAGCAAGCCACCTGAATCTTTACTCAAGACACTGATTAAAAAAAAATGTTAAACAAACAAACAAAAGCAGATACCAGTACTAAAAAAGCCCGGCAGTTTAGGGCAATTAACTCTATGATATACCTCAGTAAGATCTGAGAACATCTCTATATTATAGCACACTATAACAGATATTCCTAATAATCATGGAAGAATATATTCTCAGAGTCAGGAGGCACCTTATAAAACCACCATACTCCTCATTTTTCAGATGAAGAAATTGAGGCCTCTAGGGACAGATAGAAAAATAAAAGGAAGAGTTGCACTAGGACCTGCTACAGTTTAATGGCCCCAAAGCTCCATTTAGCATTACAAGTCATATTAAATACTCTGACCTTAAAGTTGCTTATCCTTTCAGACATTTTTATGGTATATGGTTGATTGACTGATATGATTGAAACTTAATTTCTGCCAAATTGGTTACCAGTTTCCCTGCAAACACTTGTTAAATAGGGAATAGCTTGTATTCTTGCAGTCATCACACTAGATTTCAGTGTTCAGTAACTTCTGGGCCTTATCTAGTCAATTTCTATTCTGCTGGTCTGTTTTTCAATTTTTAAATTACTACTAAGGAGTTTTGATGATTACTGTCTTATGTCTTATAATATTATTGATACAATATATAATAACATATTACTTATAATACATGGTACAATATAATAATAAGGCCCTTTCATTACTTTTTAAAAATCTTATTTCTCTGGAAATTCTATGCCTTTTGCTTCTTCAAATTATTTTCACTTTTTCCAGTTTGATATGACACTAAATCTAAGTAAATGTGGTAGTTTCATCATTATATATATTGGTGTGGCTTAGAAAGTCCTTCTCCAATTATTATTTTTGCAGTATTTTAATGTTTATACCTTATACAAGTCCTGAGTATTTCTTGATAAATTAACTCCTGAATGCTTTATGCATTTTGTAGCAATTTCTAATGGAATTTCTCTTATCATTTCCTCCTACTTTATGCTAAAACTGTAGAGAAATGTTGACTTCTGTGGATTTTAAATTATTGTTATTTGTTATTATGTTATGTTATTAATCACCTTGATTATTTTCTTCATTGATTCTCTGGGGTTTTCTAAGTGAACTACATCACCTGCAAAAATTTATTTTGTAAGCTTAAACTTGTCCTTTTCATCTTATTACTATACCTATTATTTCATGAACTGTCAAATCGTAATGAGGAAAGGACGCACCCTGTATTTAAAGTTTGCAGTGATTTACCATGAAATGATACTAATGCTTGATTTTAGAAATATACTTTTTACCATATAAATAGAGAGAATCATAGAATCTGAGGTTTGGAAGGCACCTCAGAGGCCATCAAACCTATTTTAAAGAAAGGCCCTTCTAAGCCGATGCTTTTTAGAGTTTTTTGATATGAGAGCTACATTTTGTCAAAGATTATTTTTTCTATTGATGTAATCATGTAATTTTTGTTGTTTATGCTATTAATTATACTAATTGTTATACTAATGTTGAACCATCTCTACATCCTACTATAAATCAAACTTGCTTGTAATGAATGGTTTGGGGATTTACTGCTATAGTCTACTTGCTAAAATTTTATTTTACATTTTTGCATTAATATTCTTGTGACGTTGATCTTTAGTTATCTTCCTCTACTTTATGCTTCCTTGATTTTGGCTATCAGGTATAAGTTGTAGTAAAGCAAATGTGTCATCATTGAAGGGGGAACCATAACATGTTGCCTCAAAGCCTTAATATGTTCCCTAATACACACCCACTGCACCCAGGAAAGATAATTTTACTTTCCCCAAGTCATAACTTTGAGTCATAGAATCATAAGAGTATAAGTTTAGGGCTATAAGGGACTTTTCAGCTAATAAAACCCCCTCATTTTACAAATGAGGAAACTAAGGAAAACGTGAGTTGTCCAAAGTCATACGGACAGAGAGTGGCAGATTCAAAATTTTGAATATAGTCTCTGATTCCAAATCTGGTGCTCTTTTAACTGCCACAAGTTCTGTTCACTATACTCTGTTTATGAAAATATATTACATTTTAGAGGAACTTTCATCCAAAAATGTTTTAAAATAAAACAAATTTTGGTGCTTAGAGGGGCAAGCTTTTTTTTTTTTTTATGTGGCAAATGTACTTATGTGGAACAGCTCATTCCCCTGATGATGTTGTATAATGCAGGCCTTACTGTAGTTGAATCTGGCCCGAAGGTCTCCATTACAAGGAAGGAGATGAGCAAGGAAGCAGGTTGGTGACTGGTAACTTATAAAATCCACATTGTATCTTCCTGGTGGCCACCCACAAGTGCCAGAATGCAGGAAAGCACAAAAAAGAGACATATCCTCAAAATTCTGTAATGAATTTGTAAAATTCCTGCTCAGCAGTGGCCAGAAGGGTCTTGCAGCCTGAGGAGTTTCTGAGGGTCACTTCCTCCTCTTTCTGCTGTCCTCGCCAGTTACTCCCAGCTCAAGAAGAAAGAAAAGACATTTGAAGAGAAAATCAGAATGAGGCTGACAATTGACTAAGATAAATGGCAAAAGATCCAACTCTTGGGACCTGTTTGATGAAGGCAAACAATGAGATGGCAAAGAGTAGTTAATGAGAATTACCTCTTTACAGCAATACTGCGTTTCAGGGGGAGTTACATTCAAGGCACCCCCAGCCTGTCCCTCTCCCCTTTCCTCCCCTCTCTGTCCTGGGTAGGATACTGTCCCAACTCACTAGAACCTGAGTAGTGATGGTTGCTCAGGTAGCCAGCCCCAAAAGGAGGAGAGGGCTCCTTTAGCTGATTAAGAAAGAAAGAAAGAAAGAAAGAAAGAAAGAAAGAAAGAAAAGAAAGAAAGAAAGAAAGAAAGAAAGAAAGAAAGAAAGAAAGAAAGAAAGAAAGAAAGAAAGAAAGAAAGAAAGGAGGAAGGAAGGAAGGAAGGAAGGAAGGAAGGAAGGAAGGAAGGAAGGAAGGAAGGAAGCAAGGAAGGAAGGAAGGAAGGAAGGAAGGAAGGGAAGGGAGAGAGAGAAGAAAGAAAGAAAGAAAGAAAGAAAGAAAGAAAGAAAGAAAGAAAGAAAGAAAGAAAGAAAGAAAGAAAGAAAGAAAGAAAGAAAGAAAGAAAGAAAGAAAGAAAGAAAGAAAGAAAGAAAGAAAGAAAGAAAGAAAGAAAGAGAAGGAAGCAACATGGTATGGTGCAAAAGCTTCTGGATTTGGAGTTTGGAGAGCTAAGTTTGTATCCCACTCCAACCCTAACTAGCCGTGTGACCATAGGCAAGCACTCATTAGGTCTTACTTTTCTTGTTCCTAAAAAAGGAACAAATGAAAACACTTGTGTTAAATAACTCCTGTTGTTGTTCGTTAAGAAAGTGCTTTATGGACCTTAAAGTGCATAGAAATGTTAGTAGTTATTATTATTAAAAGAGGACAGGCTAGGTGACCACTAAGATCCCTTCTGGCTTTTAATTCTCTGAAACCTGAAATTTAGTGACAATAACCAATCCCATAAAATGTCATGTCTTCTCAAGACAAAACCAAGACACACTGCCCATCTACCTTTCTACTATGTCCCTCCCCCCCACCCCCTACCCCCCATCCTCAGGCTCTAATGTTTTGTGGCTTCTTTTCAGCTTCAAAGCTATCTTCTACTTCATTATAATCTGATTTCATTGGGATGAAAAAAGAAGGCAGGAAGGAGGAAACTGGAAAAGAGAACAGTGTGAGCAACCCAGAGCTCTCCCTGGAACTTCACTAGGGGGAGCTTTCCTGACATCTCGGAGCTCATTGCCCAGGACTTAATTATGTAAAGGTTCCTTTTCCTTACTCCATCTATAAACTACACATTGTTAAGAGTAGGTACCTCTATCATCAAGCTAATTAATCTCTGTAAGCACCATGGAATAGTGCAGGGACATGCCTAGATCCCTTTCTATGACATATTAACAATCAACTACAATTGATTATTTAGGGCAGCTTAAACTTCTCTTGATCTCTTTTCAGGGACAGAGCAGCAAGGTTATTTTCATAAGGAGGCAGCTCTAAAGAACATTTCATATTGTGTTCATTGACCTCACCTCCATAGCCAAATTGTACCAGTCTTTCAATGCCCTTCCCACTCTGCCTCAAACTATCCCCCAAACAGTGATCTTGTTCTTCTAACAACTAGAGCAGTGATTATCTGTAGCACTCATTTAGCATCTGGCATCTATACATTCATAGATTATCTATCTATTATCTATCTATCTATCTATCTATCTATCTATCTATCTATCTATCTATCTATCTATCCTACCTACTTATCTATATCCATCCACTCATCCATCTGTCTGGCTGTCTAGGTCTTGTGAATCCAAGTGCATATATAAATCACATATGTATATACATATATACATACATGTGAGAGGCTGGGTAGTACAAGTCCTCCCTTGGAGAGGGGTTGGATTGGATGCCCTCTGAGTTGGACCTCAGATGGCCTCCATTCTAAAAAGTTCCTATTTTTCATTTTCTTAAATTTTAAGCTTTTCAAGTTTCTTTATATCCCTAACACCTAGCATAGTACCTCACAGCATTCAAAAAAAAAGTTCATCTCAATAAATGTCCATTCAATGTTTAATTGATATTCCACCCTACTCCCACAGACCTCCTCAGGAAGCTGTCTATGAGTAGTAAATCAAGGATGTATAATTTGACACCACATTTTGGGAATGTCATTGAGAGAAGCTGGTGCACTTCTAGAAGGGGACATCTAGGATACTTGGAACTATAGCACAAAAACTTGAAGGAATTAAGGTGGTCAGTTTAGAGAACATAAAATTGGCAGTGGAGCCACGGGTCAATATGAATGTGCTTTTCAAATAATTAAAAGATTATCATTTGCAAAAAGTGTTACCCTGATTCTGCTTGACCTTAGAGCAGAATTAGGACTGACAGACAGAAGTCTCCAGGAAATAGATTTCTACTCGGGATAGGGGATTCTCTAAGAGAGGTGAATAAAAATGGACTGGGCTGCCCCTCGAGGTAGTGAACTCTGTCACTTAAGGTCTTCAAGCAGTATGTTAAATGATCACTCGTTCAGGATGCTTTGGAGAGGATTCTATACTTCAAGTTTAGTGTTGGGTCTCTTAAGTGACCTCTCAGATTCCTTCCCTAATTTTAAGATCTTACAATTGTAAGATTCTATAAGGCAGGGAAGGATAGGAGGCAGTTAGAAGCTAGCTTTTGAAAACAAAGTCAAGCCCCACTCCATGCAGCCTGCCTAAAGTCCAAGGGAAGTTCCATTTATGTAATTTTTATTCCTCGATAGAATGTCTATCCTTGTAGCAGTCTTCCTATACTGATGACCTGTTCTGGATACGAGGAGAAGACCTGCCCAACCATGAGGATCCCTAACAGCCAAGAAGAACAAGCGCCCCATATTCAAGTATTTCAAATGACCCAACTGATTCATTTGCATATTCCAGCTACATCTTCTTTCCTCTAATTTGTTGGCATTAAAGATTCCCCTTAATCCAGATTTCTAATAGAATCTGGGGGGGGGGGGGAACACAACAAAGGAGTTGATGATAGTGAAACCAATAATGATCCAAGACTGTGAATCTGGGGTTGGTGGAGGACTAGAAAATCTGGAATCAAATTATGTTCATCAAATATGATGTTCCTCTTCCATGTCTGGGCTCTTCTAATACTGCAGCTGTCATAGAACTATCTAGTTACATCATCGCTGTAGCACTCTTTTCCAGCAGTGAGGAACTAGCTCCATGGATGCCAGATTGTGTTGTTTTGGGGTTTTTTCCCTTTGTCTTAAGGTGGTCTCTCTAAGAGCTCTCCCTCTTCCATGCCTTTCCAACCTCATTGATTTGGTGGGCTCACTGCCTTCTTTCAAATAAGAAAGTCTATTCTTATTCCATTGCATTGACAAGGATTGAAAGTGAGTTGTGGCTGGAAAAATGGTTGAAGGACTGCTTTAAGTGAATGGCTGGCTTCTTTTTCTAACTCGGAGCAGTGCTTAAACAGTGAGCATGGATCTGAGTTTTTCCTATGAACTGTATGCTATTATGCTGCTGCTTAATATACAGGTCATGATTCTTGTGCTCCGCCTTCCACCTCTCTCCAATTGAGACTAGCACCATGGAAACAAGGACACTCAGAAAACCAAACATTCCTCATATTCCTTGGTCAGCAATGTCTAACAGACATGCCACTCAGTGCTTAAATTGGGCTACATCAAATAAGATATTAAAGCAGCTACCTTCATCTTGACAAGTTGAGGGGGGAACAGTTTGGGCACAGATCCAAGACCTATTCTCCCACTTTCTGTCCATCTTAATTGTTAAAGTTCTGAACCCTCTAGAAAGAATAACAGCTCACATAATGCCTTACAGGAGTTTAGGAACAATGAAACATAGGCAGAAATAAACATAATACAAGTTAGAAAATGCCTCATTGCACAGGAGAAGTCAAACAATTGTATTTGAGTTGTTTATGAACACCAATTGCATACAGTCAAAGCAGTCGAACCGTCATCTGATGGGCAAGAAACTTGAGGCTTGGAGAGGTTGTAATGCTCCCAGTTCTATGGCTGAGCTTGAAGAGATTTCCTAACTCTAGGTCCAATACTCTTTCTACAATAAAACTGCTTTTCTCAAAAACCTGGAAGAATGGAAAGGTAAGGAAGCTCTCTCCCCCTCTAGATGCTTTAGAGGTTCTTACATTCTATGGTATTCTAAAAATAGAATTTGGGGATAATTCATTTGACACTAATCTTTGGAATGGACACTAGCAGGAAAGAACGTTCCTAGAGGTGTATGGGCTATGTCAGAATGGGTTTTTCCTTTCTCATCTGAAACAGTGAGAATCCAAGCAAGAATGGAAACTCTTCACTGAGGGAACCCTAAAAGTCCAGTTGTTAAATCATTTGTAAATGACTAAATGCATGCTAAGACTGAGTAGTCCCACCCTCCACTGTTGCACTGTGGAACACTCACAACACAGAATTTTGACTTTCTGCTAATAAATACAAGTCTCATTGAAATCAAGGAACTCTTGGGGAAGATATAGTTTTGAGGCACAAAGCTCTGTATCTGGCTGACTGACCATTCTTTCTATTGGCTAATGAGGAATCCTGTGGGCCTTTCTTCCTTCAGGGCAAATCAGTTTTCTGAATGGACAATTTGCCATCACGGAACACTGCAGGGAATAAAGATACTGTCCAGCTTCCAAATGCCAGGAATGATTTACAAGGTAATCTTGAAGGGACTAAACCAACATAGTTCTGGGATTTAAGGAGTCAATAAGCAGTTTAATGGCAAGGGAATGTATACATTTAATCCAAAATCACCTTGTGGCAAATGCTCTTTGAAATCAAATAAAGGGGGAAAAAATACAAGGGATTAAGTTCACCAAGTTTTTTGTTTGGCTATTTCTATTAATATTGTTTTAATTTCAATTTAAAACCGCTCTAGAACAAATAATCAATCAAATTAATAGAAATGCTTCTTAAGTCTTTAGTTCCTTACAACTCTGTTCCTTATTTGTATACATTGGGCAGAAAATTAAAAGATGAACCAAAATGCCACCAGTTGAAGTGGGGTTCTTGCATTTGCAGGAATAAAGGTGGACATATCAATATCCCATCTGTTTCTAAATTTCAGGACTGAAGAACAAAACTACATAAAAACAAATTTCAGAAAATGAGATTTCTAGGGCAGGGACATCTAAAGTTAAAGGCAATTACACACCTGGAGATAATTTAAAAGGAATCATTTATAGGGCAATCAAGACAATTACTCTGCAAAACAACTTTTATTTATAAAGGCTAATGATGAGGCAAAGAAAAAAACCTTTTCCATTCCAAGAGATTCATGTATAAATTATGTTCAAGAATGGAACAGTTCTAAATAAAAAATGTAAGATAACATACAGAGCAATGCTCTCCCTTGCAATCCAAGTTAACAGATTTACATTTCATTCTTTTCAGAGTCTTTCCAATTTCTCCAACCTAAAAACATTATTATTTAACCATGATCGGCATAGAATTGGGTAAAATAGCAGACCATATTAGGACAGAGGCACTTAAAGATGGGATGATGTAAGAAATGCTAAGTCTAGAATCTGGCCAAGGCACCAAATAATTATATATGCTGCATCACATTCTTGCTTCCCCAAGTCTACTATAAATTCCTGTAGTTTACAGAGGAAGAGCAACAGTTGAGTACACAGTGCTCCCATAACAAGAAAATGGAACTTTTGTAACTAGATTAGACAAATCATAATAGAGTTTAATTTTCACTTGTACCTTGAAGACTTTACAAGGTCATTGGTCTTTTCAGTAGGGAACATTTATTTCTTGAAAACAAGCCTTGGAGTAAGGCTTGGCTGGACCCATCTTGATAGATCCAAGCCAAGTTGGTCTATCCTTTTCCGAAATTCAATTGGTTTTGTTGCTGAGAAAAAGGAAGAGAATAATGGCCTTTGATCCATTTGGAGATCTAAGGTTACATTTCTTTCTGCTATTTTTCTTTTTGTGGGGTAATGGTGAGTACAGGTTGAATGAAATTCTTTTAATCAGTATCATTAATTTCTTTTGGCTGTGTTTCTTTAATGGGTATAGTATAATAAAGAAAAATAATGTTCCTAACATTTTAACCTTCTTCCCCCCTCCTCCACCTGGTCTGAGAAGTTTTCTGTACTGCAACTGAAATTATCTTATTGAAAGAAGAGCCCTATCTAGATGATTAGTTTGACCTATCTCTAAGTGGGCCTTTGCCTTCAAATCCCCAATAGGAAGCAGCCAAGCTTCTACTGCTATAGCTTCCTCTTTTCTAGGACTGACACTATAACACAAACACCTTCAGCATCTTAGATTTGACTTCATTTAAAACATTTTATAGTTGTTTTAAAAAATGAATGTCCTTGTAATAGACTCTAATATGTAGCCAATAGCTTTTCATTATTGTTTTAATTCCATAATGGAGTTCCCTTTTTACAGTTTGCATCATCTAAACATCTCCCTATCCAGAAGAGTCTGTGAAACTATGCCACTTTGGCTTTGACACCTGCACATGACACATATCCTATAATCCTGCCCTCCAACACTTTTCTTTTCCAAGATTACACAAGCCCAGGGGATGAATCTGAAGTAAGGGATCCATATAGATGTACCACCACTGAAATTAATTAGAAATCACTCCCATATTGCTCTAAGGGCATCTTCAGAAAAGCTAATGGAACAACCTGTTCCCAGCTTCTGACAAGGCATTTCCCCCACTATTCCTATAGAAGAGAACAATTATGGATGTGAATGCTCAGCGGGAGTAATCTACCCTGTGGGGAAGGTCAGTTCCAGAGAATGGGCTGTAGTGGGAATGAAGGGTTCCCAGCAGCAGTCTATGGAAACTATTCAGACAGTATTTCCACTGAAGGGATAAAATGGAAATATAGCCTCATTGTGAAGCAGCCATCCAGTTTCCTTTGGCTGAGAATGCTAGTATGAGCTATGATAAGCCACAGATAAAAGAGCCAGTTTCTTAAATTTAATAGAAGCATCAATTTATCAGGCACCACTCCAACAGTGGTTGCTGATATTAATTTTTTAAAAATGTTTGGGAGAAAAGTGATGAAAAATTCTGTATCTAAAATTAAGCTTTCTGTTCACGGATGATTACCATCATTTCTATTTAAAGAAGATACCTGACATTGAGGGTTTTTCCTTCAAAATTAAACTTTCTACATGCTAGGAACAGAAATTTTTCTTTCCTTATATATTTTACATTTTCAAGGAAATGCAGTGGTGTTAGAGTGAAAGATGCTAAGCAAATGGACCTAAAAGCTGTTCTATTTATCTGAAGAGGAGGTAGAAGGTAGCAAACACAAGTTGTCCTTTCTTCAGAGGAATGAGCCTCACCATGTTTAAATGGGTGGTTTGGGCCAGAGCTTACCCATGGAGACTATCCAATTATAGTAGGGGTTTTGCGTTGTGAAAACATGGTCTTTAGGATTAAGGTCCTAGTTTATTCTACACACAATGAAAAGTCTCACTTCTTAAATCTTCACATTGAGATTGAACCAGAAACACTCATATAGGCTTTTGGCTTTCTTCTGAACTCATTAAAGGTTTTTCAATAAATGCAGCTGTCTTCTGCTAAGACAAATGGACAATTTTCTAGGGAACTCAAATAAGGGTACAGCTCCATGTTAAAGAATGCAAATGGATTATGGAGGAAGTCACATTGTAGGCAGAAAAATGTTAAGGAAAATTGTTTCAACTGAAGGAGAATGCACAATCTGGAGGAAAAGGCCTATTTTCTTCAGCTAGGCCTGTCAGCCTGAGAAGCTTCCCTTTGTCTTCATACCCACAAGTCACACTTGGATTTGATGCATCTTCTTACATCCAAACACTGCTAGCAGCAGCTTCTTTCTGCCAAATTTAATTCTTAAGTAGCACACAACATTAAGGACCATACATAGAGTGGCAATTGTAAGACACACCAGAAGCTGACAACATCCTATGCTTTTCTCCAGGAAGAGAATGAGCTACCTAAAGTGAAATCCTGAACACAGAGTGGTGGTGGTAGTTGTGCTAACAGTAGTATAGTAGTAGCAGTAGTAGATTCCTCTTCTCTTCTAAAAGACATTTTCATGCTCTGACAGAAATGCAGAGGGTACCTGATCCCTAAGATGTGTAGACATGGATGGAGATGAGATAGCTGAAGGACTAAACTTATATATTTACCTCCTCTCCTCCAAAAAAACAATCCGAAATCCTTAATGCAGTATTGAAGTACAACATTCAGAAAGAATCATCATATTTACAATTCTTACTGGTTTCCACTCAAAAACTTATGCCTACTAACAAAAATAACTCTCTATATTATTAGAAATTACAAAAAAAAAAGGGTTGAGCTTTCCCCAATCTTTTCCTTCAACAGACATCTCCAGATACATTATAAAGGTCATGTTCAACTCAGCCTCATTTCTTGACATTCTGGAGAAGAATCCAACTTCTCTGACTTGTCAGAAGCATGTTGAGTTTGTTTGCCCCAGTAATCATTGTTTAGGCTGACAGTTGCTTGTTATCCTGTTACCCTCCATATATCTTATCTTGATAAGAAGCTTCAGCCTCAAAGCCAAATTTCCTAACAAGAAAAGGAAGGCTATGGGCCCCTTCCCAAACTTTGAACCCATGAAGATACAAATAACTTCTTGGATCATTAATTCCTAAAAGTTAAAAAGCAGATGCAGAAGGAAATGGAATATGTATATATTTTTAAGTGGGGGAGTAGTAAAAATTTTAATTTTGAGCCTATACCAGCTAAGCAATTATTCTAGATCTGGATTTCTTATTTAACTGAATCTTCTTGGTGCTTATGCCTTATTGAGAAGATTAGCTGTGGAGCCTGGTGAAAGAAAGGAGGAGAAAGACTACAAAGGAACAGGTGTGAGGTTGAATTTCCCAAATGCCAAAAGCACCCATCAGCTTAGTCAAACCATCAGTCAAAAACTCTTTTTCAAGGAACAATTATTTGACACTATGACAATTAATAACAAAGCAAAAAGATTTGGCTGTTTGAATGAATTTTTCACTTTTCAACCAGTTCTGTAAAAACTGCCTAGCTGGAGAAAGGAGCTGGGGGTAGCCTAAAGGATATCTGAAGAAGAGAGTACAAATATGGCATCCAGACTTTACTCAGTTGATTTGATCCTATTACATGAGATGGAAGCAGAACTCTCTAAGGGGATAAGGCCTTAGGGACAGTTGATTTGGTCACTGTACAGAAGAACTATGTAAATCAATAGCTCCCATCTGTTTCCCTGCTGCCAATGACTACTTTAGGCCACAAGGAAACGACTGCAGAACCAGGGGCTTGTAGTGAAGTCTCTAGCACAAGATACAGGAAAGCTGGGCATTAATGCAATATCTGAATCTTGTTTTCTAAAAAGGCATTATATGTCTTCTGGCCAAGGGGTGTTCTGAAGTTTCATCTCCTTCCTAATTCTAACATATTTAATTAGAAGATAGATCTGTGTGTATTTTTAAAGAAGGGACTTATCTGTGATTTTCTAGGGGGAAAATATATTCCTCACAGATGAAATGCTATTCTGATAGCTATAATCCCCAGTGTTTTCAGCTGCTCCTTCCAAGGATGGCAGCTTCTTCCATTTTGGGCAGCTGGATTCTGGAGGAATTCAGCACTTAGCTTACTTTTAGTTATAGACTGCTCAAGATTTAAGGGTGGTTTTTATTACAAAGTAAGAATAAAACAACTGATGCCTCTACCACAGATGACAATCAAGGGCTCTTTTTATGTCAGAATGGGGGGACTTCATTTTTACTTCGTGATCAGTGACTTTTCTTCTCCTCAGAGTTAATTCCTCCCTAGCTTGTCATACTGGCAGCTGGGCTTTGTAAGGCCACCTTGCTAAGTCAATCTAAAACATTTTCAAAAGTAATTTTAATGTAATTTCTTTAGTTTATAAATTTTTAAATTTGTATTTTCCCAATGACATAATCATCAGCTACGCTTTGAGGAGTTGTGGTGCTGTACAGTACTGTTCTAAAGCAGGTGAGTGGACATGCCCAGGAATGTGGGAGCTATCATGCCCACAAGAGTTAATCTATGGGAAACTGAAAATTGGCTTCCATTCTTTAAAATATGGCTCTCATCTGCTAATAATTCTGATAATGATGCTTTCAAAAATAAAGGAAAAACTACCCTGGACTCTATCTGAAGCTTTCTTTGACTATCTACCACTCATGAGGAAAAGTCATTTTGCATTGTGGCTAGCTCAGCACCTTTTATAAATCTCTAAGAACAGTAAATAAATGTCATTTCCCTACCAATCAAACTGCTCTTCCAGCATGAGAGAATAAGAGCTCAAGGTGGCCCTAAATGCTTTCAGCCTTAATCTCATCCAAGAATGAAAGCAGCTTCAAGTGTGGGACAGTGAATGGGGTTATGAGAGTCTGGAGCTAAACATGGTGAGATTTTTTTTTCTTCATGGTCAGAGATGGAGAGATGACAATATCATCGGAATCGTCGGAGCTTTCCTCATCCACTGGTGAAGCAACAATGGACTGCAACCGGGTGTGGGAGGAAACAGCTGAAATTAACCACAAAGAAAATGAGATTCAATAATACCAAATACGCTCCTCAAGGAAACAATTCTCTCCAGGCAACTGAACTTCCAGAACAAATGGGACCCGTTTCAAACATACAAATATCACCAGCACTCCCCCTAAAGGCAGGAGTCAAAAAAGCAGTACAACACAGACCACTGACCAGGGTTAACTGGTTTTATCAAGAAATTTTCTCATGTTGTTACAAACACTAGCCCCAAAAGAAGGAATTTGGAGCTGAACACACCAGGACTGTCTCAAAGGGGAAAACAGACCTGGTGAAAAATGGGCAAAGCCAAAGTGGAATGCCTCAGTCCCTCCCAGGTGCCTTCCTGACTAAGGAATACAACTGTCCTTAAGATAACCCTACTAGAAAGTAGGCAACCAAACAGGTGCTGAGCTGGAATGCAGCCACCTGAAGATACACAGCAGAAAGAGCGCTGCACTGGGATCCCAGAAAGCACATCCAAACTTTCACTGAGTTACTTATCAGCCCTTTGACCTTGGAGGAAGTCAGTCATTTATTCTCTCTTAGCATCAGTTTCCTCAGCTATAAAATGAGGGGGAGTTGAATTAGAAGCTCACTAAGGTACCTGGCAACTTGAAATCTATGTTATCTTGTTTGCTTTTAAAACCCTTACCTTCTGTCTTAGAATCAATACAGGTATCTGTTCCAAGACAGAAGAGAGGTAAGGACTAGGTAATTGGGGTCAAGTGACTTGCCACACAGCTAGGAAGCATCTGAGGCCAGATTTGAACCCAGGGCCTGCCAAAAATTTATGATACTTAAGAAGTCTCTTCAGAACCAGGCTGTGAGGCATGCAAGAAAACCAATTCATTTCTTTATAGGATCAGAGGTTTAGAGTCAGAAAAAACTTCAGAAGTCATTTTAGTCAAGTCCCTCAATTTACAGAGGAGGAAACTGAGGACCAGAGACTAAAATGACCTGTAATATCACACTTTAAAAAAAACATGCATATGCGTAATTGCAGAACTCGACTTCATCACCCACCTCATTCACCAGACTTGGCTCCAAATGACTTTGAACTATTTTAATGAATTAAATTTATTCTTGGACAATTAAATTTTGCCATCACCAAGAATGCATCACCTTTTTGTGGTAGCAAATATGGAAACAAAACAGATACCCAATGGGGAATAGCTAAACAAATTGTGGTATGTGAATATAATGTAGTATTATTGCACCATGAGAAATAGTATGAAGAATTCAGAAAAGCTTGGGAAGATAAGCATAAACTATCAGACTTGGCTCACACGTGCAAAATTTCCTATTTTTCTTTCCCCTTTTAATTCTTTTATTATAAAAAGGATGGCTTTCTGAGTAGGGGAAGGTGAAGGTTATATTTAGAAATAAAGGTGATGTAAAAACAAGATATATCAAAAAAATGTACAAATACCAAAATGGAAGGATGGGCAGCAAGGTTCTGAAGGCAACTCCTATAAAGGGGTTCTAAACTTATTTTCAGTAAGAAAGCATGTTGAAATAAAATGACTGCTTTGAAAAGGATTGCCCTCATTTGGATGCATCAGGTCCTATATATATAAAAATAAAAATTTTTCATTATAGTCATACCTTACATAAAATGAAAATAGTTAAAAATGATTCATAAAGATGTGTCATCTCTCAAAACGCTCTAATTGTATCACGATTATAATTACCTTTCTTCTCACATGCATTATTTCTAAAATCCTTTCACCTATTCTCAGGAAACAATTCTTTCTACAGACCTAGTAGGAAGGAAAGGATTCTGAAATACTACTCTGGAACAACTCCATCAAGACTATGATTCTTAAAAAAAAAATCCCAACATAATTGCTATTCAAATCTAACAGTCCAATGAATACAGCTGTTTGGGAAAAGGTGCACTCTCCCTCCACATAGCAAGAAAAAGGTACTTAATTGGTTTATAAAGATTTAAGTATTAAGGTGATCAGTCACTTAAGTGAGATATGAGTACAGTCCAGCAACAGACCAGGCCTGCTTTCCAAGGACCAATTATAGGGAGTTTCATCACCAATAGATCACTCACTGGGTGATGAATTCCTTGGTCATGGCAGCTATGATATTTGAGATACAGAGAAGAAAATTACAATTCAATCCGGCTTCAAATATTGTAATTGTTCTCTTTTTTCTTTATAACTTTCAGGGAAATAAAAGGAATAAGATTAAAGTGGGATCTAAAGAAATTTTTAAAATTAGCCTGCAAGATTACTTAGATTTAATTTTTTTTTGTTTTTAAAGCTTTTAAAAACAGTTTCTTATAATCATATTAAACAAAGGCTTGAAAACCAAATTTTCTTGATTTTAGTTTTTCTTACAAACTCATTTCCCTAGTGAAAATAGAATGATAAAAGTAAAATATCAGAATGACAAGAATACAGATAAATTTTAGGCATAAGTTTTGACTTCAAGTTTACTCTTATTTAACAGGAAGAGTAAGGGGGAGCTCAGATACATTTTTCCACAAAAATTCTGTTGACTTGTGTTCAACTCTTCAGTTGAGTCCAACACTTCGTGACCCCATTTTGGGTTTTCTTGGCAGAAAGTCTGCAGTGGTTTGCCATTTCCTTCTCCAGCTCATTTTACAGATGAGGAAATGGAAGCAAACATGGTTGAATGACTTGCCCAGGGCCACAACAGCTAGTGTCTGAGGTCTGATTTAAACTGATTTAAAAAAAAAAATCTAAAGGCCACCAAAAGCCGGTAAGGAACTAAACTGTTCAAAGCTATTTAATTAATAAGAAAGTTATTGGAAGGTACTTTCAGGTCCCTGTAACACACCGGAAACCAACTGAGTTTTTTGTGTCTTGAGCATCTGTACATTTTTCTTTTAAATTCTTATGCATTTGTGTGTGACTGTGTGGGTGTATATGAGAGAGAAACAGGCAGAGGCAGGGAAAGGGATAAAAGACAGAGACAGAAAGAGAGAGAGAGAGAGACAAAGACATGGAGACAGACAGAAATCTATGATAATTCATTTGTAACAGTCAGAAAGTTAACTAGGTCACAGGCAAGGTCAAGTGACTTGTCCATGGTCACTCAGCAAATGCATGTGTCAGAGGCTGGACCTCTGTCTACTACATCATGCAAACATTAATTGGGCTTTATTAGCATTGCATATAACCCAACCTGGGTTTCTCTAGCACTTCATAGTTTAAAAAACTTTTCTTACATTAATTTTGTGAGAAAGTAAGTGCTAGTACTATGACCCCCATTTTCCAGATGAGGAAACAAAGGCTCAGACAGATTGATTGACTTTCCTATGGTCACACAGTTAGTAGGGTCAGAGTCAGAATTCAAATCCTGGCATCCTTTTTCCAAGTCCAGTGCTCTTTCTACTAGACTACTCTACCTGGACAATTTGGTTAGATTTAAGAGTTTCAGAATTCAGTTTGAGAACATTTAGAATACTGATGTAAATGGAGAGAAATACTATGTAACAGGCAGAAATCTCCAGGAATAATCTCCTGGGTTCAATCTCTTGGGGACTCTTGGCAGGTCAGTCAGGAAATGTAGACCTGGAAACTAAGAACTAAAAGAGAGATCATAATGCTGGTGTGCTCAGACAAGTAAACCTGCCTCACCCTCTCACCCAAACTATCTCATTTGTTCCTTTGGCCTAGTGGACATTCACCAGTCAACAAAGGCACAATCCCAGGTGCCTGAGAACCTAACTCTGCTCATGAAAGAAGTGACTGTTTCAGATTTCCTCCCCTACTCGATGAATGAACATATATGTGGATACTCACCATGACAGGGTTGGTAAATCAGGGGCTCTTTTGGCTGCATACTCTCATCATCAGCAGGTAATTCTTCAACAGTGTCTTCGCTACTAACATCACTATCTTCTTTTCCTAGAATAACTCAGAAGTTAGAAGCTTCAGTGATTAATGACAATAGTGGAGCAAATAAAACTTGGATTTAGAATGTATTTTATCTTTCCTCTGCACGGTTCAATTTAGTTCAGGAAATTCTATTTCTAGCTGCCTTGTCTCCTCCCCACACCTCCTGCCCCCTCCTCCTTCCCCTACCACCACCACCAGGAGGCAATACCATTTCTTAGATTGGAAGGAGCTACAATAAAGCCTGTAGTGGTCTCCATATGATTGACCTTTTCAAAAAAAGAAAACAAAACTTACCTTCTGTCTTAGAATCAATACTGGGTATTGTTTCCAAGGCATAAGAGTAGTAAGGGCTGGGCAATGGGGGTTAACATAGAATCTAATAGTTAGGAAGTATCTGAGGTCACATTTGAACTCAAGAACTCCTGTCTCTAGGCCTGCCTCTCAATCTTCTGACTCATCCAGCTGTCCCCAAGATTGCTTTAATTTAAAACATTGCCACACCAGAGGATCCTCCTTATTAGCACCTGTGCTATGTTCACAAATGAAAATCCCAAGATTAAATTTACGGTTGAATGGTATCCCGAAATCTCAATAGTTTTACTCATAAAATCAAATGGTTCCTCACTGTTCATGGCTAAAATTATTCTAATATTTACACCAGACATGGCAGAAGAAAGAATTCAATTAATTATTGCTCCCCAATGGGCAGATAGAAGCCTATGCTTTATTCATAGATTCATAGCTTTGGAAAGGCCCTCAAGACAATCTATTTGAGATGCCAAATATATTCTATTAATTGTGGTATAAGGATACTTTGGGCTTTTAGTGAGGCAGGAAAGGAAATTAAAAGAAATATTTTACTTAAAAAACAATCTAAGGGGACAGCTGGGTAGCCCAGTGGATTGAAAGCCAGGCTTAGAGATGGGAGGTCCTAGGTTCAAATATGGCCTCAGACACTTCCCAGCTGTGTGACCCTGGGCAAGTCACTTGACTCCCATTGCCTAGCCCTTACCACTCTTCTGCTTATTCGTTCCAAGACAGAAGGTAAGGGTTTAAAAAAACAAAAAACCACTAGTCAAGGTAAAGAAACCACTCTTCTCCAGCAAGAGCTGGGATTAAAAATGAGAGAAAGGGAAGGAAGGGCACACTGGATTAGGTGAGCAATAAATAAGATACCCTATAATAACCAATATTAAAATATTCCTACAAACTGTAAGCAATGGGAATTCATTGGAATTCTTTACTTCTAGGAACATTTTTCTAAAATTCCTCAGTCAAGGTAGAGTGTTAAAGAATTATTTGTGTCCTACAATTTTCCTGTATAAAAAAGGAATTTAGGACAGCTACCCTCTTGGCTTAAAATAAACATTCCCTTGTAGCCAAGTTAAAAAAAAAAAGATATTACCAAGAGAAGATGGCGTAGAGAGTAGAGAGGCTGATTTCTTGCACAATGCTGAACCGGATTTCTTTTCACTTATGGAAGAATCAGACATTCTTGTACTGGAAAAAAAAATTTTTTTAATGACACATTGTAGTGGTTAGAGGCCCAAAGCAGGGTTCATTATTTTGCCTGTGAGGATAAAGAGAGATTTGGAGAAAGACACAGTCAAATTCAAGGAAATGATTCAAAGTTTAGCAAACAGGCTAAAGACTTCTAACAACCTATAGACTCATAGAATGTTCAGAGCTGGAAGGTACCTTAGAAATCATCTAGGAGTGGGCACCTGGGTGGCTCAGTGGATTAAGAGCCAGGCCTAGAGACAGGAGGGTCCTGGGTTCAAATCTGACCTCAGATACTTCCTAGCTGTATGATCCTGGGCAAGTCACTTAACTCCCATTGCCTAGCCTTCCACCTTAGAACCAGTACAAAGTATTGATTCTAAGATGGAAGGTAAGGGTTTAAAAAAAAAAGAAAGAAATAATCTAAGCTAACCTCTCACTAGAAAAAGAAGGAAATGGAGGCTCAGCCTATTGAGATTTCATAAGCAGGCTTTTACTCCATCCTTTTCCCCCTTCTAGTCTTTTGGTGCATTATGTCTTTAGGTAGCTACTAAGGTTTTATCATGAAGGGCAGGGAGCCCTATAGATCAAAGATAGGAGGATGTTTTATTGGATAGTCACTGTAAAGCCTGGGCAGAGATTAGATTATGGAACTGCTATTGGAAAAAAAGTCTGCAATGAATGAGTCTATTCTGGGTTTTGGGGGATATTTCATCTATTAAATAGCAGAATTAACATGTGAAAAAAAAGTAATAATGCAGGAAGTCTACAGACTCATGGTTACCTGGGCCAAGAGGTGACCAAAATATTATCTAGATATTTTTCCCTATGGCAAAAGCAAAATGATCATGGAATCTTTCCACAATGAAGAGATCCCAAGGGCTCTCCAAATCTGATCATCTAAAGCTCACCACATGTCCACAGTGCACTACTTGTTCATCAACAGAATTGGAAAAAAAAAACAAAAAACAAAAACCATGGCCTTTGCTCTGCAAATAGCTGACATGTTAATAGCCTGCTGCAACATACCATCTGCCTAATGCCTACATGCTATCAGGCTTTATTCCTGGGCAACTGTGGTACCGGCAGATCTCCCTCTTCTACCTTTGAATCCTACATTCTCTCTTAATACAGAAATAGGCCTAACGAAAAAATTAATCACACTTTGAACTAGCTGCTTCTGACTTACTGGTATCCCATCCGTGTTGAGTGTGCCCTGAAAATCGACTGGATGACTGCAATAGCCTCCTCTTCCTCCTTGTTATCAGCCACCAAATGTGAGGAACTATGACAGCGGGATCTGTCGGATTTCTACAATGTAATGATATCAAAGGAGGAAAGTAAAGGTTTGACATCAAACCTTCCACAATAAATGTAAAAGTTCACCACCCTAGACACAAGATAGACAAAGTGCCAAGATCTCCTTCCTTGGATAGTTCGTTGGATTACTGATGCTATTAAGTGAGCAACCACCTAATTATAGGTTTTTATACTCTAAAAGCTCTTGAGATACAAGTCTCTTCTTGTGGGAGATAGTAGCTAAAATGAGGGTTCTTAGATCTTAGCAACAAGGTAAGATGTGCTACTTTATTCTCCAGCCCCCCAACAGCAATTTAACCTAGAAAACTATGTTTCCTTGGGCTGGGCCAGTCAGAGGCAAAATTACTCGGGTCTGAAAATACACTATAGCCTAGAGCATTAGGTTAAGCCCACTGGGTGAGAAAGCTTTAAAAGACTAAGTTATAAAATTGTCCAATACTTCCACTAGTTGACAAACTGCACCAAAAGAAGAAACAGAGGGTGACATATTGGGTCTGTGACCAGCTGGCTTGATGGCTACCTTATTTGGAAAGCTGGGCATGCTGGGAGATTCTGAACCAAATGTATCGCTCGAAAACAGCTTCTCCCGTGCTAAATGTCCCCTGAAAACTGCCTGCAGTACAGCAGCCGCCTAGCAGGGAGAAAGAGAGAAATGGATGTTAATTCCCTGGAAAGATGGCAGCTACAAATTAAAGCAGATTCCAGGGGGGGGGAAGTAGAACCACCAAGAAAACAAATTTCCTTACTGTTGCATAATCATAGAAATGTTTACAAAGAATCTATCTCCCTCTTACTCACAAAACCTACTGCAATCAGAAATATCCCAATCCACACTGAGAATAAACCCACTGATCCATGACTTGATGGTCAAACTGAATCCTGAAAATCTCAAAATGATGGTACTATGTCAGTATAATTACATTCTAGCTACTTAATCCTAGTTCAAATTTGACAGTTCAAGGCACATGTTGATGTTTTCATATTAGAGTCTAGTTATCCAAAGGCTCTGGCTACTTCGTACACAAATTCTAAAATTAAGCAGAATCTGACATGTTCGTGTGGCATGCCAAAAAAAATGCTGGGTTTTTTCCTTCCTATTTTGGGAAGTCAGTATGGAGACTCCACAGGTTCTGCCCTTTATCTCTGGGAGAGAAAGTGGGGTTGATAATAAAGCAACCTTGAAAGAGCCTACCTTCATTCCTGCTTAAAAAATACCAAATGCTTGACAAGGAAACTGGAGCTCTCAACTCATTTTAAAACTGAACAACAGACATACACACTGAGCACAAACTCAACATTAGATTCAAGGTCCAGACACTTTTGTCATGACTGTCATGTAAAAAAGAATGCATTTCAATTTTTAAAAGGCAGGATTATAGGATCATAGATTTCTTTGGATGAAGGACTGATTTTTGATGAAGATCATATACAATGTAAGTTAAAAACAAGAACAAAGAAAAGTGCCTGGACACCAGTTAGTTGAAAAAAAAATTAAAAGAGCAATAAATTTTGGAATGAAACTAGGCTTATTTGGGCAATGATCAAAGGGCAGTCATTTCCCTTTATTAACATCTTACTTTCACCATTAGGAAGATGGTTACCTTTTGCAATTACTGAAATGATATAAAACCAGGGCCCAGATAAAGAGGATCAAAATGAAGTCTTCCTTAGGACCATAGGTTAGCCTCTAGGAGTAAAATAATCTTTCTCCTTAATAGTCTAAAAAGCCATACATCCTGGATGTACTGGGAATAGAACTGCCGACTTATAAAAGAAATCCGAAGCAGTACCTTCACAAAAGAGAATGAAATGAGAAAAGTTGGGGAGAGGAGAGAGTAGGGAGATTTCCAGGATCCCAGAAAAATATATATTATTGTAATCTGTTCACTCTTTTTAGCAAAGATGACCTGGCCTTCTCAATAATGAGGCAGTTGAGGAATGTCACACTATCTGGAATGTATATATACTGTTTAAAATTTCATACTTTCCCCCCATCATGAAACATCAAAATCACATATTTGGGGGGGAAAAATGAAATGACCTTAAACATCTCATTGCTAATGGAATTTGCTTTAATTAAAATATGAGTATTTAAAAGGATGCCTCTGAAACCCATACAAATTTAGTATGTTTCAGAAATAAAATATCCTCTCATGTTTCATGTTACATTATTGTTGTAATAACCCACACTTACCTCATCCAGATTAGCCTCTTTTTTCTGAAATAGAAAAACAAATTCTAAATTAACATCAGAAGGTCTGTGGCCTTTTAAAATCACATTCTTCCCCTAAGGGATTCCGTTTTTTCCCCCTTACCACTGCTATCAGATCAACCAAGGGACTGAAAAACACAGTTAATATGGAGATAAAAGCAAACTGACAACAAATTGCAAGCACAATGAACTCTTTTCTTCCTCACTAGTTGCTTCCCCCATTGCCTAACATGGACTACTGCATGTAAAGAACACAAAACTCATTGATGACCCTGAGTCAGGCAAAACATAAACAGGAAGACAAGTGTACAGGGGTAAAATGACATGACATATTTTCAAATGAAAGGTAAAAGGTTTCAGGATTATTCGCTATTTGGAACTATGAGCTCCATAGTTCTTCTCTACTGGTATGGTTAGTAGTCTCTCTATTTAGTGACCTCTCTATTAATGAAATCTGCTGATCTTTAATAATAATTAACCTGTCTAAGCAAAGAACACTATATTACCAGAAGACATGCCCATCACTAGAACAAGAAACAGATGAAGATAAGGCCCAGGACAAGGTAAAACAGAGTGAGAAAAAGCTCTATTTTAATGGGAAGGAGGAAGAAGTGATGCAAAGATGAGGTCAGAGGTAGCAGGAGTACAAAAGACCAAATAGCACATTATAGAATAAAAGCTGAAGACTGTGACTATCTCAGAAGAACATCAGCTCCTTTGGGAGCAAGGGCTATTTCATTTTTTGCCTCACTAGCATCTAAAAAAAGAGTACCCTGGACAGAGTAAATGTCTTAATACATTGTCTATTGAATTTGGTTGCATTGCCACAACCAAGGGAAGAGAATGGAAAAGAATAATACATTCTGGGAGTATCCTAGGATTACCTGAGTAATAATCTAAGGTTAGTAACTTTTATCTTCTAAGATCCTACTTGCCACTTTTTTTTAAACCCTTACCTTTTGTCTTGGAATCAATGCTGTATATAGGTTCCAAGGCAGAAGAATGGTTAAGGCTGGGCAATGGGGCTTACGTGACTTGCCCAGGGTCACACAGCCAGAAAGTATCTGAGGCCAGATTTAAACCCAGGGAGGCCTCCTGTTTCTGAGCCACCTAACTGCCCCTCCAACTTGCCACTGTTAAGAGGGATGTGGTACCTTTAGCACCGTTATTCCTAATTGTAAGTGATTTAATTCTTACAGAAATGTTGACTTACTGGGGAAAAATTTTTATAACAAAAATCTCTGACAAAGGTCTAATGTATCAAATTATAAGGAACTGAGTCAAATGTACAAGAAATCGAGCCATTCCCCAATTGACAAACGGTCAAGACACATGAATAGATAGCTTTCAGATGAAGAAATCAAAACTATCAATAATTACATGAAAAAGTGTTCTGAATTCCTCCTGATGAGAGGAATGCAAATCAAAACAACTCTGAGGCACCACCTTACACCTAGCTGACTGGCCAATATGACAGCAAAGGAAAATGATAAATGTTGGAGGGGATATAGCAACTTTGGGACACAAATATACTGATAGTGGAGTTGTGAATTGATCTAATCATTCTGGAAGGCAATTTATGCCCAAAGGGCTTTAAAAGAATACATACCCTTTGATCCAGCTATATCACTGTGGGGTTTGTACCCCAAAGAGATAATAAAGAGCTGTACAAAAATATTCAGAGATGCACTCTTTGTGGTGGCCAAAAATTGGAAAATGGAGGGGGAAGTGTCCCTCAATTGGGGAATGGCTGAACAAATTGTGGTATATGTTGGTGATGGAATACTATTGTGCTGTAAGGAATGATGAACTGGAGGATTTCTACATGAACTGGAAGAACCTCCATGAACTGATGCAGAGTAAAATGAGCAGAACCAAGAGAACATTATATACAGAAACTGAAACACTGTAGAATGATCCAATGTAATGAACTTTACTAATAGTAGCAATGCAATGATTCAGAATAATCCAGGAGGACTTATGAAAAAGAATGCTATCTATATCCAAAGAAAGAACTGTGGGAGTAGAAACACAGAAGAAAAACATATAGCTTATCACTTGTTTATATGGATATATGATTTGGGGTTTTGGCTTTAAAAGACTGCTCTATACAAAATGAATAATATGGATATAGGTATCAAGTGATAACATTTATACAACTCAGTGGAATTGCTTGTTGGCTCTGGAAGGGGGAAGGGGAAAGAGGAGGGAAAGAAAATTAATCATGTAAGCATAGAAAAATATTTTTAAAATAAAAAAAAATGCTGACTTTCTGATATGTGCTGGATAGAAGTTAAAAGAGGCAGTTCAAGTTGAGACTAGCCAATAGCTAATTTCAAATCTAGCTGTGGCTTGGACTTTAGATATAGTAAATGAAAAGAAAAGAAAATTTCTTCTGTAGACTCAAAGCCTTGTAAACAAGTATTATCTCCTTTATCTTCAAAGTATTTCTAAGGTTGAGAATGAATGCTAGAAGATATTACTGGCAGAGAGTTGAATGGGCTGCTTTGAGAAACAGTGAGTATTCCCATCACTGATCTCTAATCGGTGGTCAGAGGACCTCTTCTCAATTCGTATTATAGAGAGTATTCTTGGCTCAGGTACCCATTAGGCCCAGATGACCTCTGAGGTCCCTTCCAACCCAAAGATTCTATGATTTCATATTATTCTTATTTTACAAATATCAAAACTAAACCCAGGTCTATCTGAGGGATCTGACCAAATAGTATATTGATTCTTAATTTATCAAGCACCTACACTGTGCTAAGTCTTTGCACTGATAGAATTCTTTTGGATCACCTTATTGGAAGTGTGGCTTTTACAATAAAAAGGCACAATAGAGACAAAGGATATTCTGACGATCAAGTATTAACACCATATTTACATTACATTCAACCTTTAGCAAAATAAGTCAAATGATCAGAATTGAGAATTCTCTTAGCATACCCTTAGAATCAGAGAGGGAAAAACCCCAATCCATCTTGCTAGTTGATCAGTCAATAAGTATTTATTTATTTTGAACCCTTTCTTTCTGTCTTAGAATTGGCACTAAATACTAAATACTGGTTCCAGAGTGGTAAGGGTTAAGCAACAGGGATTAAGTGACTTGCCCAGGGTCACATGGCTAAGAAGTATCGAAGATCATATTTGAAGCAAGGACGTCCCATCTCTAGGCCTGGCACACTATCCACTGAGCCCCCTCACTGCATTTATTAAATACCTACTTTGTATCAAAAAGCACCAGCGTTACAAAGAAAGGCAATCTCTGCTCTTGAGTAGTTCACAGTCAAATAAGGGAGACAACATGCCAACAACTACATACAAATAAGATATGTTCGGGATTATATGGATCAGGAGAGGCTTCCAATAAAAGATGAGACATTAGCTGGAACCAATTCACCTATTCATTAGAAAATGAAGAGTAAATAAGAGAGGGAAGCTGAAAGTGAAAAGTTGAGTATTTAGTACAGATTAAGGGACATGGGGATAGGAACAGTAGATGAGTTCTGGCCTACAGCACTGCTCTATCAGCTCTCCTGTTATGTCTATTAAAACATAAAAGCTCACTATAATTTGCAGAACAGTAACATAATCATAAAACTGGAGGAGAGGATTACAACTATTCTTTGAGGATCATTCAAGTAGAGGATCTCAGACACTGTGGCATAGGAATCATAGTAATCAGATCAATGGGTAACTCTATGGTTGTTTTAGAAAAACAAAACATTGACACCTCAACAAATCAATTCTGTCTTCTCCCTAGGATACCTTGTTACACATTTAGTGTCTGACAAGTTGAACAAAGTATACATAGTAAGGTCCAATTCCCACCCTTTCGTGATAAACTAGTTAAGTTTTAAGATTGTTTGAATTCCAATTTACATATTTACATCATATGCAAGTTTCCATAATCATGTCACATTCTCTGCATAAGCTTGATCTTTTGGACATTTTTGGAGAAATGTTTTTAAGCTTCTCTGTGTCCATACTTTTATATAAGTCATGTTAAGTAATATTTGACCCATAAAAATTAGTCTGCATTCCTTTAATAGAATTAGAGAAAAATTCCCAACTTTCAGAGTGCTAGAAACATTTGTCTGTTGTCAAAGTCTTTGATTATAGAGTCAAAGATACTGTTGTCTTAAAGAGTTGAGGTCATGGCCAGAGGGGCTGATCCCCATATCAATCCGTTAGCTTTGCATAATGAAAAAACTCAAGTCTTGGTAGAACAGATTGCACCTTAAGCCCAGGCATTTCCCAAGTCACACTTCACTCATCTGACTATCAAGTAAGTGCATGATAACTTCAGGGCAACCCATCTCACATACTAGAAAAATAATTCAAAGTGCACATCCTTTGGGTCAATAACATAATTTTTCTTTGGGCAAAGCCAAAGTCCTAGAATTTTTACATGAAAGGATATGAAATGCATATTTGCTACATACTAGCTAGAGGCTATGGATTCTCAGTCTAAGAATTTATAAGGAATTATGAATATATTCATTATATTGTAACTTATTGTTAAATTCTACTAATAATTATTTATTAAGAATGTATTATTTTAATTTGAATTTAAATGATCACTCTATTGCAAATATTAATGATATGGAAATAGGTTTTGAACAATAATACATGTATAATCCAGTGCTCATCAGCTCATCAGCTCCGGGATGGGGGAGGGAAGAGGAGAGGGAAAGAACATAAATCATGCAACCATGGAAAAATATCCTAAATTAATTAATTTAAAAATTAAAATTTAAAAATTAAAAAAAAGAATTTATTAATCTCATTTCTTATGGAAAAGGCTTTTGGGATAAAACCTCCCCCCATCCACCCACCTCTTTGTAAGCAAGGGATATGGGAAAGTAGGAATCAGGTTCTGCTGACTTCCTGTGTGACTTTGAAGAAATCATTTCACTAGGCCCGGCCTCAGTTTCCTCATCTATAAAATGAGAGCTGGACCAAAGATGGCTCAGCTCTCTATAGTCCCTTCCAGCTCGAAGATGCTATGATTCTAGGAGAGTGCTTTTCTAACAAGGCTCACTGAGAAGCTAGACAGTCTAGAATAGGAAGAGATGACAGCTATGTCGAATAATTTTTTTTCCAGAAATATCACCTTTCTCCTGAATATCTTCCATTGGGTTTGGATAATTCTGGCAGCTTTCTCTTTTCTCTGCTGTCTGTTTCTGGCATCAGTGTGGAAAATGGGAGATTGAGTGGACACATTATTTGAACTCGATACAGAACTTTGTTGAGTCTGGACATGGGTAATGTTGGAGGAGATAGGGGCATCTTCTTTAGGCTGCAAGAAATTCAAAACAGAAAAGAATGAGTCATAGAAGGAAATGAATCAGAAGAAGCAAGGTAGATAACTATCAGATAAGGTGGCAGGATATTACTTCGCATGATGGCAGGATATTCTGATCATGCTTTTTAATATGGAGAAAAGTTGTATCCACTGCTCAGCATGGCACTTGACAAAATCTTTGGTGAGAAGCAAAGTACAAACTGTAAAATGGATTCAAAGTCATTTTTCATTAAAGTCTCTAAACTTCTTTCTGGCAGCACTCTTCTTGTTGGAAAAAAACAAACAAACCATGACATCCCCTGTGATCCTGCCAGCATGACAATACTGTTTTACACTTTTAATCTTTTTTTGTGGGTTTCAAAGAGCCTTCATGATATCATCTAATTAATTCTTCTCATACCCCAAGGAGGTAAATAGGTGAAAAATATTAGCATTTCAATTTTATAGCCTGAGAACCCTTAAAGCACAGAGAAAATTATTAATTTTTCTAAGGTCACAAAGCAAGTTAGCCCACTAAAGAGGATGAAACATAGAAAACCTGCCTCTTGGGTTACTTGGTGCCCTGACTGATCACTGTCAATGTTAATGACACCCAATATCAAATGACGGACCACATTTTCTGTTGGGAAAGATATTTCCTAGGGGCAGAGGAGGAAGAATTTTGTGTTTGAATTATCTTTCTGGGGCCAAAGAGCATTTCCAGCATTACTACTATTTCAAGGAGCTGAAGTCACTATGACTAAAAAGTGGTTTATAATTTAAATAATAATATCTTAAGTCAAAATGAATAAATAAAAGCAAATTTCTGATGTTACAGAGATGATAATTGGAAAAGCCCTGCTTTTTTCATCCTGGCCTAATAAAAAAGAAAAAGCAGTGTGCTATGGTTAAACATGATAAATATCAGTTTTGATTTAGGTTGGAAGAAAGAAATTTTTCTATTATAATCGTCAACTAGTTATGTTTTCATATTGTCACCAGCTTTCTGGGATATATTTTCTGCCTCTGGATATTGATTTCGTATTTCTAACAACTATGAAAATACTAAACCACTTGTCTTACACCACAAAGGGAAATCTCTAAACTCAGTGAAGACAAAGTTGTTGGAGAAAGATCTCACAAAGGAAGCAATCCAAAGAACTATTAAAATTTTAAAACCAAACCAGGCAAATTCCTAGGCCAGAGAAGTAACTGGTTTTAATAGAATATTGCCCAGAACAATGAATTGTCCATCATATCTGTTTGGGTAAGCACACCAACCTAATTTCTCCTAAAGTTTTTGTAACTTGCTTTAGTTAACCTATTTTATTACCTGATAAAGATCTCTGCTCCTCATAATATTGTGATCTCACAGGCATCTATGCCCTACTGAAGAGAGCAACTTTTCCATTTGCTAACAGTGTGACAGGATAGAATGCCAATTACAACTGTGTCTGATTCCAGTCAAGGTTTTTTAACCTTAGAATATACTAATGCACTTCATACTTCGTTGAAGATAAATAAGTCTTTACTCATGCAACTTGGTAACAAGTTCTAATTTTTCAAATTATAATACATTTCAATTCCTTGATGCAATGGCTCTAGGTAATAAGTTGGATCACACTCTTCTAGTTTAAAACTCATTAAAATGGTCACAATTAGCAATATCCAGACCTCCCTTCCATACTTAAGAGGACTCCTTTAACCCTGTTCAATAATTTCATCTTTCTTTGAGTCTACATTAAACACTCTTGGCACCTCAGCCTTAAAAAAAAGACCACTGGAATAAAAACTTGTTATTTTAATTACTTTGTTGCCCAATTTTCCTCTATCATTTATTTGCTACACAATTTATGGACTATAGCAAGTAAATCCAAAGAATTAGAAAAAGAATTAGGAAGAAAAAAACCAAGTAATTATCAATTGCTAAAAGCAAAGGGAACAAATATCTAAAAACAGCAATACTAGTGAATATCTTAAATATAACTGTGTAGGAAAATGAGCTCTAACAGCTAAAAAAAAAAAGCATTTTATTATCCAGTTTTTCACCTTCTTGAAGGATATGTTCTTATAATGACAAAAGTTTGAGAATGCCCAGTTTTAGAAGAAAAGATGCCAAAATGAAAAACACGGAGTTCGACTGTAAAGCCACTGTACAAATTTCCTCAAAGTCTTAGTCAAGAGAAATTCAGATGCTGACTACAGGACAATAACCAAGGAGGCAAAGGTATTAGGACACCTTACAACTCTGCATTTAAAGGAGTTAGAGGGATTCAATGCCAAATTACTGAGATTAAGTAAAAAGATGAAAGCTCTTGGCAAGAGTGAAAAGGGTACCAGATATGTTTTTTTTTTCTTTAAGTTCAGATAACTGGCCATAATACCAGATCCTTAAGAAAATGAAAGGAGAAAGAATGAAGGAAAAAAAAGGACACTAATAATACAAGAGAAATGTCTTTCCTGACCAGATTTGGATCCAATGGTGCAAATGGTGCAAAGAAAGACATTCACTGCACTAGCAACATTTTTTATCTAAGGTTCCAATTTAGTAAGCTGAAAAAGCAAGAAAATAGGACTTATGTGTTTGTTTCTCATTTTCCTTTAATGGCCTAGAGAAAATTTCAAGGGGAAAGAGATAAAGAGTTGGTGCAAAGTGGGATGAGTTTTAATCTAAGGCTAAGAAAACTTTACATTTCTGAACATGTGAGAGAATCCTTATTCCTCAAGGAAAATGGAATTTTTCCCTAAAAAGAGTTTAAATTCTTAAAAAAACACACCAACTATTCAAATTTCTTGAACGAAACTGGAGAATCAATATACCCAACATAGGATTAATAAACTTTCAAGTCCAAGACATCCCTCATTCCCACTTATTCATTTGATAACCCCTAATGAAGTAATTGGTGTAAATAAGGTATAAAAAAAGATACAAAGAAAAAAAAGACAGCCCCTGCTCTTAGGGAATCTGATATAAATATTTTATATTTTTTACAATTCCTCCAAAAATCATTAGAAATGTCTGTCTAGAAGAAATAGAAAAACTATACTATTGGGGTAACTCAAACTTCTCAGAGTAGAGGGGATAAAAAAAAGAAGCTAAAAAGATGAATAAATCGAATTTTAGAAAAATTAGATAATGAAATATCTCTGGAGAAAATTGAATGGGAAGAGAAAGGAATACATTCTTTTATCAGCAGCATAAGACACCCTCACAATTAGAGGTTGAAAAGCAGAAATATTAAATGCATTCTTTTCAAACCATAATGTGATAAAAACTATATTCAACAAAGGACAAAACTGTACTAAATGCTTACATAAATAAAATAGAAGGAGCAGATAAATGAATTGGCCATTTAACTTCAAAAAAACTAGAAAAAGAAAAAATTTAAAATCCTCAATTAAACACCAAATTGGAAACCCTGAAACTCAAAAGGACAAATTTAATAAAATGTAAAGTAAGAAGACCATTGAACTTACAATGAGGCAAAGAGCTGGTTTCATGAAAAAAATAACAAAAACAGATAAACCATTGAACTTTCAGTATCAAAAATGAAAAAGGTAAAATTGCAACCAGTGAAGAAGAAATTAAAGCAATTATTGGAAGCTATTTTGCCTGATCACTTGCCAATAAATCTGATAATATAAGTGAAAGAGATGGATATTTACAAAGATATAAATTGCCCACATTAACAAAAAGTGGGTATAGAATACTTAATCTCACAGAAAAAGAAATTGAACAAATCATCAAAGAATTTCCTAAGAAAAAGGGCCAAGGTCTAGATGGAATCTCAAATGAATTCAACCAAATATTCAAAGAACAATTAACTCCAATACTACATAAAGAATTTGGAAACACAGGGGAAGAAGGAATTCTTTCAAATTTCTTTAATGACACAAATATGTACTGTTGGCTAAACCAGGAAGAGTTAAAACAGATTAAGAAAACTGCAGACCAATCTCCCTAATTAATATTGGTACAAAAACCTTAAGTAAGAAATATATGGCTAAAAGTTAATCTCATCTGAAACCTAAAGCAGGAAAAAAAATACAAGTTGGTCATACATGATGCCATGTTAGAGATCCTGGTGTTCTTAGGATATAGAATAGGTTACTCTGAACTTGCTTTGCTGCCAAACTGTTTATAATTGGAGATCCCGTCTGATATTAGAAAATATCTCACAGTCAAGCTGAGCATTAAGGCAAACAAAAGAATGTTTGAAAAATGGCTAATGTCCCAGATGACTGGAAGAGTGTTTCTGCATTACTAGTGTACATAAACTAACATATTTTTAAAAATCACCACAAAAACACACCTTAGGGATAGTGTATAAAATATGCTTTATTCAATAATGAAAAATGTTTTCCAGGAAGGAATGAAAGAAAATTAAACTGTTTAATAGGTATTTTTCCAGCCAGCAGTATATATGCCAATAACAAGACTACATTATATAAGTTATAGGGTAGAAGTCACACCAGCCTGTACTAAGGGAAAATCTGATTTTGCCTGCTTAGCTGTCAGGTTTGTAGATTATCCAAATTTACAACTAAATTGTGCTAGTGAGGTTTTCAAAAAACTTAATTTAAATTTATTTTTCTTTTAAAAGAAGTGTTCAAGACCTATACTTACTACAAGAATAGGAGCTGTGGCATAAAAATGAATCAATTTTGCTAAACTAGCTGTATGATCCTGGGCAAGTCACTCAACCCCAACTGCCTACCCCTTACCACTCTTCTGCTTTGGAGCCAATACTTATTATTGATTCTAAGACATAAGGTAAAAGTTTAAAAATAAATAAATACAAATTTTGATAAAGAAAAACAAAACTAAATCCAAGTTTCATTTTCAATTGCCAACATATGCAAAGAAATCTTTGGTCTTCTTAAATTCTCATCTTTTAAAGGTCCCAATGAAAATTACATAGGAATACAACCTTTTAAAAAATGGTTTCTTCTAAAAGAAAAAAAAGAAAATTATATAGGAATACAGCTTTTTAAAAATGTTTTTTTCCTTAAAAAAAAAAGAAAAGAAAATCTTGAAACTAAAATGTTGAATCTGGGGTCCTTGGGTACCAGGTAGTCAGAGACATTGGTCTCCGAGCTAAGAACCAATTTTGACCTTCTAATTTCTTTTAATAACAACAATGAACTAACCACTAAGGCCAAAGAGAGTGAAGATTCTCCAGGATTCCCCTGTTTTGGGGGACAACCCAGCCTAAATTGTGCTTCTCTCAGAGCATACTACAGCCTCAGAGATCTTAATGTTTAACTCTCCTTGATCTGGTCTTTGTTCTGTTTTGGCTCTCCATGAGATGGATTCAGAAGAATCCATGAATAAGCTAGGAAAGGGACAAACAAGAAGCACAGAAGCTCAGAAGTGGAAGGGCCTTCAGAACTAATCAACGGCAACCTCTACTTGAAAAAAGGATTACTGCCTGAGGGGAGCATAGAAATTGTTTAGGCCAATCCCCTTCTTCTAACAGATGAAGAAAATGAAAATTCTTAAATAGAGGCTGTGACTTTCATGTAGTCACTCAGTAAATCGCTGGCTGTACCAGGTGCTACCTAAGGGAAGACAATTAGACCTTTCTGACAGGATCACGATTGGCAGGGACCAAGAACCTGCTGGCAAACAAGAAAATCTCCAACAACCTAGCTGAGTATCTCAAAGTCTACATTTAGGACTGCGAAAACCAAAAGCAAGGAACAAGGGTATAGGTATGTCCAGAGGGACATCTGCTTACTAGGACCTGCACAGAACTACCCATCTTCCTATTTACTCTTAACAAAATGTTTACAATCTGACCAAACACTTGTCTTTTCAAGAGTTATACACTAATATATTTTTCCTCTGAGCACGACTACTCATTTGAAAAATTCTAAAACCTGAATCTTTTGTGCCAGAATGAAAGTTACCCTTGATTGTTAACATTTTATTAATTTACTGTCCTAGAAAGAAATGTTAATTTAAAAACAAAACCAACTCTTGAAATAAGAGCAGGATAGTGGCTCAAGATGCCAACTTGTTGATAGTAAATTCATTATAAACTTCAATCTACAAAATAATAGCATAAGACATAGAAACCTGTTAGGATAACAAATGGGAAGAAAAAACTTCAACCTGAGAAAAAGTTAAAATCATCCTTAAAACTATCTTGTGAGACCCTCAGAGCCTGAACATGGGGTAGGGAAAATACAGCTACGCTATACCTCATGTGTTATCTCCATGGGGTCATCTTCAACTTTTCTCTGGTCTACTTCCGTCTCTTGCAACTTCTTGGAAAGTCTTTGAATTTCCTCTCTGAAGTGGTAAGGGCAAAGATCAAATATTACTTGTAATCATAATCTTTCTTTTGAATGGAGGAATTTGATGAATGTCCCACAGTGAGAAATAGGCACTCAATAGGTTGTGCTGACACATTAGGGATGACCTAGGGATAACACAGTCATGTTGATGTTAATAACGTGTTTTGTCTGACCCCAAAACCTAGTGAGACAAAACGAAAATTATACAGGGGACCAGACAGCAAACCTGGCTTGGACTCAGACCTAACATTAACTTAAACACATGTAAGCCTGAGAGCCGGAACTATATAGTTCCATTGTAAAATGATGTCCTACTTAGGTTAAATATTTGTAATAAGTGATAAGAAGGGGAAAATATAATTCTTCATTATAATCACTAAAGATGAAGAGAAGACATTCTATTTCAATAAATATATCCTTTCCCAATTTTAAATTCCCATCTTAAAAAAAAAGTTAAAGTACTACTTATTCCTTTCCCCCCCAAACAAATCAAGTGTCCTCTTCCACTGATCATTTCCAGGAAATTTTTTTACTGATGATTCTCAGTGCAAAATATTTCTGTTCAGCTTCTGCTTTTTTCAATACTTTCAGATTAGATCTTCAAATTTTTGCACTGTTTGACCCCATCCAAAATACACCAGCATGCATTTTGTATTGTCTTTACAAATTCAGGACACTTCAATCCATTTACCTCATGGTATCTTCTTTCTCCCTCCTGTCTTTCTCTGTATCTTCCACATTTTTCAGCTCCTTCTCCAAAGCAGCTTTTGCCTGTAGTAACTGCTTCATTTCCAAACTGAATATACAGGACCAGAGGGAAATTTCAGTGTTCATTTAACATGTTCTTACATATCATTATCTAGCTTAATAAAATGTTTACAGAAATTATTTGCTATTCAAAATGATTCTCTTAAATACTACCTTTTTAAATGTGAATTTATCAAATTTGAAATTACTTATTTCTTTATTCCCATAATATAATAGCATTTTAATTATGAATAAAAAGATAATGGGAATGAACAGTTTGGCTTCTATAAGACTGCACTCTAATGAGACAGAACTCAGTAAGCCAAATCACCAGAACCAAAGCATGATACTCAGAAACTATGCATATAAACTCAATCTTAAAAAGTTAGATTCATTCTAACCCTGACCAGAATTGTGACTAGACAGAGTAGGAAAGAAACAGTTATGCAACTAACATAAGACACCACACTTCAATTAGGCCAAAAAATAAGTTACCAGAGGGGGAAAAAACAAATGGGAAAAACTATGGCTTTTTTTCCTTTGCCAGATTCTCACAACAAACCCGAAAAGGATATTAAATCGGATCAAATACTGTTATAATTATTAAAAAAGGAAAACAAAAAAACAAAAACAAAAAACTCAGTCAATGGCCTGTTTATTTCAAGCAACATAGGATAAATTTCACTCTAAAAAGAATTGGAAAACTCCTTTGGAAGTCATTGCAATAAGATGTGACTTGGATTTGCATTTTTAAGTAATTTTCCTAATTGTGTGATTTAACCCATTTTTTATATACTATAATTTATATGAACTAGGGGTAACCCAGCAAATATTTTATTACCACTAAAGCTAATTTGAAGCCAAAGTCTAAGAAATTTCAGCATAGTAAACAATTCTTTATTGAACACTGCCAGTTTTGGGCCTAGCATAAAGATGGATTTCCCCAAACAAAGCTAGATTTACTTCAGGTGCAAAACTTTTAACACGTAGAAGCAAGAACTTTTTCACATGGTGGAAGGAGGGTAGCTGTGTTGCAAAGAGACATACTCTTTATCAGACAGCTGAGCTTGTAGAGTGTTCCGGTCCCCCTTCAGCTTTCTCACTATCCCGCGAAGTCGTTCACACTCGTCAGAATGATCGGATCTCAGCGCTTCCTGCTGTGTGGTGCTTGATGCTGACTGAATCAGGGGAACCAGTCTGACCTGTTCTGGAGACTGAGATTCTGTGTTCTCAAGCTCACCCACTTTCTGAAAACAAAGACAAATAGTTATTATTTTTCTTATTCTTAGGTTTTATAGGTTGTAGTGTCAGAAGTCACAAGGCTCATGCTGAGGCTTTAAGAGGGAAGATATCCTGCCCAAGGTCACACGTTAAATGGCAATGCTAAGATTCAAACCCAAGTCTTCTAAACTCTCTAAACACAGTTTTTGAAATAACAGAATTATCTGATGAAGTCCAGGGTAAGTACAAGAAACCAAAAGGAACTTAGGCTTAAGGTACAGGAACTTTTGCCTATACTAAAAGAACAGAAATTGCAACTAGTTAAAAGTTCTAAGGCTTTAGCAATGCTGTCTAGTAAAGCATATGGATTTGGAAAAAGGAGTAAGTTGTTGTGAGAATAAGCAGATTCAAAAAGGTAGCAACAGGAATGCAAATCAAAAATTAGTTTTGAGGGGCAGCTAGGTGGCTCAGTGGATTAAAAGCCAGGTCCAGAGATGGGAGGTCCTAGGTTCAAATTTGTCCTCAGAGACTTCCTAGCTGTATGACTCTTGGCAAGTCAGTTAACACCTACTGCTTAGCCCTTGCTACTTTTCTGTCTTAGTTCTGTATTATTTAATAATATGTGCTTAAATTTTTGTAATATTTTACCAAAGATTTTCCCTTTCCTTACAACAACTCTGTGAAGCAGATAGTCTAAATACTATTATCCTCATTTAACAGTTAACTGAGGCTCAGGGATGTTAGGCAACTTGTACAGTCATAAAGCTAGTAAAGAAGGAACCAGGATTTGAATTTGAATCTTCTCTTCCCACTCTACTACAGAGCATTTAGGAGAAAAGAGATCAGAGCACAGCCTCAGAATCCCAGGTAAGGATGCATGGGATGAAGCAGCAGCCCAAAATTGCTATGAATGAAAATGAGCTGTAGGCTGGTAGGCCAATACATTTTAGGTCTTTGGATGAAGTCACTTGTTACTTTTCATTCTCTGGATCCTTCCTATAACCTACAAAAAATGAATTAATGATTTAAGAGAAAAAAGATATGTTCTGTTAGTTAAGTGAACCAGAAACACCTCAGTTCTCCATTTCCATCACTTTTCTAAAACTGCTTACTTTAATGATGCATTCCATATATGCCAAAAAAAGTTTTTATAACCACTTTTAAGGTTCTTAGACTTATCAAAATTTATTTTGAGGATATTTGCCATTTCTCATAAACATCTGCTTTGCATCTGTGAGAAATTTTAGCAAAAGATTTAAATTTTCCCTCTAGGTATTTTTTAATTTAATTTTTTTCCAACTGTGTTGACACTCTATTAAATTTTAAAGGAATCAGTTGAGTAAAGATGTGTATAGAAAATTTGGAAATGCAAGTTTTTTGGCAAAGTGTTATATATAACATTGTGTATTAGATATAAAAGTAGCAAAGAAAAAATAAGAGTATCAGTTACAACTAAAAGAAAAAAAGGATTAAGTAGGCTATATCTTGAAAAGGTAAGATGTTTTTCAGGATACCACATTAAATATATCTAAAATTGGCTACTTGGAAATGTATCAAGGTGTGATCTAGAGCAGGTCTCAAAAGTCTCTATTTTTTTTTTGTTAAAAATTTTTTTCCCTCTGAACTTACATAAAGAATGCATTTCCATACATACAGCAAAACATAAGAGGATTTATTCTTTCTTTTTTTAATTAAAACTCTATATATTGGTTCTAAGACAGAAGAGTGGAAAGGGCTAGGCAATGGGGGTTAAGCGTCTGAGGCCATATTTGAACTTCCCTGTCTCTGGGCCTGGCTTTCAAGCCACTGAGCCACATTAGCTATCCCCAAGAGGATTGATTCTATACAAAACTGTGGCATTCCATCTCATACCACTTGCTTAAAAAAACAAACAAACATATATATATATACACGTATATACATATATATATATATATGTGTGTGTGTGTGTGTGTGTGTGTGTGTGTTATATGTAGATATATATAACACAAATTATATACATTTCTTGCAAAACTGTCCTGTTTGTGCTTCTTTTTGAACTTCATTTTCTCCTTTGTGCATTAAAAAAACGATACAGTAACTTTTGGGGCATCACTATTATGAACCCTTTCCTCTAATCAAAAACCAAAAAAAGGAAAAACTCATAACAAATAAGTATAATAAGCAAAAAGAATCCACACCACAGTTGCCGTGTCCAAAAATACATGTCTCTGAACCTTATGTCCATCAATTCTTTTATCTTGGCTAACACAGGTCCTCTGGAGACATGACTAGTCATTGAATTGTTCAAGGTCTTTTACAATGTGGCTGTCCTTGTGTCAATTGTGCTGGTTCTGTTCCCTGCAATCTTTGTCAGTACATCCTACTTGGAATTCTCTGAAATTGTCCCTTTCATCCTTTCTTATGAGGGCCTCAGTTTCTAAATGTGTAGAAAAAGGGGACTAGACTAGATAATCTTTAAGGTCTCTTTTCAGGTCAAGGATTCTAATGTTGAAAAACATTCTTAGGGGCAGCTAGGTGGCCCTCCCTTCCTATCTAATCAATCTATCTATCTATCTATCTATCTATCTATCTATCTATCTATCTATCTATCTATCTATCTATCTATCTATCTCTACTCTATCCATAGTGGTTATCTAGCTGCCCTATATTCACTATTAACATGAAGAAATATAGGAGTAAAAAGAAGTGATACAAAATAAGTAGAATTAGAACAATATTACTCATTACTACTTATATGAAAACAGAAGCAACACAACTTAAGAAGTACACAGATGCCTGGCACATAATAGATATTTAAGAAATACCTGTTTGCTAATTGTTAAAAAAAGAGACTGGGAGGAAAAGTGGGAGAAAGAGTATAGAGGCTAAACCCTGGGTTCTCCTCCTTCTACCATGTCAAAATAGAGAACAGAATACAAGGAAGACCAGAAGTCAGTCACAATATAAAAAGGCATACTGATTCTCCTTGGAACAACAAAATTACATTAACAGTATACTGTTTACTCACAATTAGGTAGAAATGGCTGTTAAGGAAAAAGTTATAGTGAATGATTTGATTTGACTGACATATCTAGTCTGGCAAATTCCATATCCTTTGCACTAAATCTCCCTATTAAATTTGCTGATTAAAAAAACCAAAACAAACCATTCTGTTAAGTATTTGAAGATTGTGGCTACATATTTGGTGCTCTATTAACTATGGAGCAGTGGAAATGGCAGAGTTAAAAAGTTGTTGGCTTTTTGGACTGTAAAAGGGGCAGCATTACTTCTTTTGTTAAAAAGAACATTGATTTAAAAAATAAACACAAGATGACATGAAGAGTTTCATAGGCATCATCAGGCATTAGCTCAATTTCTTAAGGTCTCTTGCAAGTGGTGCCATTGGCTCTTGATTTTAGGATCCATGAGAACTCTTGAGGCAGCATTCAGAGACAAGCAGAACTCTGAGAGTTATATACTAAATTTATGAAATGTTTTGAAAGAAAAACAAACTTTACATAATAGAGCTTTGCATTTTCATGTATAATCTTCTATTCTAAAATATATGTGAAAATGCTCATTTTATTTGTTGTTAGGTTTAGAGTTTTAAAAATTAAATTCAAATGTTTAAAAAGAGAGATTAGAAGGAGATAGAGCAAATAAATTATTTTTAATCATCGCTGAAAAGGGGCAAACTAAGTAGCACAGGCCTGGAGTTGGGAGGACCTAGGTTCAAAGACACTTCTGAACTGTGTGACTAGGCAAATCACTTAACCCCAACTACCTAGCCCTTGCTGCTCTTCTGTCTTAGAATTGGTTTTAACATAGAGGGGTTAAAAAAAGAAAAAGTCCTGCTGGAGAGGCAGCTTGATATAAGGCTAGAGAGCCAGCCTTGGAGCCTGGGTTCATGTGCCATTATTGAGGACAGGCTTTCTGTGTAACATAGTGCAGATTACTTAACTAATGCTCCCAGTAACTTTCTTTAAGTTACAATACAGCTGCTGATCTCCATTACTAATGCTTCTTTACTGAAAGTTTCCTAGACCGATGAAATCACAGGTATGGACCATGTTAAAATGGTCATGATTTGTTAAGAAGGTTATTATCTCATCCATTAGGCTAGTTTTAAAAACATGTAGAAGTAGCTAGATACCATATCAAATAAAGCAACAGGCCTGGAGTCAAGAGGACTTGGGTTCAAATCTGGCTTCAGACACTTCCTAGCTGTGTGCCTCTGCGCAAGTCATTTATCCCTATTTGCCTCACCCTTGTCCTTCTGTCATAGACTTTTAGCTAAAACAGAAACTGAGGATTTAAAATATTTTTAAATTTAAAAATCATTTATAAAAGTCATCACTTAAAAATTTTAAATTAAAATAAAAATGAAATTAAGTAGGAATATGTAAATACTAAATAAAAAGTTTTTATTTTTAAGATAATGATGTCACACTCACCTTTTCCAACTCTGAGATTCGCCTCATTAGTCTCTGTTTACTCCATTCACTATAACCTAAAGGGAACAACAAGGTCTTTAATAAATAACCAATCAATTAGCATTTATTAAATTCCCACTATATGACAGGTAGTCTGCAAGGTAGTGAGGACACAAAGTAAAAAATGACAGTCCCTGCAGGGAAGGCAATTCATAGATCAATAAGTATATACAAAATAAATATTAAAGTTAAAGGGCTGAAGAAGGACTGGTACCAGAAGAACCATCAATAAAGGCTTCAATGATTGATCCAACCATTCTGGAGGGCAATTTGGAATAGCCCAAAGGGCTATTAACCAAAGCACACCCTTATCCAGTAATAACACTACTAGGTTTGTATCACAAAGAGATAAAAAAAGGGGAAAGGACCTGCTTGAACAAAAAAAGTTATAGCTGCTCTTTGTGTGGTAGTAAAGAATTGGAAATTAAAGGGATGCCCATCAATTGGGGATGGCTAAACAAGTTGCAGTACATGATGGTGATGGAATACTATTGTGCTGTAAGTAATGATGAACAGGATGATTTCAGAGAGAACTGGAAAGAACATGAAACAATGCAGAGTAAAATAAATATAACCAGGAGAACACTGCACACAGTAACTGCAATACTGTGGAACAATCAAATGTGATAGACTTAGCTATTATTGGCACTACAATGATCCAGGACAATTCTGAGGGACTTGTGACAAAGAATGCTGTCTACCTCCAGAGAAAGAACTGTTAGAGTAGATCAAAGCATACAATTTTTCACTTTAATTTATTTGGGTTTTTATTTTGTGGTTTTGGTTTTATATGACTATTCTTGCACAAAAATGAAACATATGGAAATGTTTTGCATACACCTATAACTCATATCAAATTGCTTGCCAGCACCGGGAAAGGGGAGGTAAAAGAGGAAGAGAGACAATTTGGATCCTATAACTTCAGAAAACTTATGTGGGAATTTGCTATTACATGTAATTGGTAAAATAAAATATCTTTATAATGAACACATTATATTAATAATGTCCTATATGCTTATAAGTACAACACATTGCAGGTGCATTGCAGTCAGAACAATGGACCTGAGATGGGAAGGGGGTGTTTTATGTGGAAAAAAAAAGCAAGAAAGGCAGTTTGGATGGGGGACAAAGAGAGGAATAACTAGAGAACCACCCATTTAAAGAGGCTAAATACAACTCCACTTTCAGAAGCCAACGTAGAAGGTGGGATAAGTAGGAAGGAAGGTAAGCATATAGAGAACTTACTATGTGACAGGCACTGTGCTAAGACTTTTACAAATATTATCTTATTGGATCCTCACAATAACTCCAGGAGGTATGTGCTATTATTATCTCTATTTTGCAGTTGAGGAAACTGAGGCAGAGGCTAAATGACTTGCCCAAGGTCACATAGTCAGTGCATGTCTAAGGCTGGAACAGAACTCAATTCTTCCTGACTCCAGGCACAGTGCTCTACCTACTGCACCACCAATTGCAACTATTAACATCGAAGCCCTGCATATCACTGCTAGGCTATGCTAAGATTCAGAGAGTATTTTTCTAGTTACATCAAGGTTCATTTGCCTAATGGTAAACATATAGACTTATATTATAACTGAACACTGTATGATTTTTCTTTTTCTTAAAAAAATTCTTAAGCCTTTCTTTTTGTCTTAATAACAATTCTAAGACAGAAGAGTGGTAATGGCTAGGCAATGGGGGTTAAGTGACTTGCCCAGGGTCACAGAGCTAAGAATTATCTGAAGCCAAATTGGAAGCCAGGTCCCTCCTGACTCCAGGCCTGGTCACCTAGCCACCCTAGCTTTGTTTTTTAAAAAGGCTAAAATCTCTCCATAGTTTTACAATCCTTGTTTCAGATGCTAGTGACATGCCACTTAAGCCATGTTGCTGGAAAGAGTTGGGGCAGGGATTCTTGTAGCATCCTTGCTCTTTTCCCTCATGGAAAAGCTGAAGTAAAAACCAGCTTTGTAAACGTTTGTAAACGTTCTCCCTGCTTTTGTAGGTGATACCTTTTGCTTTATTAGAAATAGGGGAATTGCTTAGGACTCGGTCCAGATCTTCCTTCAAACTCTGGTTCTCCTCCTGAAGTTCTTGAACATTCCTGGACAAATGCAGGACAGTAGCACTCAATTTCTTCTGCCTTTTCTGAGTTGACTTTTTATCAGATGGGGATCTACATACAAAACAAATCAAAAGGTAAAACAGGTCAAAGATAAACAAATGATTTCTAAAAAGGTACAATATGACAAATCAGGAGAAGAATAATCTTTCTCTTCACAAACTTTAAACTAAAATAAATCAATTTGATGTTCTCAATGTCCAATGTCAACCTTAGTGCAGGAATTATTTTTCCTATGCTTTTAGAAGAAAAATGACAGATAATTCTTGTTTCATATTCAAAGGGAAATATTATTAATGCTAAAATAAGATGTCTATTCCTGGAGGACTTATAAGAAAGCTTTCCACATTGGCAGTAGAAATGCAAAAGAATGTGGTGGCCAAAAACTGGAAAACAAGGGGATGCCCATCAATTGGGGAATGGCTAAACAAACTGTGGTATATGTTGGTGATGGAATACTATTGTGCTAAAAGGAATAATAAAGTGGAGGAGTTCCATGGAGACTGGAACAACCTCCAGGAAGTGATGCAGAGCGAGAGGAGCAGAACCAGGAGAACATTGTACACAGAGACCAATACACTGTGGTATAATCGAACGTAATGGACTTCTCCATAAATGGTGGTGTAATGTCCCTGAACAATTTGCAGGGATCCAGGAGAAAAAAAACACCATTCATAAGCAAAGGATAAACTATGGGAGTGGAAACACCGAGGAAAAGCAACTGCCTGAATACAGAGGTTGAGGGGACATGACAGAGGAGAGACTCTAAATGAACACTCTAATGCAAATACTATCAACAAAGCAATGGGTTCAAATCAAGAAAACATCTAATGCCCAGTGGACTTACGCGTCGGCTATGGGGGGTGGGGGGGAGGAAAAGAAAATGATCTATGTCTTTAACGAATAATGCTTGGAAATGATCAAATAAAATATATTTAAAAAAAAAGAAATGCAAAAGAAAAACATATGACTTATCACTTTTCACTTGTATATATGGGTATATGATTTGGGTTTTGGGCTTTAAAAGATTACTCTATTGCAAAAATGAATAATATGGAAACAGGTATCAAGTGATAACATTTATACAATCCAGTGGAATTACTTGTTGGCTCTGGGAGGCAGGAGGGAAGAGGGGAGGAAAAGAAAATGAATCATGGAAACATGGAAAAATATTTTTTAAATAAATAATTAAAAAAAATAAAGTAAGTTGTCTAGAATTGGCATCTTTTAAAATACTTTGGCAGAGGGGCATCTACACAGCTCTGTGGATGAAGAACCAGACTTGGAGGCAAGAGGTCCTGGGTTCCAATCTGACCTCAGACACTTCCTGCTTAGCCCTTATCACTCTTCCACCTTGAAATCAATACTTAGTATTGATTCTAATACAAAAGGTAAGGGTTTATAAAAATGTTTAAAAAAAGATAATCTGACGAAGAGTAAATAAACTTTTAATAAGGGAAGCTAGGTGGCTCAGTAAATAGAAAGACTGGAGATGGGAGTTCCTGGGTTCCAATTTGGCTTCCCAACATTTCCTACCTGTATTGACCCTGGGCAATTCTCTTAACCCCCATTGTCTAGCCCTAGCTGCTCTTCTGTCTATCTAGTATTGATTTTAAGGGTTAAAAAAAAAAACCTCACCTTAGTGGGGCCAAAGCTATAATGTTCCTCTTAAGATTTTACCTTTCCTTAAAACCTTCTAATTTGCCTGCTTTTACTGTAACTAAAATTAAGAATCCTAAAGTTCAAAAAATTTAAATAGAAGTTGGAATCAGATAGCATGGAAATAATGCTCCAAATTGGAGTAGGAAGAACTTGAAATCAAATTAATGATACAAAAATGTGACAACCAGAGCAACAAAACAGAAGAAACCTCTGCTAAAACAAAACCTCTGAAACCCATTAGCCTAGTATCCCGACTGGGGAGGGGTTTTGCCTAATATTTTAAGCCATTCTCCAGCTTACCAACCAGGACTCTGGTTCATATACTCTTTTTTTTTTTCAATCAACCAACAAACATTTATTAAGCACTTACTAGATGCTGAACACTGTGCCAAGTGCTGGAGATTTAAAAAAAAAAAAGGCAAAATATAGTCCCTACCCTCCTCAAGGAGCTTACAATTTAATGGAAGAAAAAACATGCAAACAAATATATACAAAGCATTGTACAAGGATACATACAGGATAAATGGTAAATAATAGTGGGAAGTCATTAGAATTGAAGAGGGCTTGGGAAAGGCTTCCTATAGAAGTTGTGATTTCAGTTTGGGGAGACAAGGAGTCAGAACAGAGTAGGGAGGGCATTATAGGCATGGAGAACAACCAGAAAGAATGTTCAGAGTTGAAAGATGAAGTGTCCTGTTTGTGGAGTAGCCAGGAGGCCAATGCCACTGGATCCAAGAGTACATATCAGGAAGTAAGATGTAAGAAGACAGGAGGGACTAGATTATAAAGGGCTTTGAATGCTAAACGAATTATTCTGTATTCAGTTCTGAAGGTGAGAGGGAACCACTGGAGTTAATATATTGAGTAAAAGGGTGATATGACCAAAACCTGCTTGCTCTTTAAGAAAAGCATTTTAGTGGCTGGAGGATGGACTGGTATTGGGGAGAGGCTTGACACAGGAAGACTCACCAGTAAGGTCTTGTAATAATCCATGTATGCTGTAATGATGATAACTGACTTCTGTCTATCACTTTGCAGTTTCAAAACCTTTTACCTATATTTATTTTCTTTATACAGTAATTGTTGAGTTAGGTAAAATAAGTTCCTAGTTAAGAGATGAGAAATCTGGTGTTCAAAGGGAGGGAATTAACATTTCTTTTAGGCAAGCTATTTAGTGGGAGAGAGGACTAGGATTCAGGGCTTCTGGTTCCAAGGTCAGTGGGTTATCCCTTGAATACTATTAGTTCACGTGTATAAGTGGCAGTTTATATGTTAGAGATGGGGAGGAAGAGTGTTATAGATGAAAGAAGTAAAAAAAGTGTAAGGAAATGATTACCTTCCCCAAGGGGTTTGGTGATAGCCAGGTTGAGTGTTAACACTTCATGTACTTTTATGTTCCAATCAATCTGGCCCTGCCTGGAGTGTACTTCCTTGTCATTTGTACCTTGTACAATCAATCACTAGCTTCCATTAAGTTCATCTCAGTTGCCACAGCCTCTAGAAGGCCTATCCAGGTCCTCCTAGTTGCTAGTGCCCCCTCTATCACTTAAATGACTTTGTAGATATTTTGTGTATACATAATTGTGTTGCTGCTGTTCCTTGTCTCCCCTAAATGGCAACTTTTTGAGGTCAGTGTCTGTTCTGTTTTATATTTATATCCTAGGAACAAATACAATGCGTAGCATATATTAAACACTTAATGCTTGTTGGATAATGAACAGAAAGGCTGATATTCTTCTAAATAAAGCAACCAGAGAGAAATTTAAGTGGAAGAATAAAATTGTGCTGAAATGGTAGCTTGTGTGATACAGGGGAAAGTGCTGGCTTTGGGGTCAGGAGATCTGGGTTTGAATCATGGCTCTAATACTTAACTATGTAACCATTAACAAACCACTTAATGAGACTCAGTTTCCTCATTTATGCAATGAAGACATGATACACTTAACTCAGAGTTACTGTAAGAAAAGATCTTTGCAAATATTAATGCAGAACAGTGTTATTTATTTTTAAACCCTGACCTACTATCTTAGAATCTATATGAAGTATCAATCCCAAGGCAAAAGAATAGTAAGGAATAGACAACTGGGTTTAAGTTACTTTCCTATGATCCAGTCCATAGCTATGAATTATCTGAGGCCAAATCTAAACCCAGGACCTTCCATCTCTAGGTCTGGCTCTCTATCCACTTAGCCACCTAGCTTTTCCATCCCTTTAGGTGTTATTAATAATAATATAACAGGTGTGACTTAAGAACTAACATCTCAATAGCAGAACTGATTGACTAAATATCCTTATTGCCATTAGCAAATAGTAATTATGAGAAACTGTGATTTGAGAAACTCAGATCCCTAATAAGAGGCCTAACACAAACAATCTTTTTTTTTTTTAAACCCTTACCTTCCATCTTAGAGTCAATACTGTGTATTGGCTCCAAGACAGAAGAGTGGTAAGGGCTAGGCAATGGGGGTTAAGGGACTTGCCCAGGGTCACACAGCTAGGAAGTGGGTAAGGTCAGATTTGAACCTAGGACCTCCCATCTCTAGGCCTGGTTCTCAATCCACTGAGCTACCCAGCTGCCCCCCAAACAATCTTTTTTATTTTTTAAAAAGGTGTTTCAAAGTGATTCAAAGTAACAGACATTAGAAGTTCCTATGTGATTATTTTCTTTGTTATAAACACTTTAAATAACATGAGTCAATATACAAAATATGTGGCCCAAGAGACTAACATACTTCTTTCCTGTAGTTTCCGTATTTGCCAAAAGAACCTGGAGACGATGGATCTGTAAAATACCAAAGTTAGAATACATTTTAAAAAGCACATCACTAACATGAAAAAGATTAAAAAGCACATCACTAACATGAAAAAGATTTTCCTTTGAGGACACTTTCATTAGAGTTCTGAGCATTACATAGGACCAAGATGAATCAAAATATAACCATTATGTATTAACCTAAAAGTCATGAAGACATGCAAGCACACACAATCCCAGAAATACTAAGCTCAACAGCAAGCCTCTAATTTAGACAGTCCCTTCAGTTTTTAGTGTCATTAGAATATTGCTCTTTGTCCAAGTTCTGTAACTTCCCTTTCCCTTAATAATACATTAGGGAAAAGAGTTTAGTACCTCTTCATAATAAGTCTCCATGGCGATCCTCATTTCTTCCAAATTAGTCATCTTTATATCTGTTTGAAGTTTACTGAAAATCCAAACAAAAAATTAGCATGGATATCCTGGTATTGCAAAGGTGAATTCAATATCCTGTTGGTTTGTGTCATGCATGGCATAGCACAAACACTCATAACAAAATCATAACATCTTTTTTTTTTTTAACCCTTACCTTCGATCTTAAGTATCACTTCTAAGACTTCAGAAGAGTGTCAAAGACTAGTCAATTGGGGTTAAGTGACTTGCCTTGGTTCAAAAAGCCAGTCTGAGGCCAGATTTGAACCAAGGAGTTCCCAACTCTCCAGCCGTGGCACTCTATCCATTGTGCTACCAAACTGTCCCAAAGTCACATCATCTTAAAAGGGGAAAAGAGAGCTGAGTTTTTTGTTTCAGGTTCTGTCACAGTTTAGCTTTGTTATAGTGGGTAAAACCTGTTTCTTTTTCTGTGATTGGAAACATCAACAGGGATTCTGGGAGAATTGATCATCCAAAATAAACTTCCCATGTACACTGTGTTATACTAGGTATTAAGAATAAGTAAATCTATAATTAGGGAAAATTTTTTTTGACAATTCTAGGATCTAAATAGGTTGTATCTCTAAAATAACTGAAGCATTTTTTGAAAACAAATCTTAGTGTGTGAAAAAAAAAAACCAAACAACTCAGTTTCAAAGTGTGGGAAAAGTGGTAACCAACACTCAGGCCTATGCCCCAGAGACATCCAAGGAGGGGGAAAGGACCCTTAAGTTCAAAAACATTTATGCCATCTTTCTGTGGTAGCAAAGACCTAGAAACAAACTGAAGAGTAGTTGAATACATTTTGGTATGTAAATAGGATGGAGTATAACACATTAATAAATAAGAAAAGGGATGGTTCTCAGAGAATCACGGAAAGACTTTTATGACCTGTTGATGAGTAAAGTGAACAGCAAGTTATACTGTCATAACATTGTAAAAATGAACAATTTTGCAAGACCTAAGGACTTTCATTAACATGACAATGAACTACTATTCCAGAGGTCAAATGATAGAAATTTACTGCCTGTCTCCTAACAGAGAGGAGATAAGTTATACATGATAACATTTTTGGACATAGACAATATGAAAATTTGTTTTGTCTGACTGTGATTTTGCTACAAAGGCTTTTCTTTTTTTGGGGGGGGGGTATGGATGGGAAGGAGGGAAAATGTTTGTTATATTAGACTTAGTGGCTATGTTTATTGGTTTTATTTAAATGTTAAATTTAAGGAGGGGGCAGGCTGTTTTATGGTATAAAAACAAAAGGAAACAATAAAACTTTTTTTTTCAGCTGCCTATTTTTTTGCCTTAATTTCCTTGCTTCCTATTCACTTCTCATTTCTACAATGTGACTCCCAACTCTATGATTTCATCAAAATTGTTTTCTTCAATATTACCAATAATAGATTTTTAAACTATTAAAACCTAATGGTCTTTTCTCATAGTAATTCTTTTTTGACCTTATTATAGCTTTTACCTTGAGTTGATCAACCCCATCTTCTAAATATTCTCTTTTCTTTTGGATTCTATAGAAATGCTTCTTCTCGGTTCTCCTATTTATGTGACCATTCTTTGTCAAACTTCTTTGCTGGTTCAACATTTATGCCCTTCTAACCCTGATAAGGTTCTGTCTTGTTCTTTTCTCTCCCTATGCCCTCTCTAAATGATCGCCTCAGCTTCCACAGATGCAATAATTATTCTAGATATCTAATGCTAGTCTCTATCCTGAGTTTCAGCCTGGTATTGTTAACTGCTTGATGGATCTTTCCTCCTGAATGTTCTATAGACATCTCAAACTCAACATGAACTTATTCATAAATGGAACTCATTACTTTTCCTCAAAAGTCATCCCTTCTCTTAAATCTCCCTTTACCTATTAAGGATACCACACCACATCCTTCCTGGTACCCAGGTATGCAATCTTGGAGCCCTTCTCTACTATTTCTTCACTCTCTCTATCCAATTACTTACTAAATTTTGTTAATTCTATACCCAAACCATCCATCATGGGTCCAGACTTATATGGGTTCATGTTGTTTTTCCCTAATAAAATGTAAGCTCCTTGAGAGCAGTGATTAATGTCTGTCTTTATATCTTCCTCATTTTGTTTACTGCCTGGCACCCTAAGAGATAACAAATACTTGATTGATCCCTTGCATTTATCCCCTTTCTCTCTACCCATAAAGCTACTCATCACCTCTCACTTGGAATATTTCAACTAAATCCTAATTGGCCTCCAAATTTCTAATATCTCCCCTATCTAATCCAGTTTCTACAGAGATGCCAAAATAATCTGACTGAATCATTTCCTTACCCGAGTCTATTTTCCTTCCTTTCTCTTTTATTTCTTTACTTCTTCAAAGAATAGTAATGGAGGCAGCAAGGTGGCTCAGAGAATTGAGAGCCAGGCCTAGAGATAGGAGGTCCTGGGTTCAAATCTCACCTCAGATACTTCTGAGCTGTATGACCCTGGGCAAGTCATTTAACCCCCATTACCACTCTTCTGCCTTGGAAGCAATACACAATAAGATGGGAAGTAAGGGGTTAAAAAAAAAAAGAATAGTGACCAAAGGTGCAGTGATTATGAGATAGTAAGCTACATAAGGTTGACCTAAGTGTCCATGGGGATTCTACATAATGAATTGTTATTCTGGCAATAGTTTCCAAGTGACTCAAAACGGATCCAGTAAATAAGGTAGATAAAAGGGGAGTGTAAAAGTAGAAAGTAGTAGAAGATATAACAATTGGCCCTGCAGGTCCATGACTGATTCATTCAAGTATAGGCCATGCCAAAGCCAAAACATTGGTTGAACAAGACTAGATGGGGCTTACCAATGAAGTCTGAACTTCAAACACAATAAGACCATCATTTGATCTCACTTTTCCCTAAGAATACAGACTGAAGTCCACTGTTCAAAGATGCTGACCAAGGAATTACTACAGAATTATATTACAACTTCGGACAAAACAGGAACATATACAATGGCTCCAATCAAGAATAGAATCCATCATTGGAAGAAGTAGTCTACCAAATCAATAGTGGGAAGCCAAAATGAGGCCAGGACTTGGTTTTTTTAAGGTTCTTGGGAAATTAGCCCCTGCTCTAGCAATTATTCTCAGATCTGCCTAGACACATATGACACTTTTTTAGCAATGACAATGACAAATATCATCTCACAATGCTAACCAATGGATCCCAGAGCACAATTATATGCTAAATATTTTCTGAAGAAAATCTGAGGCATGTACCTCTATAGACTCGGCAGTCTGAGTGAGAAGGGCTATATCATAGTATGTTTGGGGTTTCCCAGAAAAGTTATGGGTATTAAGAAGGTGAGCACCATGAACCTAGTGCTGTGTTGGCAAAGATGTGGCACATGTGCCCCAGCATGCTAGAGGGGGCTGCTCTGATTCCCCTATCCACTGTGCCTAGGGACAATGTTCACATGCCCCATCCCTCCACCCAGCAGCCCAATGCAAGCACTTCCTTCCTCCTCTGTCTGGGGTAATGCAGGGGGCTCACAGGCAACTTGAAGGGGGCAGTTTGGGAATACAATCTCTAAAAGATTCACCAATACTGCCCTACTATGTTGAGATCCAGTCAATAGTTCTAGGGTGTTTGTGGTGACTGGAATTAATTCCAGCCTGTCAAAGTACTATAGGCTGTAAATTGGGTAGGAATTAGTACCTGAACATTCTAACCATTCACAATTTCTGTGAGCTTATAATCAACCAATACACAAGCATTTATTAAGCATCTCCTTTGTATGAAGCACTGAGTGGGATCACAAGTTAGAGAGATTTTTGAAATAAGCCATATATTAAAGTTCCCTGGTTTTTCCTTGGTGAGACAGGAAGCAGTAGATACTTTGTAAAGGTATTTTTGTCATAAGTTGTATCAAGAAGGGTTAAGTGGTAACAGTGGATAGAGCACCAGGCCTGGAGTCAGGAGGCTCTGGGTTCAAATCTGCCATAAGACACTTCCTAGCTATGTGATCCTGGGAAAATCACTGAATCCTGTCTGCCAAGCCCTTACCCTTCTCTTTAAGAGTTGTTACTAGCATAAAAAGGGTATTAGAAATTAAAACCCAAATTTTATCCAAGTATTCAGATCAAGAGAGACACTTTGAAATCAAGCATTCATAAATATCTAACCTTTTCTTGTCAGAAAAAGGGTGAAAAAGAAAGAGGAGTAAAAACAAAGAAAGTACTGGGAACAGGGTCACAGAAATTCTGAGGGTGGAAAATTTAAGCTGGAGTCTAAGAAAACTTGATGGAAGACAATTTAAATAAACTAAATGTAGCCCTTTCTAATAATACAGATGACTCTCACAATTTTTCCCAGCCCACACAAGAGCCCAATACAAAAGTCACCATACGTGATAGTATTGTCCTTCTCCTTGCACTGCTGTTCCAACTTGATAATTCTCTGTTTTAGTCCATTAATGACCTGACAAAAGAATATAAATGCATCAAACCTGGAAGTTTGGGATATCCTTACCTATCAGTCATCTCTTGAAATTTGGTCTTTTTTTATTTTCTCCTTGGAATGTTAAATTTAAGCAAACATACTATAGTATACCAAAACAAGAATGAAATCCTAAACATGTTTATCACTATTACCAAGAGAATATATAGGAATAGGAGAATTAATTAACAAAAGAAATTTTTTAAAGCAGGTATAATTCTTTGGAAATTATTTTTTAGAAAATACTTCACTGCTGTCAAATTAAAAGGAACAGCCCTTTATGATTTCTCCACTTTCACATATAACATTCCATTCCAGTAAAACCCCATTTCTCTTCTCACTTGCTTTAGATACTAAAAACACAACTTGTAACTATGTGTACTCCATACTCTGTTTTTAGTATCAATTTTGGAAATAGCATTAATTTTTCTTAAGCAATATTCTTTTAATAAACTGTCACCCATAGCAGAAGGGCACTGATTAATATGTCTTGTTAAGTCCCTCAGAGAAACCTACTTTACTACTACTTGTATCTACAGGAAGACCATGGAAGGAATGCCTCCCTTTGACATCTTTCCATCTAGGAGTCTTTCCTCAGGGTTCTGACTGTAGCTCAGATATTCAAATATTATTGTCAGGCCTAAAATCTTTCACCTGAGACAAAAGAGTTAAAGTCTATAACAATTTCAAAGCCCTTTGGCATAATGGTTCTCAAAACTACATAGGAGGGGCAGCTAGGTGGATCAATGGATAAAGAGCCAGGTTTAGAGACAGGGTAGGGGTAGGGAGGTTTCTGGGTTCAAACCCAGCCTCTTCCTAGCTGTGTGAGCTTGGGCAAGAAGTCACTTAATCCCAATTGCCTAGCCCTTACTTCTCTTCTGCCTTAGAATCAACTGTTTCTAAGACAGAAGATAAAGGTTAAAAACAAACATAATTTAGAAGCAATGGGAAACAGAACCTCCAAGGTTAAGAATTTACTACAAGTTTTCCTGGAGCTTCTGACCATTCTAATTCTTAACTCCAAGACAGAAGTTACAGCCCACAAGGAAATAGCAGGGGATTCTCTTCTGCCCCTAGCATCCAGCACCCATTGTACTGTGAAATTAATTCTTTCCAGATATGACTGTAAGAAAAATGGTCTCCACTGGGCAGAGTGCTCACATATATTCTGAATGAGCACCTCAGTACTCTTCCTCCACACCTATCATTGTAATCTCTTTAAGGAAGGAATAGCTCTCATCTGAATGTTGGTTGGCATTTTAATAAGGTTTCAGCAGGAAAGTTATTTGCCTTCCTGGAGATCACACTTACCCAGCCAGTACCAGGCCTTTTGTCAACCATACTCCGGGCAAATTCACAGCCCTGTAGCAAAAAAAATAATATTTTTGTAAAAGTCTGTGCAATTCAGATTTTATTGATTAAAAAAAAAATTCACCTAATCTGAGGAATAGAAATTTGCAGTTCCTCCAATCTTAGGGGTTGACTGATACCAAAAAGAGCTGAACCATGAGTTAAATGAATGAGCCCAGTATTATTGTCCATAGGCAAGTCAAAAAATATTGGTAAATGCACAGGGGTGTATAAGAGCCAACCTAGGCATTTATAACACATCTCCATACTACTAACCAGGCAGGACCAGCTAACTTCTGATTCTTGTAATTTGCCAAAATAGGGACCTTTTGGCTTGGTTATAATTACTATAAATTATCCAAGTTCCACTGAAAATTTAACCTAGCTCTTTGATCAATGTAATTCTGTGCATTACTATCTAGCCTCGATCCACAACTGATTCTACTGGATATACCATTCAGCATGATTAAGGCCTTTGGATACTTTTACTAATCAAAAGTGCCTTTTTATTTGCTCATTCCATAACCATCTCCCTTCCCCTTATTCTAGGAAAATAATGAATAAAGCCAAGTCACTAAGGACTATTGGCAGACTATTTCCACAGATCATAGATTTGGATCTGAACTAGCCAAAGTGGTGGCTCCAAAAGAAAAAAGTCAAAAGTCAATGCTTTCCCATCCTAAACTGGCTTTACTATCAATCAAATGAAAATTTGCTTCCCATTCTATGATTATTAGTCAATTTGCCTAGAATTCTTGATGGGAAAGTGATCTGCTAAAGACATTCAATGATGATATGACAAAAATCCCACAGAGCTAAGGATACAAATCAGTAGATCTAATAGCTCCCACAAGGACAACATTTGGTGAGAAAACCCTTCAGGTTATAAATCAAGACCTCAAACAGATCAGAACTGCCTGGACAAAGCAACCTAGGAAGTCCTTGTGGATACCCAAGGAATATTTGACAACCTCACTCCAGAGTCCATCTAACAATCCAGAGAGGGAAATCATCCCTGATGGACTCTTATACATCCACTTCCATCAGTATGTTCCCCCTGGCTCTGCCACAAATGGGCTGGCTAAATAGGGGGAATATGGAAGACCTTTCATTTGGCTACCCATGCCAAACCACAACTCACCTGACAAATCTTTTTTTTAAATAGGTGTCTACTACTGTGCAAGACCCTGAGGAAGGACAAAGAGGTCTTCTTTAAGAAGGTTTTGGGTCTATTATGTTATTACCTAGTATGGATGAATACTAGTGTCCAGGCTCAGGCCAAGAACCTGGTTCGGAAAACTATGGAGTTCAGACCCTGCAATAGGGTCTCTGATGATACTTCTTATAATACCTCCCCAATCATGTTTGACAGTGTTCCTGGATTTCACCATGAGTTTGCCCCAATCCAGTGACTATGATGGTAGTAGACACCCTAGAAGAAACACTGAGTAATGGATAGAGTGTTATTCAAGTTCAGGAAAACCCAGACTCAAATCCTGCCTCAGATACTTGTCTGCAACCCCAGACAAGTTACATGTTCTTAAATTCCACATCTGTAAAATGAAGAGATTGGAATCATAGCCTTTAAGGTTCTTTCCAGTTCCAAATCTATGACCTTTTGCGATGATTATCAAACCAGCCCACTTTCTCCTCTGTGCTGGATCATCACTGGCAAAAAGGCCACCCAAACTTTTAGGAGATCTTTTGCTTTTATGAGATCATCTTCCCATATACAATAGGTCATGAAACTCAGTGTATATCATACACATCTGGGCAACACACTTCTGGACAGTCCTCTGAGTAAATATACTCCTATCTACTATATAACTGATTCCCAAACTGAATTAATAAATTGTACCCTATAGCAATATTCCTGTTTCTAGACCATCCTTCTGTCCATGCCAGAACTCTTTTAAAATAATTCTGTGCACACTGCCACTTATAACATACTCTTCTGATCAACTACTAGTTTCATTCCATTTCTGGTACTTTCCTTTACTCATAATCTGATGTCACATGCCCCATGCCCTATTCCCCCAGCCTGCCTATGGTCAATAGCTACTTTGAAGAGTTAGAAATTGCCCAAAGCAAACTTCATTATGATCATCCCTATAAGAAGTTAGTAGATGGACTATTATGAAGGACCCCATGGTTCTTAATTGTTAAGTTCTGTATCTTTTCCATTGGTTCTCCCTTAATAAATGCAGGTGTAATTCCAAAAATTCCAGGACAGGGACATTAATTTACCTGCTTCAGAGTTCCCTTAGAATGAGTGTATGGCTAAGAAGATAAGTTTTAGACCCACAATGGTTGTGTGGCCAACTCTACTATTTGGTTGACTGGGCAGGCTACAGATCAGAGGATTACAAATGGAAATCTGCTCAGAACATCCACTGAAATTGTCTAGATCTTTCACTGCAAGTAGCACATAAATCCTACTATGGATCTAGATTATCTTCAAGTGTTTTTTTTAAAAAAAAAACCCTTTACTTTCTATCTTAGAATGGATACAAAGTATAGATTCTAAGGGAGAAGTAAGGGGGAGGCAATTGGGGTTACATGACTTGCTCAGGGTCACACAGCTAGGAAAGTATCTGAGGAAGTTCTGCTCTATGTGATTAATGACTCTGAATACTCCCTTAACAAGGGAATTAACAACAATAAGGACTATGCAACTTACTCGATTAGGATCCAGGAGGTGTTCAATCTGCCGATCCTTTCTGCTATTTTCTTCTTCTAATCGTCGAAGTTTTGTTTTCATAAAATCCACATCACCTTTTTGAGAGTGTAATGACTAAAAACAAAAACAAAAACCTACAAATTTGGCTCTAAAAAATATATATATCCAAGACAGTCAAATACAAAGAGATACTGTTGAGTTTTTAATCCTTATCTATACTTGCTAGGTTTAGGCTAGACAGCTTAGTCCTGTAGTGCTCAAGTCAAAATTGGATTTAATCCAAGTAATTAAGCTTTTATTAAGTGCCTACTATGTGGAAGGCATTCTCTTAGGTACAGGAGCTCTTTGAAAAAAACAGCTCTCTGAAAAAATGGATACAGGACTCATTTAAAAAATTTTATCTATATTATTAACATTTTCTCCTCCACATTCTTAGACAATTCACAACAAAAACAACTTGATTTGTAGCATTTGACAATTTATGATGTAAATATTCACACTGCAAATTTAACAATTGGTTCTCATGAGTCAGTATGCACTAGCTCCGGAATATCCCTGACTGTAAGGGGTTCTAAATGTGAAAAAGTCGATTTGACTCTAAAGGTAATAAGGAACTATTGGTATTTATTGATCAGAGGAGGGACAAAATCAGACTTATACTTCAGGTTTAGGTTTAGAAAGACTTGAGGCAGAGATCAATTAGGAAGCTATTAAACAGAAAGAGTACACATGAGAAACAATGAAGGCCTGAACTAGAGCCATTTCTATACAGGTCAATTACCTTAAAACAGAAAAGTTGTTTAGTGATCAAACTGTACCCCTAGGTTACAAACATATACTGCATCAAAAAGAGTTTGGGTGAGAAATTGTGAATGGTTAATATAACTCATCACTACCACTGGAAAGACAACTGAGAAGCTGTGTTCTATGGATGGTGAGCTAGAAGCATCATCTTAATTGTTTTTAAGCAGAATGCTAAAAATGACAAATTAATAAGATAGTATGATTAAGATTCAAATAATAGTAGAGATATGTAAATCAGAGACATCATACCATAGCCACCTGAACCAGATAAAATATAATTGGTAAATGCCTTACAAAATAAACATACAACACAGATAATGTTCATTTGAGGTTTTTAAAATCAATATGCAGCTCTAATCAGTTTTCACTTGATTTTGACACTACTGAAGTGAACAAACTAAAATAATAAATTGACTCCAAGTTTAAAAATAAAGTGTTCAACAGTAAAATTTCTGAACTGATGCTCAAATGACTTGTCAAAGATATCCGAACTTAAAAATTCCCTTTTGATCAAAGTAAGATGTGTGAATTTTCTTCTCCCTGTTATTTTTAGTGCTTCCCTCTTAACCAATAAAGAGAATTATAAACTCTCTTCTCCATGACAATCCTTCACATATTTGATGCCAGCTACCAAATCCCACCTGGTCTTGAGGCTTCCTCATCATACTGGTAATATTTCTTTGGATGTACTCCAGCTTGTCAATGGCCTTGACATCTTGAGTTTATTAGCTCCAACTCATACACAAAAATTTTCTTATTCCCATAGATGCTTGTGCATTTCCTCTCAAAATGATCTTATATTTATTCATTTGTTTGGACATGTTCTATCCTCCACTATCACCCTAAGTCTGCCCAAGCTCATGTTCATTGCTTCTGGGACACTATGCATCTCATCCTCTGCCTTTCCTCTCTCCTTTTGCCTTCAATCTTTCCCAATATCATGGCCTTTTCCAGTAAGTCTTGCCTTCTCATTATGCGACCAAAGTAGTTAAGCTTCAGCTTCAGTATTTGTCCTTCCAATGAGTGGTCTGAATTAATTTCTTTAAGTGTTGACTGATGCAATCTATTTTCTGTCCAAGGGATTCTCAAGTCCACAATTTGAAAGCAATGTTTCTGTGGTGCTCAGTTTTCCTTATAGACCAATTCTCACAGCCATACATCACTAGTGGAAAAGTTGTAGCTTTGAGCATCCAGCCCTTTTGTCAGCAAGATGATATACGTACTTTTTAATTTGCTGTCCAGATGTGTCATATATTTCTTTCCAAGGAACAAATGTATTTTAATTTCATACCTGCTGTCACTGTTTGCAATGATCTGTAAGTCCAAGAATATGAAATCTGATACTGTTTCCATTTATTCTCCTTATATTTGTCAGGAAATTATAGAATCAGTTGCCATGATCTCAAGTGTTTTTTTTAATGTTAAGCTTCAAGCCAGCTTTTATACTCTCCTTTTTGACCCTTATCAAGAGGCTTCTTAAATTCTTCACCTTCTGCTATCAGAATAGTATCTTCTGACCAAGAAAGAGATGGAGAACATTACAAAATGTAAATGAATGATTTTGATTATATTAAATTAAAAAGGGTTTGTACAAACAAAACCAATACAAACAAAATTAGAAGGAAAGCAACAAACTGGGAAAAAATCTTTACAACAAAACTCTGACAAAGGTTTAATTTCCCAAAAATATAAGGAACTAAGTCAAATTTATAAAAAATCAAGCCATTCCCCAATTGACAAATGGTCAAGGGACATGAATAGGCAGTTTTCAGATGAAGAAATCAAAACTATCAATAATCATATGAAAAAGTGTACCAAAGTACATATGGTTCTAGATCAGTAACCACACCATTGTGTCTTCTGTATATATTCTTGCCACCTATCCTTAATCTCTTCTACTTCTATTAATTTCCTATCATTTTTTTCTTTTATCATGCCTATTTTTGCATAAAGCATTCCCTTGATATTTCTTATTTTCTTGAAGATATCTTTGTTTTTCCTATCTTATTATTTTCTTAGATTTCTTTGTATTACTCATTTAATAAAACCTTTTTATCCCTCCTTGCTTTCTCTGGAATTCTGCATTCATTTGGTTTTATCTTTTCCTTTCATTCCCCTTTCTTCAATTATTTGTAAAGTGTCATCAGACAACTATTTTGCTTTCTTCCTCTTCTTTTTTCCTTTGTTTTTTTTTTTTTGGGTTGCCTCCTATAGGATACTGAGACCTCTGTTCATAGTTCTTCAGGCACTCTTATCTACCATATCTCATCCCTTAAATGTATTCATCACTTCACTTCATATTTATAAAGGATACCTATAGGGTCTGATTGTTTCCCCTACTTTCTACATTGCAATAAGAATCACATTATCTGAGACACAGTCAATTCCAGGACTCATTTTAACTGACTGTATAGAGCTCCTCCTTTGTCAACAAAGTATATAATCAATCTCATTTTGATATTGATCTGGTGGTGCTCATGTGTAGAGTTGCTTTTTTGGTTCTTAAAAAAGAAAGAGTATAAGAGATGATGAGCAAAAAGATTTTAGAAAATTCTCAAGAGTTACATGAACTGATGAAAAGTGAAGTGAGCAGAAACAGGAGAAAATTGTACATTGTAACAGCAATAATATACAATGATCAACTATAAATGACTTGGCTATTCTCAGCAATACAATGATATAAGACAATTCTGAAGGACCCAAGATAAAAAACGCCATTCACCTCTAGAGAAAGAACTAATGGAGTTTCAATGCAGATTGAAGCATACTTTTTTCTTTTCTCAATGTTTTCTTTCACATGACTAATATGGAAATGTTTTCCATGACTACATATTTATAAAAACATCAAACTATTTTCCTTCTCAATGAAGTTTCCCATTCATTGGAACTCAAAATTTTAAAACACGAATGTTAAGAAAAATGTACATGTAATTAAAAAAAGAAAATAATTTTTAAAAATAATAGAAAAAAGGAAAAAGTATTTGCTATGACCAGCAAGTTTTCTTGGCAAAATTCCATTAAGTTTCTGTCATGCTTCATTATGCACTCTAAAGGCAAACTTGCCTGTTATCTTAATTATCTTTTGGTTTTTTTGCTTTAACATTCCAATTCTCAATGAATGAAATCTTTTTCTTGATGTTATTTCTAGAAGTTGTCTTCATAGAACTGATCATCTTTGGCATCAATGGCTAACCTTGTAGCTGAGAACTGTTTCATTTTTGTCTTTGTATCCCAAAACTTGACACAATGTTTACATAAATGGATTGATTTTTTTCACATCATTTAGTATGTGCAGGTGAAATCCAAGAGAATCTCCCCAAAAAGTCACTGTGAAAATGATCATAAAATCTTACATTAAGAAGGGAATTTCAAAGTCTCTAATACAGCACCATACAAAATATATGAATCCCTTCAACAGATTCCCTGACAGCTTAGTCAGTATTCCTTAAGTATCTTAAGTGAAAGGGAATTCACTATGTCAAGAGACAATCTATTCCATTAAGTAGATGGAGTTTCTAGGTAGTTCTTTCTCACGGTCAGCCAAAATCTGCTTCTGGATTCTGGAGATTAAAAAGAGAAAGGGGATGACTGAAGGAACAACTGACTATAGGTGGGAAGGGAGGAGATAAAGGGCACAAGTAGAGTTAATGTTGGCAAGAAGAACTACCTACCCTATTCCTCTAAGACTAATCTGAGAATATAAAAATATATTTATCAACAGTATATGAAATATTAATTAAATAATGTATCAAATAAGTTTATAAATCATGAATTTCAATGAATATACACCTTAGTTGAATGAGCTCAAGTGGCTACAAGTTGAAACTTTTGGTATGTTCCTGGTCAATGTATGCTTTGTATTATAAATCAATCAACATATACTTATTAAGCATTTACTCTGAGCCAAGAATTGTGTTATATATACACTGGAGATACAAAGATAATGCAAGAATAGTTCTTTCCCTGTAGAACCCATTCTAATATGAAACCACATGTGTATAAAAAGGAATACATACAAGGAAGATGGAAGGTAACCTCAAATGAGAAGACACTAGAAGCCAAGAGGAATGAGAAAAGTCTTGTGAACAAGATGTGTGACTTCCTGCTTAACCCTTTTTTATAACTTTCAGGCTCCCCCACTCCACTCCTGTCCTAGCCTTCAGGGTCACATTCAGGCTGATGCCAGGTATGCAGGTAGTTGACAGGAGAGATGATATCACCTGTGAGACCCCAGAAAGGGGTGGGGTGGGTGAGTTGTAAATTTCCTTCACATTTAAAGATTCACTCACTAGAGGGGTATAAAATATTGCACCTTATGTAGAGGGAATTACAACAATTTGGGGGATAAGAGGGAAAGAAAGAAGGAAAGAATCGACTGTTGATTGATCGACACGTTTGACAAAAAGACAATTAGGGGGCACTCCCCTTTCACATAAGAGTTTACAATCAGAAAAAAAGATAGATTCAATCCCTTTCAGTTCAGATCATTATTATCTAAAAGTTCGCTCTGTATCTCTTGATGTAGTGTGTGATTTCTGTAGGTATCCTTATGACATCTTTTCCAGAAGATCCACTTTCTTGGTTCAGAATATTAGTGATTTTCTTTTCCTAAAATTACTTTAGAAGATCTTAAACTTTGAATTTTAGAATAATTATACAACCTCCCCCCCCTCAAAGGTTGTTGACCAACACTAGAATCACCCTGGGATACATGGCTGAGCTATGAGGTATATAAATCAATTCTCAAAAAAAAAATCCAAAAATAAAATGAGAGAAAAAATTCTAGATTAAAAAAGTATATATTTATAATATATATATATATATATATATACACACACACACATGTATATATGAATCCTGTGTGTATAAAATTATGAGTAAAAATAAAATCATAACAGATCCTTCTAACAGGTTAAGATGTAGGGTATAAAATGGGATCCCTGGTTTAACAAAGAATTTAAAATAATTTCTGCCCTGCAGGAGCTAACATCTTGAAGAAAGTCAGAGATTCTAAGAGGCTGAAGGGAGGTGGGAGAGCATTTCATGGATAGGGAAGCAGCCAGTACAAAGGCACACAACTGACTATAGAATGTCATGTGGGAGGAACAGCAAGTAGGCCAGTATGGCCAGACTGCAGAATGTAGGGAGATGAGTAATGTAGGGACCAACTGGTTAAGCGCTTTAAGTGGAAAAGGAATCTACATTTGATTCTTGAGTTGAATGAGAACCTTCCTTGTCAAGAATTTTTTTTATCCAATGAAAGAAAGTTTTCCTTGTTTAAAAACAATAGAGAACAAAAAGAAACACTACCTTCTTTAATTCAATAATCTCATCATACATATCTTCCTTCTCTCTATAAACAGGGGCACCGGGACTATGACCTAGAAAAAGAAACAAAGCAAGTCATTTCTAAGATTGTTAAGAAAACACAAAAAAATCTTAGCTTTACTATAACCAGGATTTCAAAATCTTCAGACAAAGAGAAAAATTTAAATTCTATGAGGATAATTTCATAGGATTTTTTAGAGAATCTATATTATAACACATAATTACAGAAATTTCCCAGAGACAGAAAGAAAAATTAAAATTGAGAAAAATAAGGATGGTAAGACAAATAAAGTAGAATAAAGGGAAACTATAAAAGGAGTAAAACATTTAGACTTTAACATTTAAGTTTAAACTGTCCAGATTTGAGGCTCCCAAGACAAAGATTGTGAATTTCTTTATTGTTCAATTGTTACCATCATTTCCAAACTCTCTATGACCTTATTTGGGGTTTTCTTTTTGGAGTAGTTTGCCATTTCCTTCTCCAGCTCATTTTACAGATGAGGATATTGAAGCAAAAAGGGTTAAGTGAGTTGCTCAGCATCACACAGCTAAGTAAGTATCTGAGGCCAGATGTGAACTCAGGAAAAGGAATCTTCCTGACTTTAGGCCTGGCACCCTACCCACTGTGCCACCTAGCTACCCAAATCCTTATTTCCAAAGGACAATTAACATGCTGATATTCAATAAATATTTAAGCTTAAAATATAATGACCAACCCAAAAGAGAAAGTAACATGAATGGGATACAAGGAAAAGGAATTAGAATTTAAGTAAGGTTTTAAAACTGAAGTTTTAGGAGCAACTAGGTGGCTTCCTGGATAGAGCTCTAGGCCTGGAGTTGAGAGGCCCTGGATTCAAATCTAGTCTCAGTCACTTCCTATCTGTTTGACCCTAGGTAACTCATTAAACCTCAACTGCTTAGCCATTACTGCTCCTCTCTTTTAGAATTGATACTAAGACAGAGGGGTAAGGGTTTAAGAAAAACAAACAAAAAAACTAAAAAACTAAATAATCCTTCTACTGCTCCTAGTTCTCTTCTCTGGGACCAAGAAAAATAAGTTTAATCCCTTTTCTGAATGTCATCTCTTCAATTACCTGAAGATGACTATCACATCCCCATACAGCAAGGTGGTACAATGGATAGAGCACTGGGCCTAGAATCAAGAAGACCTGAGTTCAAATTTGACCTTAGAACCTAACTATTTATGTGAACTTGAACAAATTACTTACCCTCCATTTGCCTCAGTTTTTTCCAAATGTAAAATGATGATAATACTTACCTGTCAAGGTTGTTGTGAGGATCAATTATGATCTCATTTTCCTAATGGAGGTAATATTTGTAAAGCATTTAAAGACAGTGCTTGGCACACAGTAAATGCTTAATAAGTGGTTGTTTCTTTCCTTCCTTGGTGTTCTCTTTTACAGACTAAGCATCCCAGTTTCTCCAACTGATCTTCATCTGGCATAATCATCTCACCATCCTGACTGTTCTCCTCGGGATGCTATCTAGTTTATTACTCTAGTGCCCCAAACTGAGCACCATATCCATATGCAGTCTGTTCAGGGCATAGTTCAGGATTATCATCTTCCATATCCATATTCCATATCCATAGATACTAAGCCTCTTAATGCAGCCTAAGAGTTCATTAGCTTTTTTACTTCTACATTGAACTACAAAATTATCTTGAGTTTTTAGTCTAGTATAACTCCCATATATCAATTCACACAAGAACTTTTGCCTAGCCATGCTTCCCCAATCTTGCACTTGTGAAATTTAGTAATTGAAACTAAACAACAGGATTTTATATTTACATTGGTACAGTCATCTTATTAGAGCCAGTCTATGATTTCCACCTGTTGAAATACTTTGTCATCCTTACTCATAATCAATGTGACCCCTATCCCTCCCAAGCTTCATGTATCTTCTGAAAATTTGATTAAGCAAGCCTTCATCCAACTCAGTGATAAAATTATTGAAGAGAGGAGTGCTGAGGACAGAAATCTCTATCTACCAGAGGCTTCCCTTCTGCTTGACTTTCAGTCATAAATGAAAACTCTTTGGGTTTCATTACTTCACTAAATCTAAATCTGTCTATCAGAAATCATCTATTCCATATCTCTCTACTCTACAAGCATGGCATACAAGAGAAGGTGCTAAAGTGGTTAGAATGCTCAATTTGAAGTCATTGACTTCAAATCTTCCCTCTGGCATCTCCTAGTCTTGTAACTACAGAAAAGTCACTTTACCTTCAGAGTCTGTTTCTTCATTTGTAAAATGGTGATAATAAACCACTGTAGTACCTACCTCACAAGAGTTGCTGTTAGATCAAATGCAATAGTACATATAAAGCATTTTACAAAATTTAAAGTATTATGAAAACCAGCTATTATTCTTTATTCCTGTTGAAATTATCTTATAGAATTCCCTACTGGTCTAATAACTCCGTCAAAAAGAAAAGGAGGTTAGCTTGGCAAGAGCTCTCCTCGATCAAGGCAAGCTGTTCTTTATGATTACTGCTTCCCTTTGTAGATGTTCATAAAGAATCCCTTTAATAATGCATTCTAGAATTTGCCAGAAATGTAGTCACACTCATAGTTCCATGTTCTATAGAATACTCTTTACATTTTCAAAAACTAGTTCAGTCCTCTGGATTTTGGTTTTGTCTGGGGCTAGAGAGCCAAACTCATCAAGGACCAATACCTCTTATAGCTCTCTATTAAATATTTTTATCTTTCCAATCCAAAGATCATACTTTTTGGCAGAGAAAAAAAAAGCAAAAAAGTTGAATAATTTTGTCTTCTCTCCTTTGTGTTACTATCTTTCTATATCTATTCAAAGCAGTGGTTCGATCCCTTTTTTAATCCTTTGCCCTCCTTTCCCCATTCCATTCCATAATGGTTAAAAAAATCCTTTGTTATTCTTAATATTCACCTCTAATCTCTGTTTATTCTGAATTTTGGCAGTACTAACATCATTCTTACAGAGAAATGCCACACTTTCGTATCCATCATATTTTACCTGTCAAAATCTGGCCTTGTCAAAGGTTATATACATAAACCCAGAGTTTCTATTGCTTTTACTCATGAAAAGTGATTTTTATTACCACTGATATGCTCATCATTGCTAACAATGTTTGAGCTTTTGCTTCTTTATTCAAAGTACTTCCTTTAAATATTTTGGAGTAAGTGGGGTTAATCCATACATGCCCTAAATCACTGATTTCACAAGCTGAGTCAAACTCTCTGAGAAGAAAATATCATGAATTTAATGTGCTATCAGCACAACAGAGGTCAAAATTTACCCTATAATAATATTGCAACTGACTAATGTTCCTAGGCTAAGGGAAGTTAGGGCAGCACTCCTAAATTCACAATGCTCAAAAACAAAAAGTACAGTAAATTAGTTTGAGAAAGCACCAAAATCTATCGACATGACAGAAGTACTAAATGCTTTAGGAGTGAATAAAAGTTATCAAATTCAAAGCATTAGAAAAATGAATAGCATTCTATAATAGTAAGTTGCATTCTAGGCCATCTTCCAAATTTTCAGAAATTCTCCTGGGAGAACTCAGCAGGGAGGCAATGGATTAAAGTAGTCACATACCTTGTTTTGAAGGTCCAAGCCATAGTTTCTGTGGGGTTAAAGCCATCCTGCCACTGAGAGGCATTGTCCCTGTTGCCTTTAAATATCTCCAAGATGTGATCTGTTTAGGCTTAGTGTGATAGGGGGACTCTAAAAAAAAACCAGATGATGTTAGAGTGACAAAATATCATTTATTTGTCCCTCAATAAATTTTCTATGAAACAAAAATTTTTATAAGGGTAGTACCTCCAGGCAAAATTATCTTGCTCAAAATACATTTAGAATTATAAATGTATAAGCCAAGAAAAATTCAGAAAATTTTTTTTTCATTTATTTTCTACAGGTCAAAATTTATAGAATCAAAATTGATTCAATAATCATAATACTTGGTAGTTATTATATATAACTTGTATATCATAGTAGTATATTATTTATAATATACTCTATGTAACATATATAACTATATATGTAATATACATAGTAGCATATTGTATATAACTTGCTCAAATTCAATAATCTGACCAAGTTATTATATATATAATTATACTTGATATCCCAAACAAGATAATTATAAATATGCCAAACACAAACCATTTGAAAAATTGTACTGGATGTGCATAAAAATCAAATACAAAAAATGTTTAATCAAATACAGCTAAATTGATCCAGCTTGAGTATTCCTAACACCCCCCCCCCCCCCCCCCCCGCCATGTTTCGCTTTCAGGAACAATAATAAGTAAATGATCATTGTAGCTGGGAGATCATTCACAGAGATGATTCAAAAATGAGAAAGTTTAAAAATGTGAATCTTTGTACATATTATACCCCTGCCCATATGTTATTCTTATTTAATGATATAGCAAACTCTCAATTTTACCTTTCATGTGAATGCAGAATCATGGGTAATAAAATTATCTAAAAAATGCAATATATGCTTTTGGGGAATGATTTACCTTTATAATTAAGTTTGGCTCAGGCTGATATGAAAATGGATCTATTCCCTGAGAACATACCAGACAGAATTTGCCATGTTGCAAAAGGAAATCAATCTATAATTTAAATTGTGCTATAGATAACTCCAAAATAAATGATGCATAGATGATTATGATTTGGTAGTATGCATATTACAGTAATATTAAATGTAAAACAGGACATACACCACACATTTCTGCAAATGTTACTATAAGTTTGATTGGAAAAACATCTGTTTTTACCTATACACAAATGGCAGTTTGGGCATATCAATCACTTCAGTAATGGTAGAGAAGCTATGATCAAGAATGATAAAGAAACTACTACTCAATTTTAATTAATAATTTACCTGATTAGCTGTGCTTTAAGACAGTCAATTATATTATTCACAACATGGGTATGTGAAAAATATGCTGTTAATATATGAAAATAAACCATAAGTCAGAGAGCTAGGTTTAAAGAATAGAATATCTAATTAAAAGTTACAGAAGGGACAGGGGTTGGGGTGGGAGGGGTAGGGGGTGGGAGGGTAGGGAATGTATACAGCTAAGGTGGCTCAGTAGATTGAGAGCCAGGCCTAGAGATGGGAGGATCTGGGTTCAAATGTGGCCCTTAGGTACTTCCTATCTATGTGTCCCTGGGCAAGTCACTTAACCCCCATTTACCTAGCTCTTACCACTCTCTTTTGCCTTGGAACCAATACACAGTATTGATTCTAAAATGGAAGGTCAGGATTTTAAGAAAAAATTACAGAAGGAATTGGAAACCTGCTCTTCAGAGGGCTGATATACTCGGGGGAAATCTGTTGAGCACTACCCAGAAGGTCAATTCACATAACATTTATTAAGTATATAATAACTGTTAAAATACTCTCCTAGGTGCTGGGATATGAAGATGAAAGATAACACTATTCTTACCCCTCAAGGAACTTACCATCAAAAGGAGGGTTGGGGACAGGAACAGATATGTATACAAATAACTACAATAAAAGACAAAGTATGATTAAGTGAATAGAGGGGACAAACAGAGTGATGTGATGGGTAGAGGTTGCAAGGAGGAAACTTTTGGTCTGCAGTAAAGAAAAAAACCCTAACAATTAAAGTTATCTAAAAGTGGAATGGACTGCCAGAGCTAGTAGGTTCCTCTACATAGGAGGACTTCAAGCAGGCATTGGATAACCATTAGTTATACTGTAGAAAAGATTCTTTTCAATGATGGTTGGATTGGATAGCTCTGAGGTCCCTTTCAAATTTGAGACTCTGAGAAATTTGAGGGAGAATACACTTCTAGCTAAAGGGATCAGGAAAAGCTTTATGAAGTTAGCTCCTGAACTAGACCTGGAAAAGAACAATTTCAAAGTGTGTAGATGTGGGTTCCAGAAATGGAAATGAATGCATGGAGGTAGAAGGTAGGATGAGATTATAGAAATGCCAGTTGTCCAGTTTAGCTGGAGTGTAGAATAATACTTGAAGGGAAGTATTGTGAAATATAGGTGAAAAGGTATGTGTGAGGTAATTATTTAGGGGACTTGGATTCCACACACACTAATGGCGGGACATAGGAGTCACAGAGTCACGTGGCTTGTCTGAAGGTCTGATGCCTGGGTCCCTCGGTGTCCCAGCGTCAATGTGCCACAGTCAGCGCACCATCACCACGGAGAGAGGAGCTAGAGATTTTGAAGAGCCAGCGAAGGAAGCTGAGTAGCTGTGTTTGCTTCCGTACCTGTCGCTGAGCTGATGTTTTCCTCTGAGCTCTTACCTTATCTCTTGATCTCTGGCAAGCGGCGAGCAGGCTGCAAAGGAGGATTGGATCTTTCCCTAAAGTTAGAAAGGCTGAAAACCCTCTATCTCTCTCTCTTTACTAAAAAAATGCTTATAAATCTAGTAATAAGCCTCCAGATTAATTTTTATTTATAACAAGTAGACTAGAGCTAAACTCTGGGAGGTCTTGAAAACCAAGCTAAAATGTTTGCATTTTACTTATTTGACAGTGGAAAACCACTATATAAAGTTTTAAAGAGGGAGAAAAGTTACAGAATCAAAACTGTACATTAGGAAGATTACTCAGGCAGCTGTAAGAATGATAGTGGGGAGGTAGGTAGAACACATAAGTTAGGAGGCTACTACAGAAGTGCAGGCAAGAGGTAAGAAAGGTCCTATTTAAGATGATGAAAGTAAAAATGAAAAAGAGGTCTAAATGTGAAAGTTCAGAGGGAAACTTTGGCAGCTAATCTGATATAAAGGGTATGGGAAAAGGAATATTCAATGATTACCACAAGATTTCAAGTAGGTATTTGAGAGAATAGTGATACCCTCAACCAAAACAGGGACATTAGGAGGAGAGATGATTAAAGTATTAGTGAAATGGCAAAATGGTGACAGTTGGAGACTGAAGTTAAAAGTAACTAAAGTTAAGACTCACAGATCATAGGATCATAGATTTGTGACTACAAGGGAGCTTAAAGGCCATTGAATTTTACTCCTCCTCATAGATAAAGAAACTGAGGTCTAAGGTAATTAGGAAACCAAAATAGAAATCCTGGCATCTAAGGTTCTCCGCAATCTGCCTTCTACCTACTTTTTCAGTCTCATTTCATATTTCCCTTTATAAACAATATGCCCCCATCAAACTGGACTACTGGTGATTGGCAAAACTTGAAACTCAGTGTCCTATTTTAAATTCCTACTCTCCAAGTCTTTGATAGTAGATAGAGCACCAGTCCTGGAGAAGGGAGGTTCTGGATTCAAATCTGGCCTTAAACACTTCCTAGCTAAATGACTCTGGGCAAGTCACTTAATCCCAATTGCCTAGACTTTATAGCTCTTCTGCCTTGGAAGTGATATTTAGTATCCAAAACAATGATTTTTCCAAGAAGCCTATTTTGATTCCACACCCACCCATCCAGTTATTAGTACTCTTTGTCTATCTGCAATTTTTATTGAATTATAGTTATTTGTTTGCACATGTTGTATCTCCCCCAACTAGAATGAAAGCTTCTTGAAGGCAGGAACTATTTCATTTTGTCCAGGCATAATACCTTACAAATAGTTCATGTCTAATATTTGTTGAAAAAAAGAAAATTATTTTAATTAAAGGGAGACATAAACTTACCTGATTTTAAAATTAATAACAGGGAAAATCAAACTTAAATAACTAGAACAAATATTTTAAAGTATACTTCAATTCCATATTTTAAGCAATTACTAGTGGAAATTTAAAAAAAAGGAAATGAGAAATATTACTGGGGGCAAAGGGGAGGACAGAGAAACAGAAGATAGAGAAAAAGGGGAGGAAAGAGGAAAAAGGAGAAGAAAAAGTGACATAGAAAGGGAAAATGTGACATAACCAAGTAGAAGAGAGTATGAGGCCAAGTCAATGAGACTAGAGAAGGAATGTTAAGAAAGACTGGTTCAGGAGAGTCTCAAGTTTTAGTAAACTATTCTTTTCACATCCTTCAGCTTATTCACTAGGACAGTAAACTAAAACATTGTTTTAATCTCTTAACATTGTCCTTTCAAATCCTAAATAGTTGTGGGCAGCTAGGTAGTTCAGTAGTTTGAGAGTAGGCCTAGACATGGGAGGTCCTGGCTTCAAATCTGAACTTAGACACTTCCTAGCTAGCTGTATGATCCTAGATTAAGTCACTTAACCCCCATTGCCTATCCCTTACTGTTCTTCTGCCTAGGATAGAAGGTAAGAGTTTTTTTTTTTAAATCCTAATTAGTTGATGAATTCCTGTTCTCAGTTCATTTGAGTTTTAGCCTTTAAAGTTTCAAAGGTTCCTACTCTTAAAAGGATAATCTCAGCAGCAAAAGAAGTAGGAAAATAATTTGTTTTTTAACTGGTAAAGAAAGTCGCTACAGAGATATTTTTGTCTTTTTAATTTTAGTTATGACAGGAAATTTTATTCTCGAGTTTCATTTTGGTTCCTTATCATGATATAATGATTCTCAAAAGCTATTCTAGCAAAGAGCAATCCTTGGCAAATGCAGCAAAGTAGAAAAGGGTTGAGCAAGGGTCAGGTGTGAGCAAAGGTCACCTGAAAACAAGTCTACCTGAATTTAGACAGGATCCTCTAACCCCCAAGTGCTTTTGGTCAACTGCTTTTGGCATTGCCCTAGGGACATACATGGTCCTGGGAGATATAAAAACAAGCAAAAGAGTCCCTGCCCTCCAGAAGTTGCCACTGCCTAGGAGCAGACAAAGGGATGTATAAATAAATACAAATGTGTGCAGGTTACTCTCCACAAATTGCCATTACATTCATAAGGTGGGTCCCCAGAGGATAGCTGTTACTCCCACAATTTCTAAGGTACTCTTGTGACTACAGGCTCCTATACTCAAGTACTACCCATTAACAGTCAGCAGATACTCTTAGTGACAGCAGTTACTCATGGAAACAGTAGTTACAAAAAATTCCTCTCAGAAACTTGTCACAAATACAGCAGTTCAGAAGAGAGGGGAGAGAAACATGAAACAAAATTTAAAAAACTGGCTGGAGCCAAACTAGGGAGAACCTTAACTTCCAGTTTCTATTTTATCCTGGAGGCAAGAGAATTTTCTGAATAGGGAAATAGCATGACCAACCCACCACTTCAGGAGGGAAGATCCTTGTGAAAGCTACAGGAAGGATGGAAAGACAAATGGGAGAGAATGGGGAAAGGAGAACAGAAATTAAGAGGCTGTTCAAGTCATGTAGGAGGAAGGTGATAAGGAACTGAATTAAGGAGAGTGGCAATCAGTAAGGAAAATTGGATAGACTTCCAAAGAAATTAAATTAGATAATTTCTGCCATTCCTTCCAACTCTAAAATGATACAATACAATTCAATGAAAGCTTACAGAGCTCCCTATAAATATAAGTCAGGAAAGGAAGCTCTCTCACTTCATCCATTCACAGAATGAAATTATTTTGGCCTACTTATTAGTGAAAGATAGCTTAGCTAAGCAGTCATCATCAAAATGATATGGTACTGGCTAAGAGATAGAAGGGTAGATCAATGGAATAGACTTGGGGTAAATAACCTCAGCAATATGGTGTTTAATAAACCCAAAGATCCCAGCTTTTGGAACAAGAACTCACTATTTGACAAAAACTGCTGAGAAAATTGGAAAACAGTATGGGAAAAATTGGGTTTAGATCAACATCTCACACCCTATACCAAGATAAATTCAAAATGGGTAAATGACAAATATAAAGCAGGAAATTATAAGTAAATTAGGTGAATATAAAATAGAATACCTATCAGACCTATGGGAAAGGAAAGAATTTAAGAGCAAGCAAGAGATAGAAAACATTACAAGATGTAAAATGAATAATAATTTTGTTTATATTAAATTAAAAAGGTTTTATACAAACAAAACCAATGCAACCAAAATTAGAAGGGAAGCAACAAACTGGGGGAAAAAATTTTTATAATAATCTCTGACAAAGGTCTAATTTCTCAAATTTATAAGGAACTAAGTCAAATGTGCATGAATCAAGCCATTCCCCAATTGACAAATGGTCAAGGGACATGAATAGGCAGTTTTCAGATGAAGAAATCAAAACTATTAATAATCACACGAAAAAGTGTTCTAAATCCCTCCTGATTTGAGAAATGCAAATTAAAACAACTCTGAGGTACCACCTCACACCTAGCAGATTGGCCAATATGACAGTAAAGGAAAATAATAAATGTTGTAGGGGATGTAGCAACTTTGGGATACTAATGCATTGCTGGTGGAGTTGTGAAGATCCCACCATTCTTGAAGGCAATTTGGAATTATGCCCAAAGGGCTTTAAAAGACTGTATGCCCTTTGATCCAGCAATACCACTACTAGGTTTGTATCCCAAAGACATAATAAAAAAGGTTTGTACAAAAATATTCACAGTCACACTCTTTGTGGTGGCAAAAAAATTGGAAAATGAAGGACTGTCCCTCAATTGGGGAATGGCTGAACAAATGGTGGTATATGATGATGATGAAATACTATTGTGCTATAAGGAATGATGAACTAGAGGATTTCTATATGAACTGGAAAGACCTCCATGAACTAATGCAGAGTGAAATGAACAGAATCAAGAGAACATCATACACAGAAACTGAAACATTGTGGAACAATCAAATGTAATTGACTTTGCTACTAGTAGTAATGCAATGATCAAGGAAAATCCTGAGGGGCTTAAGAGAAAGAATGCTATCCATATTGAGAGAAAGAACTATGGGAATAGGAACACAGAAGAAAAACATATGATTTATCACTTGTTTATATGGGTATAAAATGTGGGGTTTTGGTTTTAAAAGATTACTTTATTACAAAAATCAATAATATGGAAATAGGTATCAAGTGATAACACATGTATAATCCAGTGGAATTGCTTATTAGCTCGAGGAGAGGATAGGGAAGAGGGGAGGGAGAGAAAATGTAACCATGGAAAATATTTAAAAATAAAAATGGGTTTTTAAAAAGATAGCTTAGCTAAAAAGGAATATATGATGCTTTTAATGTAAAACACTTTCTATGTGCCTAAAGAGAAGATCAGAACTATCATACTTACTTGGTGATCTTGGTGGATATTTGTGAAACGCTTTCTTTTTTGATTTCTGAAAGGCAGAAGAAATGATGTAAAAATTTGTTGTATTTTTCAGTTACAAAAATAATACCATTACTGAAACTTAATGTATGACCTGTAAAAGAGTTCAAAATAATGTTCTGTAATGCGTCAGAAGGGGTCTCATAGCAAAAATATGGGCAATAAACTTCTCTGAACTAAAGGAGAAGGCTTTGCAAAGGAGTAGGCTTATAACACAATGGGATCATTTTTAGCTCTTGAGCCTAATCCTAAAGCTACATGGAGATTCAAAGACACATACATAATACAAAGGAAAAAGCAAGACAATTTAAGAATAATTAAACTAGATTAGGATGCTACTCAAACAAGGATCTCAACAACTCCACAACTCCTTGTTCACAATAATTAAGTAGATATAACTAGTAGCTTCTTCTACTGCTCTAATAGCAAGTTATTGCAACCATGAGCAAGTTTAAGTCCTGTTAATGAAGAGGAAACCAATGCAAAAAAAGTATTCTATCTGAAACACTGTTTTCAACAAATAGACTGGCTGCTATACATCTCTAGAAATTAAGACCTCATGAGAATTACAAGACCCTTTCTCATCAGATGGAATTTAGATATCCTTATTTTCTAGTTAGAGATAATTAACTTTATCATTTGCTTGAACTCTGCCACAGAACAGTATTCATGCTTATAGATGAAATGTTGACAATTTTAGTTATTCAATTTATAAAGATCACTCCTTTGAAAACCTCAAACCTGCATGTTTTCAAACCTTAAGTAATACTTAAATTTCTACTTCTGAACCTAACTCATACATAGTCATAGAACTATGGGTCCAAAGGACTATCTAGAATGATTTGCAAGTGATTTTGTCAGGGTACTAAAGCATACAGTTGATGGGAAAGTGTATACTTACCATCTCTAAGTCTGATTCGTAGGTAATCGCAGATAGACTGTCATCTCCCTAGAAAAAGAGATGTGTACACCATCATTTTATGAATCTGACTTGGTTCCTAATGTACATAAAATCTCCTAAATTGGCCACAGTTAATTTAACTATACTAGGAGAAGGAATCAAACCTGTGAAGACACTGGTCTAGGAACTCTCAACAAGGAAACTCCCACATCCAGTGTTATCTATTCATCCCTGGTCTCTTACCATATGTATGCCCTGCCACTCCTCACCCCATCCCACCTGGAATTGTACACCCCTCTCCTCCCAGGAAGAGTTAATCCATTCAGTTTTAGAATTCCCACCCTGGGGCTGGTCTTGATTGGTGTATGAGTGAGTATGTACAAACTCATCTAACCCAATGTTATCTAGCCAGCCCCAGGCTATGCTTCATATTCCATGCCATGGAGATTTCTATTCTAGGCATCTAAGGTTTGGTAGTTTGTTTCTCTGCTCCTTTCCACATCTTGCTGTGAGAACAGTATGAAAGCAAGTAATACCTTGCTCCTGGAAAGGATATGGCTGCACTCAGTCTGTCTCCCAAGGTCAAACTCCCCTTCTTGGTTATCACTCCCATATAATTGGTATCTATTAGAATATAAGGTGGGCAGCTAGATAGATCAGTGGATATAGAATGCTGGACCTACAGCCAGGAAGACTCATATTTCTGAGTTCAAATCTGGCCTCTAAAATTTATTAGCTATATGACCCTGTTTGCCTCATTTTCCTCATCTGTAAAATGATCTAGAGAAGGAAATGGCAAACCACTCTAGTATCTTTGTCAAGAAAACCTCAAATGGGACCACAAAGAGTTGGGCAGGCCTGAAAATGACTTTACAACAACAGAATATAAGCTCCTTGAGAATATGATGGACTATTTACTTTTATATCTGTATCCTCCATAAAAATTAGCACTTTTTCATTCATTCAATGCAGATTTATACCATAAAGATAAAGAAAGTACCCTAGAACATTGAATTAATTAACTTACCCTGGGTTACAAAGCATATATATACAGGCTTTGTAACCCATGTTAGCAATGTCAGAGGTAGTAAAGCAATGTCAGAGGAAGGAAAGACTTCCTGATTCTGAGGTTGGCTCTCTTTCTACTATCTCACACTCTCTCAAAACTCTAACCCCAAAAGAAGAAAATTTCATAGACTAAATAGCTGCTAGCAAATTCAATCTAGTTATTAGACAGTATGAATAAAAAGAAAACAATCTGGTGATTCAATGCCAATAAAATAAACTAATTGCTTTCTACAGAAAACCAAGAATTTTTGTACATCTGATTTTAAAATACTTTTAAATAAAAATGTTTTGTTGTTTGTTTTAAAGAAGAGTTGCCCTTATCTCCTCCTTCAATAAATATACTTAGTGATGAGAAAGGTCAGACTACATAATGCATCTATGAACTTTGTTAAATACTTGTCAAAAATTCTATCTCAAAAAGCCCACTGACATTACCACATGAACTTTTTTGATGAACAAAAGACTTGTATTTATGAAAGTCCTTTCCCATTTCCACTTTGGAAGCTACATATTAGCTAGCTTTTAAATATGTTATAAAGACTGGGCTGCCAAATAGAAAAAAAATTTTTTTTCTCATTTGAAAGAATATGTCAATTCACCTACTACTAATCTAGATTCAGTTGCTCAGAATCACAAGATGGAAGGTTTTCAATCCATTTTGAATATAATATATACTTTTATAACCAAATGCTGAATATTAGGACTAGCATCCATGTTATAGACTAACAATGTCACATTCAAGATTTTATAGGAGGTATTTATATTTGTTATTTTGTCACATAAATTATGATTTGTCTCATGTATAGTATCCAAATCGAGGTAATAACTTGCTGTTAATTCTAATATATTTCAAATGTATAAGGGCTTTTCAAAAAGTCATCTACTAGGTTAATCGCTAGTGTTTTTATGTACAGTATAATAATTTTTTACTACTACAAAATGTATTCAGATGTACATGGCAACACACAGATGATCCATTTTAGAGTTGCTATACACATTTGACTCTATTATAACAACCTGTTAATCTGGATTTGGATAATCTCCAGAAATAAAAACACTTAACTGTAAAATCTGATCTTCTGCATTTGGTGCTTACTTTAAACAAGTTCAAAATGTTCAGCCCATGCCAAGACAAATGTTTGATTACAAGATTATACATAATCATTTCAACAAATTGCTTTTCATGTCAACAGTTAGTAGTCTTGTGATATCAGTTTCTTTAAAACAGCTTGTAAACTTACTTTTGGAAAAACTCTTGAAACCTCCACAAAGGAAAGAATACAAAGTAATTACAGAATCTACTGAAGGCAATGATCTGCTCCTAACTTTGGTCTAGTTTCCCTAAAAATTTACACTCCACTTAATGAACCATGAAAAGAGAGATCCCATAATGCCATTTATGCCAACAAAAGAATATGTGATGATCAAGTAGTTGTTTAAAAAAGACCAGTATTGGGGACAGCTAGGTGGCTCAGTGCATTGAGAACCAGGCTGAGAGATGGGTTCAAATTTGAACTCAGACACTTCCTAAAAGTATGATCCTGGGCAAGTCACTTAACCCCCATTGTCTAGACCTTACTGCTCTTTGGATTCTAAGAGATGGTAAGGGTTTAACAAAACAAAACAGATCAATATTAAAGTATTCATATATGATGAAGAAATAGGCTATTTTAAGGTAAACCACATTATGGCAAGTCAGTCCTTGGCTAACTTCTTTCTATCGGCTTCATAATTTCAGAAAGCATGTTTCTGTTCAAAGTTCAATTCTATGAACAGTTAGCAAGTATCAACAGTTTTGGCTAGCATTGTGCTATGTTTCATAGTGCTATAATAGTGTAAGAGTTCTACTTTCTTCCCTTATTATTTCAAATCATAAGATTTAGAAGCTAGAAAGGATCTAAAGATTATCTAGTTTTAATTCCTTCATTTTACAGTGGAAGAAACCAAGGCCCAGGAAGGTGAAGGGGTTTGTTCATTCCAGAGAAGGCATTATGTAGTAGAAATCAAATGTGAACCTAAGTCTTCTGACTCCAAATGCACTATGCTGCTAATTACTAAAATGCAAGCAGTTGCAATGGATTGAGGGATTCCTCAATCCGATATTTAAGTTCTTCCAGTAGAATATAAGCTCCTTAAAGGCAGAAACTGTCTCATCTTTGTTTTTATTTCCAGCTCCTGGCACACAGCAGGCTCTTATAGAAATGCCTGATTGGTTGATTGATTCCAAGTTATTATTTATAAAGTCAATTTAGGTGCTTCTGTTCTTTTCATGATCTTTTCTGGTCATCATCTCAATCTAAGGCTGAATTTAGTTGATTAGATGAGTGTTGTTTTTTTAAATAAAAATCAGAAACAAGGAAATGTTACTGGGAAGGGATAAAAAGGGAAGAATGAAAGGACATCATTTACTGATGTAACTTTAGCGGGAGGGACAAGTACCACATACAGTGTCTAACTTCTCAAAGAAAAAAATTCCCTGTAGCATACCTGCCATGTTATTACTCAGCTCCTTTATTAACATATGACTACATCTCTTCAGTTAATCAGTCTGTTCCCTGCTGTGATAACACTGTGCACAATGCCTGAACAGGGACACACTATGTTGCTTCCCAGGAAGAGGACAAAAAAATCAGGGCATATACATACTGTTACAGTATATCTACCCCCTTGCTTTTAATTCCTGCAAGCTTTTCTTGACAGTTTTGTAGGAAAGAGGAGTAAGAAATTTGATGTCAGTAAAAACTCATCACTGTTGATAATCCTTATTGATGATCAAATTCCATGGCTCAAAATCATTATTCTGCAGAATGCTACATTGTTTTACAATCTAACTGAGAGATAACTTCACAACTTAATTACTTTAATCCATCCTTTCAGTTCTCAACTATTAAATGAAAAAAAAGCTAACTTATAACCCTAATTAGAATTTAGGGAGACACATGAGACTGTGAAAATACTCTTTTACAGGTTTGTGTGAAGTGTGATCCCTTTTAATTCTGCCGGAACATAACAAGTCAGCAGGGGGTTGGCTGGAGGATGTAGATAACCCATAAATCATATAATCCATTTGAAGTTAATAGAGACTTAAATAGGTGTACTACTGGATTCAATCTAGTGCTACAACTGATATCAGGCCTAAGAGTTAACTATGATAAATGAGGTCATGTGCCCTTTTTCACTTAATCCTCTCAACTTGTAACATGATAGAAGGGTTTAACTCAATGGCCTTTAAGGCCCCCTTCCAGCTATAAATTTATGATCCTATGATTCAGGTATACCTTATCCACTCCCTATATCTTCTGAGCTCTCATACTCATCACCACAAAATTAAGCTGACTTTACCCACTTCAAATTAATGGTAAATATGACAGTTTGAGAACCTGGGTGTTTTGTTAATACAGGTAGAGGCAGCCTTGGAGTGCTGAAGACTAGGATTCAAATCCTGCTTCTAACATGGACTAGCTTCTATGTGAGCATGGATAAGTCATTTCCCTTCTCAATGCTTTTCAGACAACTATAAGTATTACTTACTAGTTACCGATTTGCATTAGTAGAGGGATTTTTATACTGATGAAATCACAGATCTGGACAAGTCAAGTCAGCTTAGCTTTTGCATTTTCTTGCCAAATCTCTTAACCTACAATTTCAACTTCCTAGAAAATTCTCTAGTGACTGTTCCAAACCATTTCCCCTCCAAGCTCCCAATTTGATAAAATCCAACGTTCTTTCTAGTTCTAATGTATGATCCATAACCTCTTACTTCATTGAGAAAACTGCAGTCATTCAACAGAAACTTCTGCAATACACCTCCTCTGTATCTCATAACTTTCAACATCAACAAACACTCTCTCTTCAACCATACCCTTTAACTTATAAATCTCAAGGTAGAGGATTTAGGTTTGAATCCCAGCTCTGTAAGTCATTTAATATCTCTGGAACCTAGCTACTTCATATATAAAATGTGGAGATTGAACTAGATGGTCTTGAGGGCAGTGATCTCTAAAGAAGGAAAGTGGAATGACTCCAAGAGATAAGTAATTAATTAGGACGTAGAAATCAGATTTGTTTCCCACTCTCCTTGTAGTAGCCAGTGTTGATTTGTCCTTAAAACGACTACAGAGCCCCCTTTCCCCAATTCCTCTGTCACACTCTCTCCCATAGCCACCTTCAGGGGCCATACCAAGTTTTGGTTCTTTAGTGCACAATACACCATTCCCAGAGGCTACAAAGGCAGATTTCCACACCTGCCCTTCCCTCAATGTTCCCATACCCTGGATCACCACAGCAGTAGTTTTCATAGGCTTGGATAGTAGCTGGTACACAAGATGCATCTCCCTCTGCATCACCCCTCCCACCCAACCCAACTCTCATTTTCTGATGGGAATGAGCACCAAAGGATGAACAAATGTATGAGTTGTGATTATAATATCCTTCAACTCAACTCCACTCCTCTTTTTAGAAGTTCCTAGTTTCAGTAGAGGATGCCACCGTTCCTCTAGTCTTTTAGGTTCTTTCTCCTTATCCTTGATTCCTCATTCAACTGAAATTTCTCTCTTCAAAGTTGTCAATGATCACGCAACAAACAAATATGATGGCCATTTCTCAAACTTTATCCTTCTTGATCTCTTCATAGGATTTGCTACTGTTGGCTATCATTTCCTATACACAAGTCTCTCTCTGGGTTTGTGATACTTTTTCTTCAGTTCTCTTATCTGGTTCTTTTTAATCTCCTTTGCTGATCATTATTCATATCATGACACTTATTATTATTAGTTATATTAATTATAATAATTATTATTATATATTATTAGGGTGGAAAGGCTTTGTCCTGGGCCCTCCTCTCCTCTCTGTATATACTCTTACGAGGCAACTTCATTAGCTCCCATGGATTGAATTATCATCTCTATGCATTTGACTTCCAGATCTACATATCCAGCCCTAGTCTCTCTCCTCAACTTCAGCCAGTCCTGAATCATGAACTGGCTACTGGACATTTCATACTGGATTTCAAACTTACCATGTTCAAAACACAACTCATTTACCTTTACCTGCAAACACACTCTTCTCAGAAGCTTCCTTATTTCTACTGCCGAATATACAAACATCCTTGATTCCTCACTTTGCTTCACACCACACATCCAATCAGTTACCAAATCTTAATATTACTTTACAATATCTGTCTACTTGCACTACTGTAGTTCAGGTCTTCATCAGCTCTCATCTAGACTACTTCAATAGCCTCCTAATTGGTCTCCCTGCCTGCCTCAAGTCTCTCCTTCGTCCAATCCATCTGCCACATAAGCTGTCAGAGTACTGATTCTGTGTACTGATTCAGTGAAAGCATGGGTAGGCACAACTAGATGGCCCAGTGGATAGAGGGGAGAACCAGTAATCTGGTCTTAGACACTTCCTAGCTATATGATCCTGAGCAAGTCACTTAACCCCCATTGCCTAGTCCTTACTACTCTTCTTCATTTGAATTGACACAGTATTGATTCTAAGATAGAATGTGAGGGTTGAGAGAAAAGGCATTGGTGAGAAATAGGAAATTAATGAGGGGTAAAAGATTTGGAAATCACAAAGAGGGTAAGAATAGGTTTAAGAATAAGGCAAAGTAAGTAACAAGAGGTTATGATCAGATAAAAGAATTTCAGAATTCTAAATCACTGAAGTAGAACACTCAAGTGACAGTGACATGAAGGGTACAACCTTTCCTGTATATAGCCAAGCGGGTATAGAGAAAGGAAGGAAAAAGAGAGTAGGTCATGGAAGCTGAAACGATTGAGGAATTGGGAAGTTGGAGTGTTTATATAAAGGAGCCAAGAACTGAATTTCTTGAGGAAAAGAGGAAGAATGATATGGGAGTTGATTGCTGATAGCCTCTAGGTTCTATATTGAGTAATATATTTGGAGAGAGGGAATTCCAGTATTACCTCATCCTGTCCTCCAAATACCCTACACTCCAGTCAGACTACTTCTTGAACTATCTTCCCCTATTGTATTCCTCCTGATCTTTTTAGGCCAATTCAAATGAAGCCTTTACATTTGGGGCCTCTGAGACTGCTTTTCTTAAATTTCTCTAAAGTCTTTACTATGTATTAAAGTTGTCTATTTAAGAAGAAAGAGATATTGTCTCCTTTAAATGCTATAGTGCTATCCACTCTAGTGTTAGAAAGTTTAGGATTTAAACTAATAAGTATTTAGTAAATATTTTTAAATGTCACCAATAAATATTCATGGAATGCCTAGTGAATGCAATCTTTAACCTCAAGGACATTAGACTCTAGTTGGGAAGTAAAAGAAAATATAAAAAGAGAACAATATAATGCAGTATTAAATGGAATAGACTATAAGAGGTAATGTGGTACAGTGAGAACAGAGTTTGGGCTTCAACAGCCTTGTTTTGAACTCTATGGCTTCAACAGCCTTGTTTTGAACTCTATCTAGGCTTTGACCCTTTACCAGTTGCTATGATCTTAGGCAAATTACTTAACCTCGCAGGGTCCCATCTGCCATCTCTACAAAATTAAAGGATTGGGCTAAGGTCAAAATGAAAGGATCTGGCCACTTGATTTCTCAGTTCCAATCCCAGCTTTACCATTTATTTTCTTGGAGAAGTCACTTACTGCTAACTCCCAATTTACTCATCTGTAAAGTAAAGATTAGGAGGTTGGCTTGTAAAACCCTCAAGGTCCCTTCTAACTCTTAAATCCTTTTATTCCCCCATAACTTCAGAGGAAAAACATATCAAATGAAACCTGTTTTACCCTCATTCAGTTTGCTTATATTCTATGGAAGAGACCCACTTAAGTATGTTTACAAAATAAACACAAGGGGAATCAAAGAAGGCCTCAAAAGAAAGAAGACTATGTCTTGGGCAAGGAACAGCAAGAAAACTATACTGAAGAGAGCTCTGGGAAGAATGATTTATGATAAGGCTGGAGTAGATTGAAGTCAAGTTGTAAAGGGTTTTAAGGCAGCTGGGTGGCACAATGGATGGAGTACCAAAGTTGGATTCTAGAAAATCTAAAAAATCAAATCCTGCTTCAATCATCTTCCTGCTGTGTGACCATGGGCAAAATCATTTTAACTGCTCCCAGCCTGTTTGCCCACATGTAATGGGTATATGATATAGCAATTACTTCCTTTGCCCGGACCAAATGAAATAACAGATAAAAACATTACGGAAAAAAGCATTTCTCAAAAGTTTGAGTCTTTTCAAGCTTTCATTGTTGAGCTTTGATAACTTACACCCGCACTAAGACTTTTGGGACATGCTGTCCCTGCACATTAACTGTCAAACAAAGAAGTCTAGAACCGAAAAGGTCCTCCAAAGGCTATCCCAGCCCCGTCCCCTTCATTGTACAGAGAAGAAACCTAGGAAAAGTAGTTAAGAGAACCATGGGGGTAAGCATCAAAAATACAATTTGAACCCAGGTCCTCTGACGGCCCCACGCTACGCACCCAAGCCCCTCAGGGGCGACCTGACGCCTCACATCACGGAGACGGAGGGTGGCAGTTGAACTTGAAGAGGGGAGGTCCCCACGGGGTGGGCCCACTTCCTTCCCTTACCGCTTCCGAGCCCAGCTCAGAGACTTCCTGTAACATAGTAGCGGCCGGGTGGGGGGCCTCTGGGAGCCGGGCAGAGCAGGCTCCCCACTAGGAGACACAACTAGTCACGGACTCAACATGTCCCAGCTCCTCACGCCCGCCATGCCCCCCTCCCCCCACCCCCCCGCCGCCGCCGCCGCCGCCGCCTCCGCCGCCACCGCTATAGCCGCCACCACCGCCTGCCAAGCCAGTTGCAGGAAAAAGAGAATGCTCCTGGGCTGGCCCCAGCACTTCCGGGGAACCATTTCCATGGCACCATTTCCATGGCAACGGCGTCGGGTTACCCAATGGAGCTCCGACGGGCCCGCCTCCGATGACCCCAGAAGTAAAGAGTAACTATGAACGTTCCCAAAGGGAAGCCGTAGGGTTTCCTGGGAAAAAGAGCCGGATGGAGGCGGGGTAGAGGAGCCGAGTCCACTGCGAGTGCGCCTCTGAGTTACCAGTCTTGAACTGGAAGAGGAAATAGTCCTGGAAGAAATGTCCTCTTAAGGGAACTTAACTGGCCAGTGACTTGGATTCTGGGGTATGGGGATGAGAGAGAAGGGGAAAAGTATGGGGCTTGATAGATGTATTAGGTATGCGTGATAGAGTGATAGATGTAGATAGAACTACGTTATATATGTATTTCTAATAAATGTTGTTTTACATATCGTACTATATGACAATACAAATAGTTTGTTACATTTATGTTTTGAATATTTAAGAATAAGAATATTTAAGATATATTCAACATAACATTTTATATATTTTGAATATTTAAGTATTCTATGTTAACAACAATGTTATATTTATGCCAAAAAAAAGACCCAATATCATTGTTGACCTTATGGTCGTTTACGTACTACATAGCAATGCCTGGCACATAATGGGCACCAATGTTTGTCGATTGCCTGACTTACTTAAGCCAAGAGTTTCAACCAGATCAGAACAAGAGCTTCAATAAAGAAGCAGAATAAAAAAAAATCAAGAAAATTATCAGTCTTTTTGAATATCTATATATGTATATATTAAATGTATATATCAACTGTAAAAGACAATAGGAACATTTTTTAACATCTATAGAAAAGGGGCTACTAGGTAGGTAAGTAGGGAGCCAGGCCTAGAGTCCAGAGGTCTGAGGTTCAAATGTGGTCTCATATTCTTCCTAGTAGTGTGATCCTGGGTAAATCATATAACCTCAATTGCTTAATTTGCCACTTCTCTACCTTGGAATTGATACCAAGTCTAAGTCAGAAGATAAGGGTTTTTAAATAATAATAAAATAAAATCTATATAAAATAACTACAAAATACACAAATACTTAGGAGTAAGCCTACCAACACACACATAAGTTTTCTAAAAATCCAACTACAAAGCACTCTTTACAGAAGCAAAGGAAGACTTTAATAATGAAGAGATATTCATTGATCATGGGTAGGTTGAACTAATATTTAACAATCTAAATTAATTTACAGACTAACCCAATAAATCTTATTACTAAAGGACTACTTTATGGAACTGGGGAAAGTAAATTAAAGAAACAAGTAAAAAAATATAATGGAAATTGCAAAAATGCTAAAATGAATTGTAGTACAAAATAGCAAAACAATTTGGTAATATTTAAAGTGGAAAAATAGATCAAGGGAATAGACTAGCTAAACAAAATGTAAAACAGATAAAAACAGAAGCATAATATTCAGTCAACCCCACACAAACTACTAGAGAAAGACTCTTCTGAGAGAACTGGGAAAACTGGAAAGCAATTTGGCAGAAAATAGGTTTAAGACCAAAACTTGTACTATATAATACACAATAAGTACCTAATGGATATGGGACCATAGGAAAAAAGGAAACATCACAATAAACCTAGATAACTGAGTACCTTTCAGATCTATAAATTTTAACAAGGGTGAAATTTTCCAACCATATCATAAAACACTAAAAAAATTTTATTACATTAAAAAACTTTTGCATGACCAAAATCAATAGTTAGAAAACAAACTATAGATTGGAAACCCATAGGTATAGATGTGAAGAGTGAAGTTCAGCATAACTAAAAGAACATTATATACAGAATGACAACAATTATGGAAATGAAAACAACCCAAATGAACTGTTCAACTCAACCTAAATGCAAAGATGAATGTTGATTCCAAAGTCAGATCATGAAACTCCTTCCTGTTAATAGACAAGGAAGGCTGCCAAATTTGGAAGGTGAATGTATACGTTTTGCAGTATTGGTTGATTTTACTTGACTTTTTCTTTATTGTAAGAAAGGTTAGGGAACAGAGAATATTATGAAACATAATACTAACAAATGGCAATGAAACTTTTTTTTTTAAACCCTTACCTTCCATCTTGGAGTCAATACTGTATATTGGCTCCAAGGCAGAAGAGTGGTAAGGGCTAGGCAATGGGGGTCAAGTGACTTGCCCAGGGTCACACAGCTGGGAAGTGTCTGAGGCCAGATTTGAACCTAGGACCTCACGTCTCTAGGCCTAGCTCTCAATCCACTGACCTACCCAGCTGCCCCCAGCAATGAAACTTTTAAAAAATAAAGTAAAATGAGGGTATTTTAATGAATTGCATTACTTCCTTGCTTAGAGATTCCTTATACCTACTGAATAAAATACAGATACTGGTATACAAGGCCAGCTAACATCTACCTCCATCTGACATCCCAATTGTAAACCTCAAATTTCCTTAGACTTATAATTGTTGAAAATTTCACCATTGGGATATTTCATACTTGGAAAATTTCTTACTGATAGTCTATTGGAATGGGAACTCCATTGGCATGGGAGGTTCCTTCTCTTCCCTTCTTAAGATTACTTTAGGACAGAAACCCTTTGCTGAACAATGGAAAGGACTTTGACCTATGCTTGAGCATAGAACAGGAATTTCTTTCAGTCTTGATTGATTTTAGAATTGATACAATGGAGATACTCCACCCTATTCAGTCCTAATAGGATTGAGTAAGGGCTGCAGCCTAGATCAAAATTTAATTATTCCAATCTCTACCATACTCAAGTTAACAGGATTTAGAAAGGGCTGGAACAAAGGAGTAAAGATTTAATCATTTGAAAAATAGGACCTTCAACAGACATGTGCAAAAGCCAGAAACCTCTGGGCGGTCCTGGGTTAAGCGAGAGCCTCCATTGACAGGGAAATTGATGAAGAGTGATTGGTAGATGTGAGGACTGAGGGGAGGCAACTTGGATGGTGTCCTTAAAGATAGGAGGGTCTGGAGACTCGGGAGAGAGGATTGAGTTTTGGTCGGTGTGGTTCCTGGGCTCTGAGGAAGCTTGCTCTGAAGGAAGCTGAAGGTGGGGTCCTCTGAGACTGTTTCTCCATTTTGGACACGTGAGTGAAAGGGACTGATCTCTTTTCTTTGCCCCAGCTATCTAAGGGCTTGGGCCTTTTGGCCCAGCCTAAACAGAAGGGGTATTTAAGCCCTATTCCCTTCTCTCCCCTTTCTCTCTATATATATCTCAAATTCCTTTCTTGCTCCTATTGTAATTAAACTCCAAAAAAAGGCTGACGGCTGACTTGAGTTTTTCATTTAGGAATTACATAGCTGATTCCTTGGCGACCTTAAATTAATATATATCAGTCTTTTAAAGTGATTCCCTTGTAACACAGTTTTACTACCCCCTATATCTATTTATTGTGTTCCATACAAACTTAGCATTACTATCTGTCTTATCCAATCCTCTCTTGTCTTCACACATTTGTATATATGGTGACCTACGCCTGGAACAAACTATCCTTCCCAAACTGAATTCTGCCTCTTCAAGGCTTTTCTTTTCTTTCTTCATTACGGTTTTCTCCCCCAGAAGAGTTGCATTAATTTCTATCTTCACTAACAGAGCATTAAATATTCCCATCTTTCTACAACTTCTTTCAGCATTGACTATTCCAATCCTTTGTCATTTTTGCTAGTTTGAGTCGAAACTCCAATTGTTTTGATTTGTATTTCTGTTTTAATCATGTTTTTTATCATGATGTCCCTCTGGACTCACTCTTGCAACCCCAACTTGAACTGACAGATTAGGTTTCCAGAAAGCAATATTTATTACTCCCTTCAAGATTATAGGGGTCATCTTTGAGGTTGTAGCTTCTAAAGCTGTTTTCTCATAAGCCCCCATCTTGTGTGCTAACCCTAATATAGAATCAACCAGTTGACATCAATTAGCTTTTTTAAAAGGGATCTTACTGGGAACAAACAGAAAGAATAATACTTATAAAATAATCCTTATAAACTTTGAGACCCCTTCTTTCTTTGAACACACAAACAAGGTCTCTGGGAAGAATGGGCAAGCTTTAAAAAGTACCATGTTAGTAACATGTAGATAGGTCAAATTTTGGCACTGGGAATTTTCTCCTTTCTTGGAATTCCCACCAAGTTTGCTTTTCAATGTTAATGTCACTTATGAATGAATTGCTCCCTTGCTTCACTAAGCTGGTTGGTTGAAGGCCTGCTATCTCAGTGTCTCTCTCAATACACTGCTGAGCTGGATCAAACAGATTACTTTTTTAGGCTTGGTTCTTCACTGGAGAGTGGACTACTGCTGCTTCCAGTTCCAGTGATTTCTGCTACTAGCTCTAGTGGTGGTTTAGATTTCAGATAGTTTGTCTGCCCTTTTAGAATTTCCAAGGTCAAACCCTGATTAACTACATTTCCAGACACTCATTCACCAATGATCAGAAGGGTAAACACAAAAAAGACAAAAAGAAACAGAGGCACCATGCATTCACAGACACATGATGTTCTGGTGGGAGATAGAACCTGTTTCTTAACCCCTACCTAGCTGAGATGAACTGAGTTTTGGCCTAGAGGTTCTGAAATTAATTAGTAAACCTCACAGAGCACTATCCCCTCCATTACTCAGAGCCAGAAGTAGACTCACCAAGGCCCCATTTGTTGACCTGAAACAAGGCAGTCACATGTTCCACATAGCTCAAACAGAAGAGGCAAATATATAAGTGCTCCTAGGATTGGACCCTTATTGACTAGCCTTATCATTCAGTCTCCCCATTATATACTCGTGATTTGGAACATTCAGATAATTGTTGATAATTTGCAATTCTTTTAAAAATTGATGATTTATATCCTTTGACCATTTATTTATTGGGGAATGTCTTGTAATATGTATTTTCGTTATTGCCTATAAATATGGGATATCAGCCTTTTATGAAAATTATTTGATAACAGATTTTTCTCAGTTTCTTCTCCATTTGCATTCATTTTGTTCATGCAAAAGTTTTCAATTTCATGTAACTGATATTATCTGCTTTATGTATTTTTGTTGCCTTTGTGCTTTGTTTGGGTAAGAATTTATCCTCTAGCTATAGTTTTAATCTACTTGAGCATATACTTACCAAAACAAACCTAGCAGCTATATGAACATAATTATAAAACATTTCACACAATTAAAGTCAGACCTAAACAATTGGAAAAATATTAATTGCTCAGGGATAGACTGAGCTAATATATAATAAAAATGATGATCCTACCTAAATTAATTTACCTATTCAGTGCCTTGCCAATCAAACTACCCAAAAATTATTTCCTAGAAATAGAAAAAATAATAACAAAATTCATCTAGATGAACAAAAGGTCAAGAATATCAAGGGAATTAATGAGAAAAAAAAAGGGGGGGGGGAAGCCTTGCTGTACCAGATCCCTAACTATCCTATAAAGCAGTAATCATCAAAACAATCTGGTACTGGCCTTTCTTTGAATAGGTGATTTGAATAGCAAACTCAAGATGGATGAGGCCAGCATTGAAGGTGATCTTGGGAACTCCACAGGGCTAGAGGTACTGGGACTCATAGGTTTAGAAATTACTAGTAGCAAGAATTGCTTGGACATTGGAGGGGATGACCATTGACAAGAAGACTGACCCAAGACTGATCTTATTACCAGCAAACAAAATGGTTGTTTTGGACAGTGCCAAAAAGAAATGTAAACTAGTGATCCTATAGGTTGAGATTTTAGTATTAGCCTCCCAGTTAATTATAAAATGACTAAAATTTGTTACTGAATTCTGTTAATATGTACTTGTGATATTTTATTTTAAGCATTTCTTGTATATAGAGGAAAAATAGCCTATCCCATACCTAGGTCATATAAATTGAGGAATCTTTAATTCCTCCTTTTGGCATGATGTAGATACAATTCATAACATGAGATATAAGTAAATCATCCCTAGGCAGTTGAGCATGTGAGTTTGAGAAAAGGGGGCCCACCCCCTGTCATTAGAAGAAGGATTCCCCAGAACTAAACTGAATCCAAACCATAGGTCTGGCTATGGAACAGGAAGTGGTACAATACTCAAGGCCTCTGTGAGCCAAGCACTTCCTCAATTGTTTAAAATATTTCATAAACTAAAAAAGCTTTATGCAAAAGTCAGCTAACATTACCATTAAGCAACAAAGAACACCAAGTAAAAGTGATCACCGAGGTTGGAGAACCAGGAGCAGTGACAAAAACATAGGACAGAGTAGTCAGGAGAAGGATGTGGTCAACAATGTCAAAGGTTGTTGGAACATCAATGAGCTTTCCTTTGAATGGTGGTTGGCTATGACAATGGAGTAATTCTACCACCTAGTGGCTGTTTTCTATGGTATTAATAATTTAAGTTTAGGTTTTCTTGAATTTGCTGAGCACTTGCTGTTAAATCCAACAATTCTATAACCATTGTTATCTTCTAAAAGCAAGGTATCCCATTAGGTATTAAGGATGAAAACACAGAAACAAGATAGTCTCCATCTTCAAAAAGCTTTCATTCTACTTCAGATAGAGCAGAGGAGAATAGATTTAGAGTTGGAAAGAAATTATTTAATTCCTCATTTTGTGTGAGGAAACTGAGAACCCAGAAAAGTTTACTGATTAGTTCAAAGGTCACTCAGATTACTAAGGATTCAGGATTTGAACTAAGTTCTTGGGCTTCAATTTCCATAGCCTCTCCAGTATAACAATTTGCTTTTTATAAAATATGGAGAAGATGTTGACTGGCATTTGTTGAAGGATTTTTCCTCACCATTGAAATCACAGGTCCAATCCTATTCTTTTCAAGGTTTACAAAACATTTTTAAAAAATACTTTGCTTTTCACACCCCAGAGGTAAATAACTTTAATGTATGAATATCTTTATAGATTATATAAGGTTATGAAAATTAAATGTGGTTTTACTAGAAATTCTTAGTCATATACTTGTCTCCTCAGTAGAAGATGAAATGGATAGTGTCATGGAGGTAATGAACATGAACTTGGACTTATGGAGAAGGTGGAGGATAGAAAGACCTGGTGTCCTGTGAACCATGGGATCATGAAGAGTCAGACATGCATGAACACCTGAATAAGAAGTCTCCTCAAATCATATTTCAAAATGATCTCCTATTTAGTCCAAGTCGATACATTTCTATTAAATTATGAAGGCAAAGCTGTAAGCAGACTTAAACCCATTCAACTACTGGGTTGAAAAAAAATTTTGGTTAGTTCTTCAAAGGGATTTTTTTCCCAAACAAATATTGGTCTTAATGAATAGTTCTGATAATTCCACAGCTGCAGCCTAATAGCTATGAGACAAAAGACTTCATAAGATTCAAACTATGAAGCAATGAATAAAATGTCAACACAGAAATCTAGAAGTCCCCAGTTTATTTAGTTTGAGGGTAGAAACCCCAAGTTTTGATCTTGTCACAGGAGAGGTTTCCCCCTGAGGGAAGGTCCCACTTCACTAGACAATAACTGGGGACTTCTAGATTTCCATGTTGACAAAAAGTACTTTCTTTTTTTTAAACCCTTACCTTCTGCTAATACCATTCTACTGTTCTAAGACAGAAGAGCTGTAAGGGATAGGTAATAGGAGTTAAGTGACTTGCCCAGGGTCACACAGCTAGGAAGTATCTAAGGGCAGATTTGAACCCAGGACCTTCCATCTCTGGGCCTAGCTCTCAATCCACTGAGCTACATACACAGCTGCCACCAAAAGTACTTTCTTTATAAGAGATTAGGGAGAAAAAACATGAAAGCATTATTATACTTATTTTACAGGTGGGAAAACTGAAACTGTGAGGCTAAATGGATTCCTTATGATTAGATAGGTGACTGGATCTAGATTCTGATTCAGATCTACTGACTACAAAACTAAGACATCTGTGCTTTGCTCTGTGCTATTTAATATTTTTATTAATGTCTTTGACAAAGGCATAAATGCTCATTAAATTTGCAACTGACAACAAATGAAGAGGAATATCTAATATATTAGATGGCAGAGTCAGGATCCCAAAGGATTTTGGCAGGCTAGAGCATTAGGCTAAATCTAATAAGATGTAATTCATTAGGGATAAATGTAAATTTGTTGACAAAAAGTCAGTGATAGAAGAGGTTAGATAGATAGTAGTTCTGAGAAAGATTTGGGAGCTTTAATGGATTCCAAGCTCATTAGGAGTTTTCAGTGTGTTTTGGCAGCCAGAAAAGCTAATAGGGATCTAAAGTTGCATCGAGAGGCATGCTTTTGTTGACTTGGGAAAAAACAACAGAACTATTAAATAGTCAGAAAAATCACTCTTTAATCAAGGAAAAGGGGTTCAGTGTGATAGTAGGCCTCTACACAGAGCTGCGCACTAACAACTACACAAAGTCTGAGGGTTGAACTCTGGATGCTCTGGGAGAGCCAATTGGGCTAGATTGACAACTCCCAGGAGCTATTAAAGTTAGGAAGTTTAAACACCTTTCTAGGTGAGGATGAGAGGGATAGTTGATTGACTTTACAATGGTAAGAGAGGAAAATGAGAAGTTCCAGACAGGAATAGCAGTGAGGGGCTGATGCTTTACAATAGACACAAAAGGGAAAGACCCAGCCAAGAGCCGCGTCACCTTGGTAAAGAACTTGGGCCTAATGGAAGAAACCATTGGAACAAAAGAGATACTTAACATCTAATGGGATTAACTATTCCCACCCAAACTACTTTAAGGTCTATTGTTAGTCTGAGACCAGTGAAGTAGGATTTTCCCTCAGGAAGGAACTCTCATGGGACAAGGTCAAACCTTTAAGCTAAGTAAACTGGGGATCATGATATCTTTCTAGGCTACAAGTTTGGGGTTTCTAGATTCCATGTTGACAATTTTAACAAGCTTATTTTATGAAACCCCAAATTTGCCCTTGTCCCTAGGGAACGTGCCTTCAAGAAGCCCTAAGATTGACTGTGGTCCCAAACTGAACATTAAGCACCCACAGAGCGCCCAGGATAGGAGTGGCTAATGTAGTTAAACCTTAAATACCCTTTTTGTTTTCTTAGTTTCTCTTATTGTTTTTAGGCTACTTCCAGGTATCCTAGCTTCAGGCTATACAACTTTTCCCAAGCCTATCAGTAACCAATCAGTAATCCTTTTCATATATTACCTAAGGTATAAATATAACCCCATATGCCTGAATTCTTCAGAAATTCCCATTCTTGGTCCCCCCACCCCTTCCCAAACGCAGCATTCAAAGAATCTCAGAGCTGGATGGCTTTGTGTGGTGTGTCTTTATGACCCTGTGTAGTGGCCATAAGAGCATTGTCTCCCTTGTTCTGATTACATGTTCTTTTGTTACTGCTTTGGTGGTTCTGCAATTTTTCAGATTGATAGTTTCTAGGGATGGAGAAGGTGATCATTATATCTAGTCCTCTCTTCCCTAGTCAGACGTTATCTGCATTCAGTGTCAAACACTATGGTTTTAAGAAAGTCATTAAAGTTGGGAGAGTGACTGTCTCTAGCCAGAGGACTTGCATTCTCATCCCACTCTGTCACTTACTAGTTTTTTGTGGCTTTGGGTGTCTCAGATTTCCTCATCTATAAAATGAGGGAGTTGAACTAGATGGCCTTTAAGTTGCAAATTTCTTCCAGCTATAAATCTATAATCTCATGCGAATCAGTTGGAGGACCTCATGTTTAGCTTGGAACAGAAATGACTAGAAGTGGGAGAGGACGGAGAGAATTCATAGCTATTGTTCAATTCTTAGAAGGGCTGCCCTGGGTGAAAGGCATGAAGTATAACTTAGTGAAAGAGAGATCAGATTTGTCCCATTTTGCCCCAGAGGTCAGAATGCTAGGAAGTTTCAAAGAGGTCAATTTAGGCTTGAAGTGAGGAGGAATTTCCCAACAATAGGGACTTTCCTCAAGTGAACTCCCCTACCCCAGGCGATGGGCTCCCCGTTCGTGGAGGTCTTTCAGCAAGATCAGTGATACCCGTTACACCTTTCTGGTGTAGGATGGACCAGATGGCCTCGTAACTCTCAAAATTCTGTAAATCTGTGCTTTCGGGCTCAGCCCTCTTGCCACTACACCACAAAAAAACCCGACTCAATCGCCCATTTTTATTTCAGTTATAACTGAGTAGAATTCTCCGGTCTCGAATGCACACTACAGCTTTAAATCTTATGACCCTTGAACTTTGTCCCATTCTGCCCCTTCACAATCTGAGGATTCGGTTAGACACGTGCTTTCCTTGACAGACAAAGCACCGCCCCATTTTAACGTAACCCCGCCCACTTCCTCAGTCGTAAGCCTCGCCTACTCCGCGCAACCTCGGTTTTCGCATCTACTATTAAGTGTACAAATGGGGGAGCTCAATGAAATGTCTCTCTTTTTTGCGTATCATTTTGCAAAGATCTGGACTGAATCAGTTAGGCAAGAAATATAGGAGAACTTCTTCCCCGGAATATTCCAAAAAAACCTTGGTACTTTCGTCGAGAGCGAGGTTTCTTTCTGCCCCGTCCCCCCCCACGCTGCTTTCGGCGGTGGTCTGAACTGGAGGCTCGTGGGCGAGGCGGGGCGAGGCGGCGCAGAACGGAGCGGAGTGTAACGGAGCGGGTGAGGGTCTTGGGGGTAGGTTCCACTCTCCATTTGGCCAGGTAGTTCCTTCTCGGTTTCCACCCTGGACCCCTCACCTTCCTGGGAGCAGCGGGGACAGGAGGACTTGGCCGCGGGCTGTTTGTCTGGGGCCTCAGCCCTGCCCAGGATGGGGGGGAGGGCGAGGGCGAGGGCGAGGGGGAAGGCGGGCTCCCAACCCCAAAAGGGTTGAGGAAGCGGACGGAGGATCCGGGATTGGGAACGGCTCGACCTGAGGGTGGCTTTGGCCTCCTCCTTTTGGGCCCAGGGAGCTTTCCCACTACCTTCCAAAGCCACCCCGTGCTTGGGAGATTTCCCCCCCAGACTAAAGGTCTCCCCCCCCTCTTCTTTTTCCCAATTCAGAGATATCTTTAAGCTCTTCGTGGATCTCGTGCTTGGAGGCAAAAGGGCCGTACATGCCTCAAACAGTAATGAGTCCCTGACCCTTTCATACACTTGACCCTGATACAGACCACACAAATATCCCCTGGAAACAGGGGCACCTATACTGACATCCATAAAACAACTTCTGATTCTTAACACTGAGGATAGTTCAGAGGGCATCAGTTACCTTCCCTTAACTTCCCTGAGCTTCAGTTATCTTTAAAAAGAAGGGTTTGGACTAGATGGCCTTGTGAGTTTCCTTCCAGCCCTGGCTCCACATCTATGACCCTGTGAAACTTATAGCTTGAAATCAGCTTATTCTTTTCTCTCCTTCCTTCCACCTCCTTCCTCCGAGGGGAAAAAACAAACAATCCGGAAAAAAGCAAAAACAAAACAAAACAAAACCCAACAACCCTGGAGTTAAAGGAAAGACTACAAGGACAGAATTAATTATAATCTTATCTCCCTCTTCACCGAGTTGGCCCATAACCTATTTTCTTGATCACAGTGTGGGACCAAGATTTTGTATGATCCTGAGAAATTACCTGTTTAGGATTTCAAACAAGCCAACGTTTATTTGGGAGCTTACTGTGTGCTAGGCCCTCAGTACACAGTATACAAATACCAAAACTAGCCAGTCCCTGTCCTTGAGGAGCTGTTTTTCTGTTCTTGTATTAATGTCTGGCTCATACCCAATCTGGCCGTTGCATTTACAAATTACTTGAAGAAATAAGAGATGAGGTATTTCTAGCCAAGTACACCAAAACCTATAACTTGAAGGGGACTACCAAATGCTGGTTTCTGCTGTGGCTGTACTTTGCCTTGAATATTGGGTCTAAGTGTTTTTTTTTTCTTTTTCTTCACATTTCATTAACAGAACCCACTGGATTCACTATGGACATTGAATGTTCACGGCTCCTACCTTCTGTCTGTGCAGTTTTGATAGACCCAAAGCAGTTTGTAGCTGATGATACCTGTTTGGAAAAACTACTAGACTGGTTTAAGACAGTAACTGAAGCAGGTAATTGTGGTAGTGTTTGTCCGCTGTTTACTCATAGGCTGATGGATGTATTTAGAGAATTATGACATGGTACATGATGACTCAACAGTGCTCTATATACCTAAATAAATGGATGTGCTATCCACCATACTTTACAATAGATTCTAAGGGGGAAGATTATGGGGGGATTATTAGGGTTTTTTGTATTTTAAATTATAATTTTAAGTAAGATTGAAGAGAATCTTCTGCTTATGGTAGATGACTATTATGAAAATGGATAGACTTTGCAGAAGAGTGAGTTTCCTGAGGGAAATGGGTACCTTGAGCTTGAAAGAGGATAAATAAAGATTTTCCTCTTTAAAATGACAGGTAATGGAAGAATCATCTTTTTCTGATGCTTATTTATTCCACAGAATCTAGTCTGCTGGTGTTACAGGAGAATCCTTGCTTGACAGAACTGCTCTTTCATGTACTGAAACTACAAGATGTGAGTTCTAGTATCCTCTCCTTTACTCTACGACTTGCAGGAATATTTGCAGCCCATGAAAACAGTTTTCAGTACCTCCAGGTGAGTTTAGGGGTTACTGTTGTGGATGCTATGGTGACTTGTAGAATTCAACTTGGCTGATAGGCAATTGTAGTTATGTATGATTTTTATGATTTGTTCTTTGATCCATTCATTCTTTAGTATTAAATTATTTTCGTTTCCAATTAATCTTTCTACCATCCTTTATTGAATATAATTTTTATTTTTATGGTCTGAAAATGATGCATTTGATATTTCTGGTTTTTTTGCATTTGGTTTTGAGATTTTTACACATGGTCAGTTCTTGTGTAGATGCCATGTACTGATGAGAAAAGGTATTTTTTTATATTCCCATTCAGTTTTTCTAGATATTTACCATATCTAACTTTTCTAAAATTCTATTTACCTCCTTTATTTCTTCTTGTTTACTTTTTGTTAGATTTATCTAGTTCTAAGAGGGGAAAGTTGATGTCCTCCACTAATATAGTCTTGCTATCTCTTCCCATCTGGTAACTCATTTAATTTCTTTGGGAATTTGTGTGCTATACCATTTGGTGCATATATTTTAGTATTTAGTGTTGTACCTTTATCAACATATAATTTCCTTCCTTATCTCTTTTCTATGTAAGGTTTTACTGACATGCATACATATGTGCATCATATACTTGTATAATTCACACTTTAAGTATATCCATTATTTCATTTATATGATTTGATTGTATGTCTTTCACTGAACCATTGATCTATCTGTACTTCATTTTATATAATTCTTCTTGATGTCTTTTTGTTTTTATATAAATTTCCCATAGAGGTCTTCTAAAACCACTGGAGGTCTTCCTCTAGTTTTTATATTTCCTTTATTTTCTAAAACAGTTCTCTGGCTATTCATTTGTGATATGTATATATATATATATACATATTTTCTCATCTCTCACTTGACTAATGAAACTGTGATCATAGATATGCAGGATGCTTCAGTAAACTTGGTGCACTTTTATAGCTTAAAACTGCACAAAGACTTTTGAGACACCCTGAATATATGTGTGTTTGCACGTGCACACACATTTACATAACTCAAAGAAGCCTATTCGTAACTATTTTTTTATATATCTTTCATATAATAGTGAAATTTTGTGTGAAACCCAGTCCTCTAGATGGGTTTAATGTAAATTATCTTGGAGATATGGTTTAAAACTTGCATTCTTCAAAAGTGAATTGATTCTATTTGGAATAAAATGTATTTTGTGGCTAGAGAGCCAACTTTGAAGCCAAGAAAAGCAAATTACATGGGTTCAAGGCCTACCTCTGACTCATCCTGAATGTGTGACTCAAGAATTATTTAAGCTCAGATAAGGTGCTAGCCTGCCTTAGGGGAGGGAATTTTCTCTTTGGGAATTCATTATTCTAATGAAATTGTAACTTTGGTCCCTATCTCTAGAAAATAGTTAAGTGATTAAAGATTGGTGTCCACCAAATATCTTGAGAAAAAGAGAAAGACTTCTAATGCTCTGTATAGATACTTTTAAAATAATTCTCAAGAAGCTAGCACTAAGATTTGTTTTCTAGACCGATATAGTAGATCAGAGGAATACTGTAGCTGTTTAGATTTTATCAAAGCCTTTGACAAAGTCTTTCCTGGAATAAATACAGAGAGAGTCTAGTTAGTAGTACAAACAGATAGATGGATTTAGTCCTGGGTATATATGGCTATGCTCAAAGAGTAGTCATGATTGGTTCCATATTGCTATGTGTTCTTGGAAGTAGTGCTTGACCCTGAGATATTTATCATTCTTAGCAGTAAATTAGATAAAAGCATAGAAGAGATACTTATCAAATTTTCAGATGAAACATAACTGGGAGAGATGGCTAATTGTGGATAACAGTCAGGATTCATATAGATTTTGACAGGCCAGAATAATGGATTAGATCAAATGGGATAACATTTAATAGAAATGCATGGTAAAGTCTTATATTTGGGTTTAGAAAGTCATTTTCATAGGGATCATGTTGAGAAGTGGTTAGATAATGATTCATCTGAAAAGAAAGATATTTATGTATAGTGGATTACAAGCTGTAAATCAGGATTGGTATATGGCAACCAAGGAATCTAATACAGACTATATTAAGGGTATTATGGTATCCAGGACTAGGGAGATAGGAGTCCTTCTTGACTCTTGTTTTGGTCAGACTACATTTGGGATATTTTCTTACATTTTGGGTGCCACATGTAGGAAGGGCATCTATAAGATAGAGACTGATAAGAGTAGGATATCCAGGATAGTGAAGATCTGTTATTTGAGAATCAGTTGAAGGGACTGATGTTTAGCTTGAAGATGAGAAGGCTTAGAGGTCTTCTTGACTTATCTAATAGGAATTAGATTTCTTGGCCCTAGAGGGCAGAATTAGGACAAAGGATGGATACCTCAAAGAGACAAATTTATGATAAGATAAAACTTTTTAACAATTAGAGCTATCCAAAAGTGTTTCTTTTTCAACCAAAGGTCTTTGAGCAGAAGCTGAATGTCAATTTGCTGTTTTTTATGTAGAGGGAGCTCTTGTTCAACTGTGGACTGGATTAAATAGATAATGAATCCTTTCCAAAATTATGATTCTGTGAATGGACACAAGAACTAATAGGCCCCGGAGGGATTGTGGTTTGGGGGGGAAAGACTTAAGTTAGTTTATTGTTTGTTTGTTTGTTTCTTAAGCCTTAGGTCTTCTAATTATTAGCTTATATGAACTTTGGGAAAATAAATTTACCTTGAACCTTATAGAATTTACCTCAGATTTTTTTTTGTGGGGAAATTACTTTGTAAACTGCAATCACTCATCTTATAATAAGCATTTTTTAAAAAGTGGTTGCTATGTGACATGTACTGTGCTAGGTGTAGGAGATAGAAAAATAGAAAATGAAACGGACCTTGTCAGAGACCTTGTTTTACCTTCCATTGAGGTAATACTCTGTGTGTGTGTGTGTGTGTGTGTGTGTGTGTGTGTGTGTGTATGTGTGTCTGTCTGTCTGTCTGTCTTCTGGGTCTTTGTGTGTTCATGCCCACGCACATGTACATGATCACAGAATAAAAACACAAGTAATTAGGGAGGGTACTAGCAATTGTATGAGATCAGAAAAGTCTTGTGTAGAAGGTAGTATTGAATCCTCTTGGTGAGGGATTCTTTGAGACACAGGTTAGGAAAGAGCACATTCTAGGCACAGAGGACAGCCAGTAGAAAACACGAGAAATAAGAGTGTGAGCAACTAATGGTCAATTTGACCGGATCATAGAGAATACAGGAAGGAGAGTCATGTATGATAAAGTTGGAAAATAAGATTAAGGCTAGGTTGTTAAGGACTTTAAAAGTTTAGCATATGAGTTTATATTTTATTGTAATAGTAATAGGAAAACACTGGAATTTATTGAGGAGGGGAGTAGTAGTCACTTCTGGCTTAAAGCAACTGCACTTCTGTGCAGAGGATGGATTAATGACATTGAAGAATTGAAGATTGAGGGGCACAGATGGGAGAGATGTGATAAATGTAGAAATAGTAAGCTTGTAATGATTAGGCTATGAGGGATAAAGGACAATGAGGATCCAAGGATAATGCTACATTTATAAACTTGGGAGACTAGAAAAAAGTGTTTCACATCCGCAAAAATAAGGAAGTTTGATAGAGAGGTGGATTTGAGTTGTGTTCGACAATTTGAAATGCACACTAGACAGTTGGTGATGCAGGACTAGAAATTCAAGAGAAAACTTGTGGCTGGATTTGTCTGTCCTTTGCATAGAGGCAGTAATTAAACTCGTGGAACCTAATGAAATAACAGAGAAAGAGAATGAGAGAAAATCCAGGTGATACCTTAGGGTTGGGATAGAGATGACAGAAAAGTCAACAAGTAGGTCCTACAAGTTGTCACAAAACCTAGAGAGAAAGAAGGTATCTAGAAAAACAGAGTGGTCAGTGGGGTATAGTTGACTCTAGTTTCAGGAAAAACCTTGGATTCTCATCCTGCCTCAACTGGCCTTGTGGCCCCTTTGTATATCATTGAACCTCTGGTGCTTCAAACCTCAGACTTACTAGTTTCCAAGACTACATGTTAGAGAATAGTCATTGATCGTGCACTGGTAGAAGAGATTTCCTTATATAAAATTCATTATACTAAAGAAATCACAGTTCTGATCTAAATGAGTCCTTTCTCCTTGGAAAAGCTTTACCTAGCTTTATGCCACTATTCCCACTTGTATCTTTAACTGTGTAAGAATTAAAAATAATATGAACATGGAAAATCCGAAGCTTATAAACAGGATTCAGTAATTTTCCTAGCCTTCAAAGCCACAGTTGGAACAAATAGTGCCTTTGGGTGCCTGAAACCTAAATAAAAGGGGAGATAGAAGAGTAACAAAGCAAGAAAAGCAGGAAGAGTGAGAAAAAAATTTCATAGGGCAAAGATTGGGGGAATGCCTTTAATGATTGCAACAGAGACCCTATGTAATAATCTATAGTGGCTATTCATAGAAATTATAGTATACAATGAAAATGTGGACCATTTATGTTTCATAAAAAAAGGACTGGTTATAAAATTAGCTTTTAAAAGAATATTCCTTTGAAAAGGAATTTCATTGAATATACTTCATTGAAAGTTGAGGTGCTGTTGATATTTCTTTTTTAAAAAAATGCAACAACAAATTTACCTTTAAGTAACAGTCGTTATCTTTGTGGGGAATTTCCCCCTCTCTCAGATTCAAACTTCCCTCATGGCATAGAAAAACAAGCAAAATCTGGGTGACATTTGACACAGCACTTTACATTCTGCCTGGTAATCTTCCCCTCCTTACATACACAGTTCTTTGCCATGATGAGGGAAATATTATTTGTTTTCCAGGGCCTTTGCTGTTTGTTCTAGTTACTTAGTGTGGCTTCCTTTTGGTGATTTTTTTTCATTTACATTATTAGCTATTGAGTATATTGGGTTTTCTTGCTTATTTGACCTAATTTCACAGGTATCAGTTCACCTCTCATTTTTTCAGAATTCTTCATGTTTGTTATTTCTTATTGCACAATAATATTCCATATGCTATAGTTCTTCTAGCTATCGATTAATCAATAAGTACCTAGTTTCTAATTCTTGGCTACCACAAAGATTTTGTATTTCTTGGACCCTTTTTTTCTGTCTTTGACTTCTATATTAATCTTCTTTTTGGCCTTTTAAAACCCTTCAAAACCTGTCCCTTTCTTACTTTTCTTGTCTTCTTATACTTTTCTTCCTCTATGCACTAGGTGACTCAATGAAAAGAGCCTAGAGTCAAGGAGACTTGAATTCAAAGTGGCCTGAGGCACTTATTAGCTGGGTGATCCTGGGCACCTTAGTTTTCTCCTCTATAAAATAGAGATAATAATCAGTATCTACTTTCCAGGGTTGTTAAGAGGATAAAACTTGTTAAAATTTGAAATGTAAATGTTTTACAAATCATAAAGTACCATATAAATACTATTATTATTATTCTGTGATCTTCAAACAAAACACTCCATATCCTGACTCCTTTAGTTTTTTTTTTAACCTTTTTTTTAGTATCAGTTCTAAGGTAGAAGAGTGGCAAGGGCTGAAGTTGGGGGATAATTTGACTTGCCCAGGCTCACACAGCTAGGAAGTATCTCAGACCAGATTTGAACACAGGTCCTCTCAATTCCAGGCTTGGCACTATCCCACTGAGCCATCTAGCTACCCCTTATATCTGGAATTCTTTCCTTCCTCACCTCTGTTGGCTTCCCTAGCTTCTTGCAAGCCTCAGCTCAAATCCTTCCTTCTGCAAGAAACCTTTACCCATTCTCTTCCCTCTGATCTGGCCTCCAGTTTATCCTAAATAAATCTTGTTTATATATGAATAAATGCCATAGTCACATACTATCAGTTGCTATGCTAAGTGCTTTACAATTTTATCTCTTTTGATCCTCACACAATGGTCCTGGGTGGTAGGAGCTGTTATTATGTCCTGTCAAATAAAATATAAACTCTTCATTCTGTCTCTCATGCCCTTCATATACCCCTGCTTCATCTTCATTGTACCCCTTTAATCTTATTTCTTATAGGCCCTTTCATATACTTAGGCTTTAAACAAACTGTATTAAATTATTCTTCCCCGTTCTCATTATACCTTTTCCTACTTCTTTGCAGTATACTGTTCCACATTGTTATCTATTGATATCCTTCCCTGCCTTTGAGATCCAGATTAGGTACCCTTTTCTCTGGAGTACATATACCCTGCTGTCTTTCCCCCCAAAAAGAAGTGTTCTCTTACACATTGAATCTCTTGGGCCATTCTGTTTAAAACATATAGTCATTCGATAAATGTGTGTCTTCCTTCTGCTTTTTAAACATAAATTCTTTGAGAGTAGGCCTATGTCTTTTTTCATCTTTATGTCTCCAAGATCATAAAAATGCAGTAAATAAATGTTGGTTGCACCAAATAGGGAAGTAGGTTCCTGAGGTTGAAGGTTAGGCAAGCACAATGAGTCAGAAGGTTTCTAATTAAGGAGAAGAAAAGAGAGTTCTATTAAGGATGATTCAGGGAAGGCTTCATGAAACAAACAGTTTTAGCTAGTGGATAAAGGTTAGGCAGTTATTTCATTGTAGAGCAGACTGAGCAAAGGGCATGGGGGCAGGTAAACACAAATCATGTGTGGGGAATGTTTTGCTGAAACGTAGGACTTTTTTCAGGATGTCATAGGAGATAGGGCTGTCAAGGCAGGCCTATGGAAAGCTTTGAATTCCAGGCTTATCAGATTGAACTTGTCCATTAGGTAATGGGGAGCCATTGAAAGTTTGTGTCAGTGACTTGATATTATTACTCATACTTTTTAGGAAAGTTAATTAGGTAATAGACTGTGGGTGTGGTAGTCTGAAGTGTTCTCTAAAAATTTGCCTTCCTTGCTTAAAGGTAAAGAGAACATTGATGGGGCTGCTTTTATTAATATTTTATGGGAGAAAAAACTGCTGCCTTGCACAAGTAGATATAGAAATATGGGAAGACAGAATGATTTTCTCAGTGGCAGGCACCTTTATTAAAACATCTAAATCACAGTATCTAAAAAAAGCTCTCAGGTTGAATTTAAGCAGTAGGATGTTAAAATGTCATAATGAGACATTGTTGTTGGAAGCATTTTGCAAACCTTAAAATGTTATATAAATGTCATCTCCTATTACTTTCTCAACTATCAAAGAGGAAATGTTGACTGGCAGGTCCTCACATTTCTGCTTCTTTTTCATTGAGTCAGCAGGGGGAGGTGTTGCTCAGCCTTTTCAGTGAAGCGGGGCCCCTCAGCAGACCAGCCTGGGAGGACCCCTCTGTGCGAAGCGGCTGGATCCAGGGTGTGGGCAGCATGGTACAGCATGAAAGGGCTGTACAGTTCCTATGTGACTGTGGTGAGTACCAATGCCTCCTGCTTCCCAGGAAACATCTCTGAGACCCATTGCATTAGATTGCTCTTAGAGGTAGACAAAGCAAGCAGGTTGTATGAGGGTGCTAGAAATCCTCCTGTTCCCAATGTCAGCTCAAGAAAGCCTGTTATGATAGTAGCAATTTCAACATGGCCTTCTGATGTCTATAATCTATATCTATTTTTGTATATAAATCTATTAAGCCATACCAGCTTTTAATATCTTAGTATGTTATATAACCTTTTTAACTGGGAAGATATTAAAAGCAACTTTCTTCCAGAGTCAAATGTGTATTGACTCTGAGGTTGAGGAGGAAGAGAAATTATGTAGGACACTGCACAGTGAAGCCTTAATAGGCATGTACCAGGTTCCTGGATAGTGTCAGAAGAGCCAAGAAGTTACAGAAGAAGCCAAAAGGTGCTGCCTAAGACTGGCTTAGGTGTTTCAGAAATACCTTTCAAATTAATCTTAGTACAGTCAGTTCTGTTATAGTTCAATATGTGTTCCCCAGAAGCACCAAGCTCAACAAGCTATGCAAATCTTATTCAATAAAAACCATAGGGCTTATGGGAAAACTGAGATGAGGGACACAAAGCTAAAAAACTTAAGTGACAGAAGATATGAACTCAATAAGTAGCACAGTTTTGTAAATATTAAATAATAAGAAATACATAAATACTATCATAAATAGTGGTAGCCTTAAAGTCCTCGGTCTGGCAAAGTCTTGAGTAAATTGACCAGGTCAAAATGTCAGGCCTCTACATTTTAGAATCAGTCAGGATGGACGATGTGTGTGAGGAGATGTCTGAATCAAACTTTTCTGACCACAACTCCTACTATACTAGAAAACATGCAATGAACATGTCACTTTAAGTGACTGAAGTTTGATTTGGAAGTGAGCCTTGGAAGGGTTTTTGAGTTATTGTAAAGTGGTAAAGTTTCCTTTAATCTCCATTTCTCAAGAAAGAAATTATGCATAAGCAAACCAAAATTCAAGTTAGACTCAAATGTTCCTTAATATGTCACTCGCATTGGAGCAAATTCAAATTTTTACAAGTGTTAAAGCAAAATTGACTGTAGTTCCTCTAAAGAATTAGTATGTGAACCTATAGAAATATAGAAATAATCAGCTCAGTTAATCTGTCTGAGTAGGGAAATTTCTCAGTCTTATCAAAATTAATTCATAAAAGCTGAGATCCCAGAAAGATTACAGGGTAAACTATCCAGGGAACTTGGTGGTCCAGTGTTAAATCCAGTTTCATACCTGTGCATTATATTTTTTTCATTTAAAAGAATAATCTTTTATAAAAATCCTGTTCATATTTCCCAGTTGTCATGTGGAAATTGTCTCATGTTCTTGAAGTCTATTCCAGTGAAAACCCAGTGCTTACCAGTTTTTGTTCTACCTAGAGGTCTATTACAGTTTGATTTCCAGGAGGCTGGTCATTGATGACTTTGGTCACAGATCTATAAAACCTTTTCATGTGGTTCTCAGTCCTGCAGTCTTATGCTTCTGCAGAGACTGGCAGTGGTTGAAAAGGCAGATGGAACTAGGAATCACATAGGTTTTAAAGTGTTTATAAACATTATTAATTTAAATGTTGGACCTCTTCTCTTTGTCTTTGTCTCTTTGTTTGAGTGGAAAAATGGAATCATATCATTGTTGACATTATTATTACAACTGAAATTAAAAACTACAAAAGAATGGCTTTATAGGCTTTCCTTAGAATTAATTAGGTGTGTTATTCATCCAGAAACAGCAAGAAGCACCATGTCCTGGGATCTTGGTCATTTGTCTGAATGTAAGCAGCAGCAAGAACAGAAATTTATGTATCAACATATGTTACAGAAAGTGATGTAGAGAAATTCTACAAAGATCCTGATATACAACCTTCCATATCAACTGTACTTTATTATATTTTTTAATTTAAGCATTTATTTAATTAATTTAGAGTATTTTTTTCATGGTTACATGAATCATGTTCTTTCCTTCCCCTACTTCCTCCCCTTCCCAAAACCAATGAGCAATTCCACTGGGTTTTACATGTGTCAGTGATCAAAACCTATTTCCATATTATTGATATTTGCACTAGGGTGATCATTTAGTCTACATCCCCAATAATATCTCCATTGAACCTGATAAGCAGTTTTTCTTCTGTGTTTCTACTCCCACACTTCTTTCTCTGATTATGGATAACATTCTTTCTCATAAGTCCCTCAGAATTGCCCTGGATCATTGTATTGTTGATAGTAGAGAAGTCCATTACATTTGATTGTACCACAGTGTATCAGTCTCTGTGTACAATGTTCTTCTGGTTCTGCTCCTTTCACTCTGCATCAATCCTGGAGGTCATTCCAGTTCACATGGAATTCCTCCATTTCATTATTCCTTTTAGCACAATAGTATTACCAACATATACCACAATTTGTTCAGCCATTCCCCTCCTCATTTTCCAATTTTTTGCCACCACAAACAAAAAACGCAGCTATAAATATTTTTGTACAAGTCTTTTTCCTTATTATCTCTGGGGTATAAACCCAACAGTGGTATGGCTGGATTAAAAGGCAGGCAGTCTTTTAATGCCCTTTGGGCATAGTTCCAAATTGCCTTCCAAAATATCAACCTGTACTGTAATACTTGGTGACTTCATCACAAAAGTGGGAATAGGGGTGAATGGGGAAAAAGATACATTGGAAAGTAGTACTGAGAGAGGCTACAGACATGTAGTCCATCCAGAAGTTTTATCCCTACTTGAATACTTGAAAATGTTTTTAAAAGTTAAGAACTTGTAACTATCAATGGAAGTAATGTATTTTTATTGAGCACTTAATAACCATCAAGGAAAGCATGCAGAATCTTAATAGAACTAGAAGAATGAATAGGCAAAGAAAATGCTTTTTCTCTATTTTTCTTTCTTTAAGAAGAGAGTTAGAATTACAAAAAAGTAAAATTAACTCATAACAGATAGGAAACTATTACTCATATTGTTACTGATATGACAAGCATCACCTGATTCTATTCAGTCAGACCATTAACCTGTTAGATGAAAGATTAAATTCTACACCAAATTCAAAGAAAGGATAAAAATGAAAAGATATCTTGTGCAAATAAAAAAGGTCCATTGTGACCCATTTTAACAAATTATTGCATATTTTTAAAAATGGAAAATAGAATTGGACATAACACATTATCACCATTTCCCTGATGTAATTCAGCTGATGTAAAGCTGTTATAATAAGTAGACCAAAAAGGGAGGGAAATCATCTCAACCAGTGGACACATTATCTCCTTTTTAAGAAATGAGACATAGTAGCCAAGTGCAATGTATGTTTAGAGTATAAACTCCCAAAACCTCTTGGAGGAAGCTGGTAAAACTCATCAGTATTAATTGCTTCATAAAACAGTAGGGAGCAGTAGAGTCCAAAAATGAGTTTGCAGAAAGTCTGGCTTGGGATTCAGTTAAGACAGATCATCTTAAGAGTATTTCAAGGTGAAACTGAAGGACATTAGACAAAGTGTGGAGGGGAAACAGAACTATTAGTAGCTCTGTAATACTTCCTTTCTTGACCAATGATAGTGGAACCTCCCACATTTTAATTCTAACATCTTATGTGCCACATGAAGAAGCAAGAAAGATAAGTCAGCTAGCCTTTATCAAACATCTTTTGTGGCAGGTACAATCCTAAACCCTGGCAATACAAAGAAAAGCTGCAATAGACCCTGCTTTCAAAGAACTTACAAATCCAGTGGGAGAAACAACATGCAAACAGATATGTACAAACAATCTAGATAAAGAATAAATTGGAGATAAGCTGAGAGGGAAGGTGCTAGTATTAAGGAAGAAATGCTATTTGTGGGAATTTTAATTGAGACTCAAAGGGGGAGCTAGGAGGCAGAGGTAAAGAGAGTGTTTCACAAATGGGGGTCAGCCAGAGAAAATGCACAGGTTCTAGAGATGAAGTGACTTGTGTGAGGAATAGTAAGGAAGTCATTGGATTGCAGAGTCTGGCAGATAGGGTGAAGGGAGGCAGGTTGCAAAGGGCTGCAAGAGCCAGAAAAGAAAGGCTTTTATGTTTTTTTGATCCTTGAGGCAACAAGGATTCCCTTGAGTTTATTGATTATAGGTGAGTGATGTGGTTAGACATGTACTTTAGGAAGTTCATTTTGACAGCTGAGTGGTGGATAGACTCGAGGGCAGAAAGACTTAAATCAGGGGGATTAATTAGAAGGCTGTTGAATGATCCATGTGTGAGATGAGGAGGAGAGATGGGGTTGTGTGAGAGATGTGGAAGATAAGAGAATAAGGAATCAGAAGGTGGATGGCATCTAGGTTGCAAGCCTAAGTGACTGGGAGGATAGTGGTACCCTCAAAAGTAGTATGGAAGGGACAAGGTGGATAGCACAGTGGATGGAGTGCCAGTCCTAGAGTTGGGAGGAACTAGGTTCAAATCTGAATTCAGATACTTCCTATGTGACCCTGTGCAAGTCACTTAACCTCAAATGCCTAGCCCTTGCCACTCTAATGTCTTAGAATTGATACTAAACCAGAAGGTAAAGGTTAAAAAAAAAGTAGTATAGAAGTTAGGAAGAGGGTAAAACAACTGGGCCAGATCATACACACACACACACACACACACACACACACACACACACTATTATAGTACATATAATAATATATATATATATATTATATACCATGTACATACTTGAAGAGGTTCGTGTTGGATGTGACTCAGTTTTCAGGAGTCAACAAGCATTTATTAAATGCTTACTTTTGCCAAGGCAATATGGTAAGCACTGGAAATTTAAAGAAAGGTGAACATAGTTTTCACCCTCAATGAGCTCACAATCCAGTGGGGGAAAACAATATGCAAATAACTTTAAACTATTTATGTCTTTACCTGTAGTATTATTATATATGTGATATCTTTTATTATATATAACTATGTGGGTGTGAGCGAATTGCAATATTTGAGATAGTCTCAGAGGAAGGCACTGGTATTTTAGGGGATATTTTAAAAGGCTTCTTACAGAAAGTTGGATTTTAGCTGAGACTTGAAGGGAAGTCAGGAGGTAAGAATGAAGAGAGATGAATTTATTTTTTATTTTTGGTTATTTGAGAAAAGGGAAGATAAATCATAATAAAAAATCACTAATGCTATCATAATACATCTTAACTACATAAGATCAATTGACAATTATTTTTGCCTGGGTATACTATAAAGTATATCATCTTAAGAGAATGAATCAGTGAGACAAAAAATTTTAAAGATACGTTTTTTATACTTTTACTAAGTATAAATACTCTTGAGTCAACATTATACAGGTGCAGCCTTCCAGGTGCTTGCCAATGGAAATGCGTCTAGATCAATTAAAAATAAACAGCTTACTGGTAAATAAATAGTTCACCAAATCCAAAAAGCTACCCTCCTTTCTTTGTACCAGTTCATAAGTTCACTCAAAAGACATTTAAGCTCTCCTATTCAGGGTCTCTGTGACTAATGCTACACAGGCACTTAAATTCATTAACACTATAATAACCTAGAGGACTAAGCCAAAACTATGCCTAATTATACCTATAGGTAAACTCTACCTGTGGATCATCAATAATTACTGACCCATATGTTTACTTTCTAATCTCTACAAATCTTGTAATGATATGTATTTATTAAAGGGTTATCTTTGATAAAATGTGAGATTGGAACAAACAGGCTTTTGCAAATGATAATTTTTAGCAAAGACTATTTTTGTAGTTATATAATTCATTATGAGACTTTACTATTTATACTTCGTGATTACAAGAAAGTATTTGATTTGGAAGAACAAAATGTAGCCTTAAAGGCTGTATCTCCCACATATATGTTAAAGTTCAAATAGATTTGAAACGATACCAAAAAAGGGACTAAAATTCTCACTCTGACTTGGATATCCCATTCCTAGGAATATACCCTAGGGAGCTCAAAGAAAGAATAAGAAGCCCCATATTATATCCAAAAATATTAGTATCAGCACTTTTCATGGTAAAAAAATGAGAAACAAAGTGGATACTCATTAATTACAGAGAGACTAAACAAATTATGGTAAATGAATATAATAGAATACTAATCCCCTGTAAAAATGAGTGATTATTTTCAGATATGAAGGTGATTTTTGTTTTTATAACAAAAATAACATCATAACAAAACTTTTTTAAGATTAAACAATATTTCTGATAGATGTAATGATACCATTAACTTTAACAACCCTCTGATGTTAAGCAAATTGTTAAACTATATTCACCAAAGAATTTTGCCACCACTGTGGTGACCAAAAAGGAAGTGAAGCTGCTCCCTCTAGATTTCTCATATTTCTGAGTACCATCATGTAGATTACATCCAGCTCCAAAACGCTACAGAGATTCCTAAATTAAATTCATATCTATTCAAGTTTGGAAACATCAAGTGGGTAAAGAATGACTCCTGTCCACATATATGATAGGCTATTAGACATTCCATAGTAAAGTTTAAAAGCACTCAATAGTTATTATCTCTTTGAACCTCTCAGTGTTAATTCTTAAAGGAGTTTTATATTTGAGGCAAGTGAAGACAAGTAAAGGAATTTGCCAGAGATCACACAGTATCAGAACTAGTATTTAAACCCAGGTCTCTTGGGTCTAAATCTGTTCTTTTCAGCCACACCTATTACTCACTTCCTAAATCAAACTGAGAGCTTGCTTGGTAGTTTTAAATGAAGTAGTTGGGTTAGAGTTTCTTTTGAGGTCCCTTCCAGCTCTAACATTCCAAGAGTCTAAACCACTACAGTTTTGTACTCCAAAATGCAAAGCATTGAATTTATACCTTAATGTTATAGGGTTTTTTTTGGGTGGGGGTTCCCTCTCTTCTTACTGTAGGACTTATATAAACAAAAAATAGATTTCAAGTTTTTTTTTTAGTTTTATAAATTTTCATCATGCTGTCTATTATTTGTGCTATTTAAACTCTCACGTTTCTCCTCCCCCTCCCCCCAAACCCTTACCTTCTGTTTTAGAATCAATACTAAGTATAGATTCCAAGGTAGAAGAGAAGTAAGGGATAGACAGTTGTGGTTAAGTGACTTGCCCAGGGTTACATAGCTAGGAAGTATCTGAGGGCAGATTTGAACCCAGGACCTCCAGTTTCTAGGCCTGGCTGTATCAGGCCACTTAGCTATTCCTCACTATTCAATTTTTAAAAAATTATATATATATATATGTATATATATATATAATCAGCAAAAACTTGTTTTTTCACCCTCTTATCCCTCCTACATTCCCAATTGTGAACAAGAAAAAAAAAAACCCTTGTTAACAAACATATACGTATATTCAAGCAGAACAAATTTCTCTATTGGCCCTGTCCAAAAAATATGTACTATTCTACACTCTTGAGTCCTTCATCTCTATCAGGAGGTGGATATCAAGCTTCATCATTAGTCCTCTGCAATTGTGGTTTGTCATCATAGTAGTCAGAATTCTTAATTTTTTCAAAGTTGTCTTAACCATAATGTTATTATTGTAGACATTGTTTCACTAGTACATTCTGCATCAATACCTACAAGTCTCAAATATTTCTTTGAAGCCATCGCCTTCATCATTTTCCCCTTCCAGTTCTTTTCTACCTCAAAAGGAACTATAAATATTTTTGTATATCTTTTGAATTTATTTTGCTTAGGACTAATCTCTTTAACTTATCTTCTTTGTAATTCCTCCTTTCCCTGCTTTTTCATTGTTGAGTGAAATATATTTCTTTTTTTTTTCAATTAAAACAAATTGTGTTTTATTCTAAATAAAAATATACATCAATATCATTTGTTCCTATGTCACACAACTCTTAAAAGACATCTGGTACACAACGAAAGGTATCCATGCTTTCTACAAAACGGAATATTTTAACAAATTGGCTACTATTTGACAAAACTGTACAGTTTTCTTTTGTTTAGTTTTTAAGCAGAGCAAATTGTGAAAAGGACGATTTGGTAGGCAACAGTGTAACTCCTGCAGTTTTAGTTTGGACCAATCTGGCGCCATAAAACATAAGAAAAGATCAGGCCAAGTATCTCAATCACTGCCACTCCAAATGCAACCCCAGCAACAATCACCATATTTTTCTTCAGGTAATTAATAATATGCTGACCACATGACTCTCTGTAAACATGTTTTCCCGGATAGTCTACACAATCATTAAGTACAGAACTTGTACATTCACATGATCCACCATACTTGTTGAAGTTCTTTCCCCAGTCAGCTGCTCCTCTGATCAAGCCACAGCACTTAAACTTCTCTTGCATTTTCTCCAAGTTCTTTTGAAATGTCTGAGACTGAGGATCATCTTTGCTCAAAGTCATCACTTCATGCTCAAAACTCTTTTTAAAAGCTTTTTCAATCTTAGTTTTGAAGGACAGTCCTACCACACCTACTACAATCTGAATAATCACAATCACAAGTAATCCAACGAAAAACAAGAGCAGCATGCAACGATTTTCCTTCAAAGCACCACAGCATCCCAGGAAACCGAGGACCATGATAATGGTACCCACAGCTATCAAGAGATTTGCAGCTGTACGTGTATTCATTCCAGATGCTTCTCCACGAATGATCTCTTGACCGATTTTGCTGGTACGTGCATATATTGCTATTCCCAGGATTATGCTGCCACATACCCAGAATATGAAGTTGAAGACAAACATAGAATATTTTATAAATCCACTGACAACTCCCATTTTTAAAGGGAAGTAAGAAATCAACTGGCTCAAAGAGAATTCTCTTTAACAGGAGTATCCAGCAGTGTTCCTCAGGGTGCCAACTGGATCTTCTGTGGGCTCGGAGCTTTCCTAGTAGTCTTCAGACCAGCTTCCTTTTTTCAAATCTAGGCTCGTGAAATATATTTCTGTTCTCAACTTTGTATATGTGTTTCTTTGAGGTGGGAAGTTCAGACAAGAATGAAGTTGATGCTCTCTCATTCCTTTCTTCTAATTTGTATATAGGTATCTGCTTAGGTATTCTAATTATGTGCAGTAATTTCCCTTAATGTTCCCTTCCTTTCTTCTCTAGTGTATTTGTCTTACCCTGCTTTATATACTGAATCACTCATAGGCCTTGTCAAATTAAGACTCCTTTCATGACTCCAGACTTTGGATGATATGGTTGAGAGCAAAACATATATCATCTCTCCATATTTGAATGTTAAACAGTCTAACCTTATTAGTCCCAGTAATTATTTGTTCCTATTTTACCTTTTTTATGTATCCTCTACTAATGTGTTTGAACTTCAAAGGTTTTATACAGTTCTGATCTTTTTAACAGAAACGTGTAGAAGTTTTTGTTCCATTAAAATGTTCATCCCCCCTCCCCGCCCCCCCTGTCCCCTGGGCTAATACACAATTTTACTGGGTAAATTATTCTTTTTTTTAACTTTGGATTGTAGTTTTGTGTTTATTATTTCTATTAGAAGACACATCAGAATAAGACAACATTTAAGAATAATTAGAAGACCATTCTCTATCATCCTTGAAATTTAAGCCAGTCTTTTAAAAATAAAGATAAATTATTTCTTTTTTAAAATTGTTTTTTCAGTTCCAAATCCTCTCCCCTTGCATGAAGATAGCAAAAAAACCCCAACTCTATTAATAAATACAGATAGCCAAGCAAACAAACTCCCACTATAACCACATCATGTGACACGCATGTATATAGGTATTTGCTCATATGTATGTATATACTCAATATTCACTCAGAATGCATCACTTCTCCATCTGGATATCTGGTGGTTAAATTATTCTTAACTGTAAGCCTATGACCTCTGCCTTTTAAAGTATCTTATTCCAAGTTCTCCTCTCCTTTATAGTATTAGCTTTTAAATCCTGAGTAACCTTCACTGCGGCCCCTTGATATTTGGATTGGGGGGAAGAGGGCTGCTTGCAGTATTTTTTCTTTGACCCAGAAGCTCTGGATTTTGGCTATCATGTTCCCAGGAGTTTTCATTTTGGGGTTTCTTTCAAGAGGGCATATAGACTCAATAGACTCTTTCTATTTCCTTTTTACCTTCTGACTCTAAGAAGTCCAGGCAGTTTTTTTTTAAGATTTTAAAAAATAGGGGGCAGCTGGGTAGGTAGCTCAGTGGATTGAGAACCAGGCCTAGAGATGGGAAGTCCTAGGTTCAAATTTGGCCTCAGCCACTTCCTAGCTGTGTGACCCTGGGCAAGTCACTTGACCCCCATTGCCTAGCCCTTACCACTCTTCTGCCTTGGAGCCAATACACAGTATTGACTCCAAGACGGAAGGTAAGGGTTAAAAAAAAAAAAGATTTTCAAAAATAGTATCTTTAAGATCTTTTTTCCCCCTCTTTTTTTTGGCCATGGATATTCAGATAGGCCAGTAATTCTTGAATTTTTTTTTCTTCTATCCATTTTCCAGATGAGTTGTTTTTGCTATGAGGTATACTTTACATACATTTTCTATTTTTTTCCCAATATTTTGGCATTGTTTTAATATTTCTTGTCATATGGAGTCATTGACTTCTGTTTGGGCTATTCTGATTTTCAAGGAGTTTGTTGGTTGGGTAAGGTTTTGTACTTCTTGTGCTATATTATTAATTTCCTTTCTAATTCTTTCATAACTCATTTGTTTTCCATTTTTTCCCTCAAGCACACTCTTATTTATAAAAGTATTTTTAAACACTTTAAAAAACATTTGCTTCATCTCTTCCAGGAATTCTAGTCAAAGATATGCCTAAATTATGTTTTTCTTCATCTTTGCTTGTAAATATTTGGAGTCCTTCTGCATTTGTGTCTTGAATGTCCCTACCATAATATTTCCCACCATAATATTTCTTTATGGTGGGATTCTTTTTTTTTTCTTCTTCCAATCTATTTCATGACTTCATATTAGGACTGGGCTCTGCACAATTCTATAGGGAAGGTCTGGTCTTGTCCTGTTAATGCTTTCTCTTTATTGAGTTTGTATTTAGCCTCTCCCTAGCCACTGGATTGTTCTACATGCTGTGGGCATAGACCTCGCCAGATCCCATTCGTATTGTATGCAGACCTCTGTACCTCTTCCTATGCTGACCTGACTTGAATAAATGACTCCCTGTGACTTTTTCAGGATATCTCATCCGGATTTAGTTTGTTGATTTTTCTAGAACTGTTTGGAGGACTTGTTTTTATGGAACAAAGTTCAGTCGACTATTTCTTGTTAACTCTATTGTCTCTGCCTTTCTTTTTTTTTCATTTTTAATCACAATATTTAAAGTATTTTAGTGGTAAGCAGTATTGAAGATCAAGTGCTGCTGAGGTCAGAGTTAGTGAAAATCTTGTTTCAGATTTTGTCCCTGATACTTACTAGCTGTGTGGTCCTGTACAAGTTCCTGAACCTTTGTGCTTAGGCAACACTGTAGGATTTACCTATTAAGTCACAGATAAATGGTAATTTGTGGGGATTGGTAGAGGAAATTCCTATATTCTCATCTTTGAAGTAGTATAAATTATAGCCATGTCTCTTATTTTGTAAGCTGAAGTTGTTATAATTCTCTTAATGTCATATCCCATACTTAAGTTATAAACTCATTGGAGGCAGAGATTAGACTGCCTGTTGTGAGGCAGCTAGATAGTTCAATGGATAGAGCACTGGACCAGGAGTCAGGAAGATCTAAGTTCAAATCTGGCTGCAGATACTTGTTATGTGACTTCTGTATACCTAAGTTTCTTCAACTATGAAATGGGAGTCATAATAGCACCTATCTCCCAGGTTGTTGTGAGGGTCAAATGAAAAAAATATTTGTAAAGTGCTTGTATTTTCTTCCTTATCTAAACTGATAATTACTTCTATCTCCACACATAAGTAGATCTTTAATAAAAAAGTTTCTTGCATTGAATTGATATAAAATATCAGTATAAAATCTGAATTGTAGTTCATAATTGAATTCTCTTTCTCTTTTCTCCTCTTTAACTAGGTGCTATTGATGTGATTTTCTCCTTACAAGGAGATCACAGCCTATTTGTTGCTTCAGCAGCTAGTCAGCTGCTTGTGCACATCCTGGGATTCACCATGCGTTCCAGGAGAGCCTCACCCCTCAATACACAGGACTGTGACTGGCCAATATGTGCTCAAATGATTGTAGAACACATAGAAGAATCCCTTCGCTCAGGGACAGTCCCTCAGATCACACAGGCATTGAATGTACTGACCACATTGTTTGGACGTTGCCATGACCTGTGGACAGAAGTCCTTTGGATGCAGATGAATCCACTTGTGGGATCACTCCTGGAGAAAGAACCACTCTTGGCTGCACATTCACTGGTGGATCTGCTCCTTAGTATGGCACGGTAAAGTTATAAGGAATATGATTGTTTCACTCTGGCTAAATCATTACTTAAGAATAATTCCCTGTAGGTATGCTTTGTGGCAGGCTGTAGAATGAGTGAGCTTGCCCTGAGAACATTTCTTTAAATGAAAAAGGAGTACTTTCTTTGGCAGCACATAAACTAAATGGAAAAGGAATCAAAGGTATAGATGAAAAACAAGATGGTTTTTAAAAAAGATTCTGTTATCAAGGAAAGCATGCTTTGGTGATATAAATGGTGGTTAAGGTACAGAGGGGCTGACAGTGCCATTTTCTGCACTTATTGGATCTTTATGTAGGGTAAGATGTTACTGCCTCTCCTTGGTTCTCTGTCTTTACAGCTCGCCTGTGTTCAGCCATCTGGAATGTGATCTGTGGACATTGTCAACACAGGCCCTGAACCGTCTAAGTCCGACTCAAGCAGGGCCCCTGGCTTTAGGCATTTTGAATCTCAAGGACTGGTATGAATTGTAGTTTATGTTGTTATATCATTTAATCAACCAAAAATATTTGTCAGATATTTATTAAGTATCTACAAGAATACACATACATCTCATATACAATAAGGATACAATAAAACATATACTTTCCCCTTTAAAAAAACTGGGAAACTGGATATTGAGACAAAAAATTTTAAGTAACAATTTAAAAGATATTTTTTATCAGGTTATTTATTTTATTAGATTATTATTTGAATTATTGTAAACCAGGCATATGCTGAGCAAATAAGTGGTAGTGAAAATAAGTATTGCAAGAGTTTAGATGAGTGGTCATCATGGTTGGTAAGATCTGAGAAGGTGTCATGGAAACCATAACTGAGGTGGGTCTGGAAGGTCTTTAGATGGCCAAGAAGGATGATCAGGTAGGGAAGTGCTATGAATAAGAACATGGAATCAAGAAAGCAGGACTTGGGGCAATGAGTAGGCCTGCTTGACTAGCCAAGGCCAAAGCTTAGAAAATGACAGAATGGCCCATCTCTTAGAGTAAGTTAGAAAATTAGCTCTTTATTTCCAGCTTGATTTTTCCAAGAGACAAAGTGGTACAGTAGGTAGAGAGCTGGCCTTGAACCAATGAAGACCTGGGTTCAAGTCCCACAAGTCATACAATGGTCATGCAACCTGGGCAAGACACTTGACCTTGGTGCTTAATGCATTTCTCTAGACCATAAATTGCAGAGAAAGTGCTAACCTGCATTGGTAGAATGAGTTTCCTCATCTGGGAAATTTCCTTATATCAATGACATTATAGATCTAACCCCCATCCCTATTCTGTCCCTTAATTTTGCCAGATCACACTGGAGAGGATTGATAGAAGAGCCCCAGAAATGACTAAAGGGATGGAAAGTAAGCCCTCTGTGGAGAATATAAGAGTTTGAGTGGTTAGCATAGAGATAATAAAACTAAGGAATAACTTAATCTTCAACTATTTGAAAGGCCATTATAAGGACATGGATCTGTTCCTTCTGGCATTTGAAGAATGAATTTAAATTATGCCAAAAGAGTTTTTTTATTCAATTTAAGGAAAACCTTTTTTACTCTTAAGCATGACTGAACACATGAATGCAGGCTACCAATAGAAGTTGCAAATGATGCTATCCTTAGAAGACTTTAAAAATAAACTGGATGGACATTCATCTGTCTTAGGATAGTTTAGTAGTTGTTCATCTTCCTAGAGACAGAAGGAAGAAACATGACTATTTGATGTTCTTTTTTCTTTTATTTTTCTTTGAATTGTTGGGAGGCAGTTTTAATATTAAGGAAGGAAATATATATTATATATATATATATGTGTGTATATATATATATACATTTTCTTTTAAAGTCCACAGACATTAAGGACCCAGGCTTTTATCATCCTGCTTCAGCCACTAGCTTGTGTTCTGCGAGCTGCCTGTCAGCCTTATGGATCCCCAGGTAGGTTGCCGTGGAGAAGCAAGACTGGAACAATTAAGGTTACATGGGCCCAAAAGGGCAACGTAGGAGATTTGAGTACAGAATGTATCATTTGTCTGGGTGAATATAACAATGGGAAGGAGAGTAGGTAAGTAGGTACCTAGCTCTCCCTAATGTAGCCTCTCCACTTGCTGCTGCTGATACATTATTGAAGTGCTTATCTTAGAATAAAGATATATTGAATAAGATAAGAGTCTCTAATAAGTGGCCCAAAAATCTAGCTTAAGAGTGAATGAGGGCGCTTCCATGGCTATTGGTATGACACATCATTGATGTTAAAATGACATTGGCTCTCCACTTGTAAACATGCTGCCCTCATGTTCAAGTGATTGATAGGTTTTGGGTCCTTATATAATTGGTCACTTTAAAATTCCTGAATAGTACCTGGGTCTAATGGGTAAGGACACCTGGTTCTAGTTCTTGAATCTTTTGTGGGTTCACAGTGACATTTAGACAGTTTGATTTTTGTTTCTGAAGTAGTTAGCTTCATCCATTAAATGGATTCATAATTGGCATCCTTTCTGGTTTTTTTGAGCTGTATGATGTCTGATGTATAATTAAAGCTTCTTGAAATGTGGTCTTGTGACATGTTGATTATTCCTGGTATAGGAGGGCCTAGAGAATTTTGTGCCTTTTTCATTCACTTTTCCTGGTTCATGAATGTTGTTCTTCCTTTAGTCTTTATTGCCTTGTGAAACACAATTCTTGTCTACCTCTCAAGGTTTGCTGGATGAGTCTGTGAATGATTCTGTGATCACAGATATCCTCCTCTCCTCCAAATCATCATGTGCTGGTCTCTTGTGTCAGACTCTGGCTCATTTGGAAGAGCTGCAGCCTCTGGTATGGAACATGAAGCCCTTCCTCATAATCATGAAATGCCTCCCCAAAGCCTCACGATCATTGTATTTGTACTAGAAACTTGTCATTTCTTTGTCTTTCAGAACCACTTGCTAGTAGATTGGCCACATGCCCCTTTGCTCAGTGCTGTAATAACAGTATTACAGTTCTGTAATGGCTTGGCCACTCCAGCCTCCAGTTTTGGAGATAGGCTCTGTAATATCTTGATTGGTTGCTTCAGAGTTCAGCGATCAGCACTTGATTTCCTAGGGACCCTTTCTCAAGGGGCAAGTAAGTGAAATTTTTCTTTTCTTATAAAGAATTAATGTTTTAAGTTCTATAAGCCTCTATCTTTGGTGAATTGAATCCAAACCTAATTTTTTAGTTTTGTGTGAAATAAGCTTTGGGCAACTCCTCTTTCTTTTTTTTTTAACCCTTATCTTCTGCCCGTAGCAGAAGAGCAGCCAAGACTAAGGCAATGGGAGTCCAAGTGACTTGCCCCAGGGTCCCACAGCTAGGAAGTGTCTGAGGCTAGATTTTAATCCAAGACCATACATCTATATGCCTGGCTCTCAATCCACTGAACCTCCTAACTGCCCTTACAGCCAATTCCTTTTAGATTTCCTTTTGTAATTTGTCATTTGTAATCTATTAAGGAATTGGACTCTGGTTCATTTACTGTGTGAGAAATTACTTTCTTCTTAAGATTTACATTTTGCCAGTCAAGACAGAGAGTCTCTTGATGATTATGACTTGTTTGAGGTGCTATTGGTGTGGTAGAAAGTACTGGCTTGGGAGTCATTATAACAAATTAGGGCCTTGAGGGTTCATTACTTAATAAATTTTTTACTTTGTCCAAGTAACTTGAGTCTTAGTTTACTTCTTTATAAAATGAAGAGGTTGAAGCTATAGAAGGCTGATTCTTACTCTAATAGCCGGTGACTCAGTGTGTGTAAGGTACTGTTTAAACTTCAGAATGCTAAATACTAAACATGGGCAAGTTTTATTATTGTCTTTCATACTTACCTGTCTGTTTTAGGCCCAAGTGAATTGGTAAGACGAGTAGTTGAGATCCTTCTGGTGTACCTCAGGAGCCCAGACTCTAGTCCTACAGTAAGTACAGAAGGGTGGAAGAAAGGGTGGAGACCTGCAGGCTGCAGTTATCATCTGATGAAAACACATTACAAGTCATAGTACAGCCTAGTTTTATAGACTGTTTCCAGTGAAATCACTTTTTAAGAGCTCATTCTGGATTGCCCAAGAGATAGCCCTGACTGCCGAACCAGTACTTGTATAGGGACCACTCAGTAGTAGTGTTCAGATAAAGGGCATGGTGTCATGGGATTTAGCCCTTGAAAAGGGACCCACTCAAGTTCCAACCTCTTTGTTTCTCAGATAGGGAGACCAGAGTAGCTACCTTTGTGAAGTTTGTGAGTTCTAGACTTAGGAAAATAAGTTGATCAGAGCTCAGTTAGTCAAACAACCAGGACTATTCTGTCAGCACCTACTTTTCAGTGAGAAGGCAAGCATTAGTACCATCTGCCAGTGCAAAAAAGTGACCCCATTTTTTGTTAGCAAGGTGTAGATGTAGTCTTTGGTCTTCCCTTGGTTCTAAAACCTCCAATCCATCTCTTCCACCTTGCAGAGAGAGAACCTTCCCTATCCTTAAGCCGTTGTTTAGAACTCATTGTGTAGCAGATACTAAAGAAGCAACCTTAACTAGTAACTGAGCTGGAAGAACAGCATTCCCTTTTGATTTTTACAGTCATTCTTTGCCCTATTTTAGGTTCTGAAGAAGGCATTTCAGGCCACACTCAAATGGCTGTTGAGTTTATCCAAAACCTCTACCTCCAGTGACCTCTGCCCACAAACCCAGCATTTCCTTAGAGGTAATTAAGCAGTCGCTATTGGTGTAAACTGAAAAGGAACCACAGCTACTGAGTGGCTTTATAAGTGACTGATCTTTGGTAGGCTCATCCCACCCCCATCTGGATTCTCTATTAAGCATAATTGGCGAGGGGTACTCAAGGGGTACTCAAGCCTAGTGGCATTAAAAAGCAAAAGATGTGGACATTGGATTGGGAGCCAGGAGTGGTCTAACCCCAACTCTTGATTTATGTCTTTCCTTTTGTTTTTTGACAGATCTCTTCCCAATACTGCAGAAACGGCTGTGCAGCCCTCGCTGGGAGGTAAGGGACTCAGCCCTGGAATTCCTTACCCACCTAACGAAACACTGGGGAGGTAAGTGTCCAAAGGAAAAATTTAACCTTTTCATGCTTGAGAAGGGCTGCTTTACAGAGCATTTGGCCCCAGACAATCCTGTGCTACCTACCAGGCTGGTCTCCAGTCAAAACAAACCCCTTCCAAGGGGTGGCAGCTGCCCTAGACTGAAGACTTGACTTGAAGACAGTGTGTAGCTGCTCATTGTGGGCTTCTGGCCAGCCCTCAGTGGTTGGACGCAGGATGGAGCAGCGAATGGGAGGGTGCTGTCAGCTGGGAGTTAATAGGACAGAAAGGTGTTTGCATTGGAAACCACGTGGCTGCGTAGACCATTAAGCCTTGTTTTTGTGGCTGGATATATGTCTCCAGGGCGGGCTGGATTCAGACAAGCTCTCCTCTCTTCGGAGGTGCCAGAGCTTGCAGAGGATCTCCTCCGAGATCCAGAGAGTTACGTCCGAGCAAGTGCCGTGACTGCCATGGGGCAGTTGTCCAGCAGAGGCCTGTGTTCAAACCCTATTGGCACCGAGAGCAAAAATGATGAAAAGGTAGGAGACAGAAAGAAACCTAGCTTCTCCACCTAGGTGAATGTCATTTGTTTATAGTTATTTTGTTATCTAATTTGACTGCCAATAGATAATACATTCTAGCAGTGAGAATTACCCAAGAGCAGTTCATTTCTACTGCTTTCAGGCAACCTGAGTGGTTCAACACAAAGGAGGTTTAACATTAAGATAAAATATACTTCTTTATCCAATTCAGTACCATGCCTCAGTCTCCCATTTGCCCTTCTCATTCCTTGTATTTGCTTTCTCTAGAAAAGCCTGTTCTTGGAACTTCTAGAAATCCTCTCCACTGACTCAGAAGGCTTCCCTCGGAGGGCTGTGATCCAGGTTTTCACTGAGTGGCTGAGGGAAGGTCACACAGATGTGTCAAAGGATAAGGAGCAATTTGTAACCAAAGTGCTCCAGGTTGTGAGTTGTGATTTAGATTGGGAGGTCAGAGTTCAAGGTTTAGAACTGGCTTTGGTCTTTCTTGTTCAAACCCTTGGGCAGTATGGGACTGAGTGCCCCTATGCTGTTGAAATATCCTCAGTGACTCAGTCTACCCTCCTTACTGAATCACTACAGATGCTCTGCCGTGTGAAACTCTTTGAATTTATATTTAGCGCCTTATGTGACTGTGACAGACCAGTGGCCCGTAAGTCCTGTGATATCCTTCTGTACCTAAAGGCCAAACTGGTTCATCACGGCAGCCTGCAAGGGAGTGGGGAAGCTTGCACTGCATCCTTAGGAACCCATAGCACTGCTTGGTTGGAAACCACTCTAAGGAAGTGGAAAGCAAGGGACCAGGGTCAGCCTGGTGGGGATACAGACAGAATTGATTGCCAAGGGCCTGATGATGTGCTAGAAGTCCTAAGGTCAGTAGATTTGGAGGAACTTCAAGGAACACTAGCTAAAAGTAGTGACCACATTGAGAAAAGTCCTCAGTCCCTCTTGCAGGATATGCTGGCCACTGTAGGAATATTGGAAGAAAATGAAGCTGACTGCTACTAACTCAGCAGTAAACAGCATATCCCAAAGCTGGGAAAATAGATGAAATCCTCTTTCCCATGAAGGGTATGTGAGGTGTGAACAATGTAGCTCATCCTGAGGTCTCCTAGAGGGCGTGATCACTTGAGACTGTATGACCAAGAGCAGGTTCAGTGGCCTGTTTCTGTATATGAGTTATCTGATGGTCCTGTTTAAATCAGGCTATAACCCTAAACCTGCCTGAAGAAGGCAAACCATGTGCCAGATGATTACTAAACAGAGAGTGCATGTGCAACATGTGTGCATGCACACACACATACACACACATACAAAGCAAATTCCAAACTATAAAGTCTTTATTTAGATTTCACAGGTAAAGAAATGTCTTATTTTTTAAACAAAATAAAATTTATTTGAAAATTAGAGTGCCTGTGTTGTTTGTTTTGAGACAAGTCAAGTTTGAATTCCCAGTCCTGCTCAGGTCATATCTCAAAAGTATTGGCTGGGATGTTTGCTTTGGTGTGTTAAATAGATGACTTGAGAATTAGAAGACAATTGGATTGTAGAAATGCATCTGGAGAGCTGAACACTTCCTGCAGGGGGACCCTACCACCTAAGCTCAATATCATTTTATCTCTGTACCTAAAAGAGAAGACAGGCCTAATGTATACACCATTATTCTTTCATGCTCCCATAGTTAATTTTTTTTCTCCATTACTTCAGGGAACATACAGAACTTTCATGGTAGTTTCTCTAAAAGTCAGTAGTCATTAAATATTGTGCCTACCAGGTACCAGGCTTTGGCTTAGCGATGGGGATACAGACTTAAAAAAAGAGAGTCCTTGCCCTCAAGGAGCTTACAATGCAATGGGGATTAAGTGACTTGTCCAGGATCACACAGCTAGGAAGTATCTGAGGTCAGATTTGAATCTAGGACCTCCTCTCTCTAGCCTTGGCTTTATCCACTGAGTCATCCAGTTGCCCTGAATTGTTTTTATTTGGAGATTGTCCTCACCTTTCCCACTCTAGGAATTCTAGGCTAGAAGAAAATGCATTGCAAGGGTGTTAGAAAACTGAAATTTTCACTTTGAAAAGAATAGAATTGTTATAAAGCCTAAAATTTTGTCCAAAAGAAACACCAAGGTGGGGCTATGACTGGGAAAGTAGACTCTAAAAGATCACCCTAGTGCAAATATTAATAAGGAAATGGGCCTTGATTGATGGCACATGTTAAATCCAGTGGAATTGCACATCAGATAAGGGAAGGAACATGAGTCTTGTAACCATGGAAAATTATTCTAAATCATCTAATTAAATAAAAAAAAAACAATGAAACACCAAAGAGAACGTGGTTGAGGTCATTGCTAGTATCATTCTCCCTTAATAGTTTAATTAAAATTAGATGTGATTTTTTAAAAAATCAAAGATTTCATCTCTAGTGAAAGTTTTTGTTTTATTATAGAAACCTTATCAGAGGCACATGTGCTTGGCCTCAGGAGCCTTTATCGTTAGCCACATAGCTATTATTTTTCTTGTTACTTCCAAGTGTGAAGTTGTTCCCTCTGGCTTCATGGAAGTGCTAAATTTCACACCTTTGTTTCAGTACCTGCCTTGGACCCTGTCAGCCTATTCACAGTTTTGTAAACAAAATTCTGTCAAGGCCTCATTCATCTTAGGCCAGGAACCAGGAAGCCCAAATGTAGGCATAATTGCCAGCAGCATAGGCACCATCCCCAAAGATGTGGATGAAGGGACATAACATGCAGCCTTCCTAGAAAAGAGGAAAAATGAGACTTGTAAAGCTGTATTTCCTATCCAGTTATTCTTTCTTGTGGCATACTTAACAATGCATATTGAATATACTATCTTGTCTATAAATAATTGCCAGAAAGGAGCTAGGGCATTATCTTTATTAGACTAAGCTTTATTATACTTCAGTTAATTTGGGATTGGAGAGAGGAAGGGGAATGACTCAGTTACAGTTCTCTTTGCTTAATAAATATTCAGTACTTAGATGCCAGACACTTTGGGAGATTACAAAAGAAGTAAATCAATAATCCGTGTTCTCCAAATTTAAAGTTTAGGAGAGGAGAAAAAGACATACACATGAAGCTATCAGAAATACAAGAAACTGTAGTTCTATCATGGTAGCAGCAAATGCTATACAGACCAGTGATGGGAAACCTTTCAGAAACCAAATGCCTAAACTGCAACCTTTATGCCACCTGTGAGCCCTGTCACTTTCCCTCAGTGTACAGTGACCTCATCAGTTTCAGTGAGTTCAAACAATATCCCTGTAGACGAGTCCCAGAACTGCATATTTAGCCCTTGTAACTCTTGAGCTCTAGTCCTATATCACCAGCTACCTTCTATAAGTCTTGAATTGGCTAGCATCCTAAATGCTGTCTCCTCCCCTTCCACAAGCTTCTCTGCTTTTCCAGGCCTCCCTGTTATTGCCATGAACACTACCAGCTTCTTAGTTATCCAGGCCCATTACCTCAGTGTTATCCTCAAATCCTCTCATTCCACATATCCAGCCCATTGCCACATCTTTTTTCTACCTAGCTTCCCAATGTCTCTTGTATAGATCCTCTTCTCTATACCCACAAGCCATCACCCTAGTTCAGATCCTCATCACCATGTGTCTGAACTGTAATAGCATGCTAACTGGTTTTCTTGCTTCAAGACTTCCCACTCGAATTGTAAAAATTAAAATTAAACCTCAATAATAAAAATTATATAGTTTTGAAAATTGATTAATGATCATTAGAAATCAAGGAATAAAGAGGATACAAAATAAAGACCACGTGTCCATGGCTGATCAGCCAGTTCAAATGCCCACTTTACCACCACCAAGCTCAGGACAGGAAATAAAGAGCCAGAGCAGGAACGCCCACTGAATTTATCCCGGTATACAGGAAGTACATAATGACAGGAAGTCAGTGGGCTCTTGGGAAATGTAGTTTTTAGAGTAACATTTTCAATTACACATTCCCCACTGATGATCATTTTGGGAGACTAGTTTTCCCAATTGATCATTTAACATAATCAACTTTTAAATTACACTAACTTGGGGATAAAACGAAAGAAATAAACCCATGATTGCTAGGCACATTGACAAAAAGCCAGTTAGGGGATAATCCCCTTTGGCATAAGAGTATACATAAAATGCATTCAACCCCACACAGTTCAAATCACCACATCCCAAAGTTCACTCTGGATCTTCTGGTGCAGGCATCTTCATGGCCTTTCTCCAAACAGTTCACTTTCTGGATTTGGTAAGGTAGCATGTTTTTTATCCTGAAATTTCTCTCAAAAGAATTTAAACTTTGCATTTTAGAATAATAATACATTCCCCCCTGAAGAGGATGTTGGAAAAACACAGGGATCACTTAGGGATGCATGGCTAAATTATGAGGTATAGCAATCAATTGGCAAGAGAAATCAAAAACATCAAAAAAAATCCAAATAAAAGATAACTTCTGGATGAATATAGACTATCAAAGTCTTATGTGTAATAATTCTAAGTAAAGGAAAAGAAACCTAACAGGTCCTTGAATCAGGGCCCAATTAAAGTGATTTAAACAATTTTGCATTTACCCAATCAGTAGCCAGGACTATAGAAAGTTTGCCACACTATGAAATACAGAAAAAAGACTAGATTTATGGGAGTCAGATAGGAGCCAAATTTGAGATACTTGGTAGAATGTGGGACAAGGAAGACCTGCCTTTGACATATGTCAAAACAGCTGCAATCTTGAACCCCAAAGAAGTTCAAGTCCTCTTGTCTTGGCTCAAAATTTCATCAATCCGATTGGGATTGGTCTCTTTGACTCTTTGTGCTCGATAGGCAATGCAGTTTAGCTTTGTGCTTCTTTGGCACTGTGCAATGACTTTTTGTATTCCCTTCTGGAACCAGACAGAATTATTAAGCAAAGTCCCATAATTTTTTTTAAACCATCAATGGCATTTTCATAGTCTAAAGCTTTTGGGTATGCATTGACATTAGGGCAAATGTATTTTATACTTATATTACTGCAAAATCAAAAAAGTTAAAATCTTAATACTGGTGATGTGCTTCAAATACAAAAAAAAGGAGAAAAATAAAACTCAAACACCATATTGCACATGTAAGGAAAAACAATAAGTTTAAAAAATCAAAAAGATATAGCTTACAGTCAGTGACACACTGTGTCAACTAAGAAAAGGTAGAATACAAAGGTTTCTCGCCAAAAATGGGATTCCTTTCCTTTTCATACATGGCTATAATCCATGGTGTAAGTGCAAATGATTTTCACAAAGTAACAGTTTTTATAAAGAACAGTAATACAACAGGTAATGCACATTCATGAAGTACCAAAATCCTCAAAGTTATAATAGCCCATTTAATGACAATAGCAAACAAACCCTCTTATCATTAGGATTCACATGAGTCTGCTGTATGACATTAAAAAAAAAATCTTAGAAGCTAATGGATACTTGTCACAAGTTTTTCAGGTGTAGCAATCTTTCAACCTTGGCTGAGTTTTTTTTTTTAATCTATTACTGCCATCATGACAAAAATGTGGCAGAGGAGTCTAGAAAAGACATAAACCTCTGTACTGTTGATGTTCGGTCTAAAAAACATAACCAAGAATCTAGATTATTCTGGTGGAAGGGTAGAGTAAGCTCAAGAATTACAAATGAGAGATGCTCCCTCTTGGAAGCCATCCAGGGGCACCATGCCTTGGGATCAACTTTCCAGCTCCTTTGGTATGAGACATATTGTAATATGTCCCATACATTAACATTTTTACAAATGCGGATGTGGGGATATATAATTGCACCTTACTTTGGCTACAAAATGGACCTTTTACCTCTTGTTACAAATAACTTGGAGGCAGGCAAGATGAATAGTCAGAACTATTGAAAAAAAAATCTAAAAATCATGTCTGAAGAGCCCTTAAAATCAATTTGAGATATTTAGCTCATTAAATTTTCCAAAGGTTGTTAACCAGGTTGGTGGAGTCTATCCATCTATATGACAATTAAAAAAAGCAAAATGGAAGAAAAGGCTGTTCATGAGCTTTTACAATGATATTTTAGTCAGTATAGTTATAGGGGAAAGGCAACAATACATCTAATAGTTAAAACACAGTAGATTAAAATGATTCAGTGTAACAGAACAGTATTGATCAGATAAATATATAAACTTAAAACAAAATTAAATCTTAGAGCAGACAACCAGAAAAATACAATAATATAAAGAGACTTTCATAGAGTGCTCCATGCTTACAATTTTATTTCCTGTTTGGAAAAGTAACCTTCCTTCCCCTTCCCCCAGGGTAAAATGCTGGGGAGTAGCTTGCTTCCTCTGCCACAGGAGCAAGGAGTTAGGAGGCTAATTGTTGCCTAAGGAAAACACCGGGGCTTTTGCCAGTTGCCTGGAAATCAGCTCCAAGGTCTTCCAGTTTGTGAGTTCCAAAGCCACAGTGGTAGCTACCAGCAACTCAGCAGGATGGGTCCTGAGCAGGAGCAGAAGCAAGCAATATCAGGAACAGAATAAGTAGGCACCGTTGGCAGCAGCTCCAAAGAGAGGCAGCAAGGAATGTTGGCTGAAGCATATGGGTGAGAGAAGCAGCTTATCCTTTCTCCAACAAGTCCCTCAAACTAAAACAGCTGGGCCAGGCTGGTAGGGTGGGTAACTGGCAAAAAGTAGGGACTGCAGAAGTAAGGCAGCAGCTCCAAACAGAGTTCAGGTTTTTCTTGGAGTTTTCAAGGGTATGTGTGTATGGGGCAAAAAGCCATGGCAGGAGAAACGTGGCTTAAAAAAATTTATGTAGGCTACCTTTTTTTTTTTAATTTTTTTAAAACCCTTACCTTCCATGTTGGAGTCAATACTGTGTATTGGCTCCAAGGCAGAAGAGTGGTAAGGGCTAGGCAATGGGGGTCAAGTGACTTGCCCAGGGTCACACAGCTGGGAAGTGTCCGAGGTCAGATTTGAACCTAGGACCTCCCACCTCTAGGCCTGGCTCTCAATCCACTGAGCTACACAGCTGCCCCCTGTAGGCTATCTTAAAAAAAATTGAGAATTCTTTTCTCCAACTTCTGGTTACCAAATTGTAAAAATTAAAATTAATCATCAATAATTTAAATATCATATTTTAGGAGATTTATTAATGATCATTAGAAGTAAAGAATAAAAAGATATATAAAATAAAAAAAAAAAACACTTGTCCATGGCTAATCAGCCTGAACTCAAAATCCCCACTTTCCACCACCATCACCAACAGTAAGTAAAGAGGCAAAAGTAGGACTGCCTGCTCAATTTATCCCCTGTCTACAGGAAGTATGTAATGACAGGAAATCAGTAGGCTCCTGGGAAATGTAGTTTTTAGAGTAAAAGATTTTCAATTACACAGTATCTACTTTCTACTCAGCTGCCTTATCCGAAGTAGGTATGGCCCTTAGTGAATTTCAGTGTCTCCTTATTAACTTAAAGGCCCTATTTACCATTATACCCTGGACCGTTTATACCTATACATTATTTTTTGTGATTTGACCTCCTATTATTCAGCTACACTGATCTATTTCCCCACACATAACCATTTCTCATATCTAGAATGTTCTATTCTTTCACCTCCATCTGTTAAAATCCAAGCTTTACTATAAGACAACTGAAAAGCCAGTCATGGTATACATTCTGGTAATCCCAGCGTCCAGGCCGACTGAGGTGGGCAGATCTCTTGAGCTCCCCAGTTCTGAGCTTTAGTGGACTGTGACATCAGTATGGTGAACCTCTAGGAGTAGGAGGCCACCAAAAGTTGCTTAAGGAGGGGAAAAATAGCCCAGGTCAGAAGTGGAGCAGTTCAAAGCTCCTATACTGAACAGTGATGGGATTGGGCCCATACACAGCTTCTGTATCTACACTGAATGACAATAAAGATTCAAAAATATCCCAACAAGCTTGTGTGATGAATGAAAACTAAGATAATAAATAGAATAGGTATCAATGTAAAATTCTGCCTTTAAGTTGGGAAAGTCAACTATAGAGTAGGATGGGGGAAGACCTAGTTTATATATGGAGATTTTGGCAATCAATCAGTCTAATACTTGAGACCAGGATGATGGACCTGTTCAACAAGTTGTCTCTTAGATTGTGTTGATAGTGACATGGTGACCAGAACAGAAGAAATCCCACATTTGAGCTACTGTGTTTAATTCTCAGCAACATATTTTAACATAAAATGAAGTACATACAGGATGGTGAGTGGTCTGGAAACCATCATACAAGGAATTGTTGAGGGGAGTGAGAATTGTTTAGCCTGAAAAAGAAGAAAAAGAAGACCTGGAGAAAAAAAAATCATGGTTGTCTTCAAATATTTATAGGACTATGAAGTAGAAGATGGATTAAATTTATTCTATGTGCCTCCAGAGGGTAGAACAGAGGACAGGTTACAAAGAAGCAGATTTCTATAGATGAAGCCACAGAATGTGGTTAGTGAATTTGCTGTCACTGGAGGTGTTTAAATGGCAGTTGAAGGATCATCCATCATGTATATGCCAGAATAGAATCCTGCCCAGGATAGGAAGCTCAAATAATGGTGTAGCATCACTGGACTTGGAGTTAGCAAGAATAGGGATCCTGCCTCATACACTTCCTAGCTATGGCAAGTCCCTCTGTAAATGAGGACAGTAAAAGCATCTACCCCAAAGAACAGTTATGAGGATCAAATAATATATGTAGTTCTCTTTGAAAACTTAAAAACTATAAATATGAGGTCCCTTCCACCCTTGAATCTGGTTCCATAATCACCCTTGAGGTGTTTATGGGTTTTTTTGTGTGTTGCCTTAGCAATGCTATATTTCATTTTTTTCTATAGAAGATGAAAAAGGTCTTGGGTATATACTTCAGTTGCAGGAATTGGGAGGTATTAGCTAAAAGGTTGATGGTGGATTGCCCCCTTTCCTGACAGCTGAGGCAAAATGGCTTTAGTGAAACTGTTGCCAGAGGGAAATAGAATATATTCTGCTAAAAGGGAAACATTATTCCCTGAAAACAAGAGCTAAAAGCTGACAAGACAAACCTATCTCCAGTGGGCTTTCAAAGAACATTAAGACAACATGGCCTACCAGATTTCACCTCCCAATATGGAAAGCAGAGTATTTAGAGCTCTGACTGAGCTCCTTGAGGACTTTTTTTTTTTTGAAAGATGAAAATGTTTAATTATGAAAATGGCTGCTACATTACAGCCAGCATTCCCAAATAGTATTTTAATGAAGTTGTTCTAATTGATAAAGTTAGAGAACACAAACCACAATTTCATTTTCTGAAACCAATTAACCTCAACCATGCTACTTGACATAGCAAGTCAGAGGAGCCTTTTTTTTCAGAGTGTCTGACAGAGAGTACCTGTTTAACAAATGTTTGATTTTTATTACATATTTCACTCTTAAGTCTCATTTCTCAAATGTATAAAGAACTAAGTCAAATTTATAAGAATCCAAAGCACTCCCCAGTTGATAAATGGTCAAAGGATATGAATAGGCAGTTTTCAGATGAAGAAATCCAGACTATCAATAATTATAGGAAAAAAAATGTTAGAAATCCCTCTTGATTGGAGAAATTCAAATTAAAACAACTCTGAGGTACCACCTCACACCTAGCAGATTGGCTAATATGACAGTAAAGGAAAATGATAAATGTTGGAGGGAATGTGGCAAAATTGGGATGCTAATGCATTGCTGGTAGAGTTGTGAATTGATTCAACCATTCTGGAGGACAATTTGGAATTATGTCTGAAGGGCTTTAAAAGAATGCATGCCCCTTTAATGCAGTAATACTATTACTAGGTCTGTATCCCAGAGAGATTAAAAAAATGAGAAAGAATCTGCTAATACAAAAATACTTATAGTTGCTCTTTTTGTGGTAGCAAAGAATTGGAAACTAAAGGATGTCCCTCAGTTGGAGAATGACTAAACAAATTGTGGTATATATGATGGTGATGGAATACTATTGTGCTGTAAGGAATGATGAACAGAATGATTTCAGAAAGAACCGGAAGACCTTCATGAACTGATGCAGAGTGAGAGAAGCAGAACTAAGAAATCATTGTACACAGTAACAGCAATATCATGGGAAGATCAAACGTGATAGACTTTAATAAAAATACAATGATCCAGGACAATTTTTTTTTTTGGACCTTGTATAAGTATAATCTATCCTGCTTCAATTTCCTCCTTTTTTTATTTTTTAACATTATTTTATTTGGTCATTTCCAAACATTATTCATTGGAGACAGAGATCATTTTCTTTTCCTCCCCCCTCCCCCCACCTCTCCCATAGCTGACGTGTGATTCCACTGGGTATCACATGTGTTCTTGATTCAAACCCATTTCCATGTTGTTGATATTTGCATTATAGTCTTCATTTAGAGTCTCTCCTCAGTCATATCCCCTCATCCCCTGTAGTCAAGCAGTTGGTTTTCCTTGGTGTTTTTACTCCCACAGTTTGTCCTCTGCTTGTGGATAGTGTTTTTTCTCCTAGATCCCTGCAGATTGTTCAGGGAAATTGCATTGACACTAATGGAGAAGTCCATTACCTTCAATTGTACCACAGTGTATCAGTCTCTGTGTACAATGTTTTCCTGGTTCTGCTCCTTTCACTCTGCATCACTTCCTGGAGGTTGTTCCAGTCTCCATGGAATTCCTCCACTTTATTATTCCTTTTAGCACAATAGTATTCCATCACCAACATATACCACAATTTGTTCAGCCATTCCCCAATTGAAGGGCATCCCCTCATTTTCCAATTTTTGGCCACCACAAAGAGTGCAGCTATGAGTATTCTTGTACAAGTCTTTTTCCTTATTATCTCTTTGGGGTACAGACCCAGCAGTGCTATGGTTGGATCAAAGGGCAGACAGTCTTTTATCGCCCTTTGGGCATAGTTCCAAATTGCCCTCCAGAATGGTTGGATCCATTCATAACTCCACCAGTAATGAATTAGTGTCCCTACTTTGCCACATCCCCTCCAGCATTCATTACTTTCCATAGCGGTTATGTTAGCCAATCTGCTAGGTGTGAGGTGATACCTCAGAGTTGTTTTGATTTGCATCTCTGATTATAAGAGATTTAGAACACTTTTTCATGTGCTTATTAATAGTTTTGATTTCTTTGGCTGAGGACTGCCTGTTCATGTCCATTGCCCATTTATCAGTTGGAGAATGGCTTGATTTTTTGTACAATTGATTTAGCTCTTTGTAAATTTGAGTAATTATATCTTTGTCAGAGGTTTTTATGAAGATTGTTTCCCAATTTGTTGCTTCCCTTCTGATTTTAGTTATATTGGTTTTGTTTGTACAAAAACTTTTTAATTTGATGTAGTCAAAATTATTTATTTTGCATTTGGTGACTCTTTCTAAGTCTTGCTTGGTTTTAAAATCTTTCCCTTCCCAAAGGTCTGACATGTATACTATTCTGTGTTCACCTAATTTACGTATAGTTTCCTTCTTTATGTTCAAGTCATTCACTCATTCTGAATTTATCTTGGTGTAGGGTGTGAGGTGTTGATCCAAACCTAATCTCTCCCACACTGTCTTCCAGTTTTCCCAGAAGTTTTTATCAAATAGTGGATTTTTGTCCCAAAAGCTGGGATCTTTGGGTTTATCATATACTGTCTTGCTGAGGTCACTTACACCAAGTCTATTCCACTGATCCTCCTTTCTGTCTCTTAGCCAGTACCAAATTGTTTTGATGACTGCTGCTTTATAATATGGTTTGAGATCTGGGACAGCAAGGCCCCCTTCCTTTGTATTTTTTTTTTCATTATTTCCCTGGATATCCTGAATCCTTTGTTCTTCCAAATGAATTTTGTTATGGTTTTTTCTAAATCAGTAAAAAATTTTTTTTGGAAGTTCAATGGGTATGGCACTAAATAGATAAATAAGTTTGGGTAGGATGGTCATTTTTATTATATTGGCTCATCCTGGAGTGTTTGTCTCAGGAGATAGATTCCTAAGTATTTTATTTTGTCTAAGGTGATTTTGAATGGGATTTCTTTTCCTAATTCTTGCTGCTGAGATGTGTTGGAAATGTATAGTAAATGCTGATGACTCATGCGGGTTTATTTTGTATTGTGCAACTTTGCTAAAGTTGTTGATTATTTCAACTAGCTTTTTGGTTGAATCTCTAGGATTCTTTAGGTAGACCATCATATCATCCGCAAAGAGCGATAACTTGGTCTCCTCCTCTGGGGACTGCCAAGGAGTCGCAAGAAAGAAAGACTGGAACATTATCAAAGCAAGGATAATGAACGCTTATTGTAATCAGCACACCAGATTTAAAGCTCTTCTCGAGAGACACAATCTATCCTCCCCAATCCTCCCCAGAATGTGAACAGGGGAGTTAACCCATTCCCAGGATTTCTTGGAACTGTTTATGCAGCCTTGAACTGAGATTTCTATGTTTTGGCATACTCAGGAGGAATGGTATGTCACAAACACCTGGGAAGAGGAACTCCATTCCATGAAGTCATGAAAGATTCACTGTACTCCTCCTTGCCTATTTTAATGCCTTCAATTTCTTTTTCTTCTCTAATTGCTACTGCTAGTGTTTCTAGTACAATGTCAAATAATAGAGGTGATAATGGGTATCCTTATTTCACTCCTTATCTTATTGGGAATGCATCTAGTTTATCCCCATTGCAGATGATGTTAGCTGATGGTTTTAGATATATACTGTTTATTATTTTTAGGAAAGACTCTTCTATTCCTATGCTTTCTAGTGTTTTTAATAGGAATGGGTGTTATATTTTATCAAAGGCTTTTTCTGCATCTATTGAGATAATCATGTGATTTTTGTTGGTTTGCTTGTTGATATGGTCAATTATGTGAATGGTTTTCCTAATATTGAACCAGCCCTGCATCCCTGGTATGAATCCTACTTGATCATGGTGAATGATGCTTCTGATCACTTTCTGGAGTCTTTGTGCTAGTATCCTATTTAAGATTTTTGCATCTATATTCATTAGGGAGATTGGTCTATAATTTTCTTTCTCTGTTTTTGGCTTGCCTGGCTTTGGAATCAGTACCATGTTTGTGTCATAAAAGGAATTTTGTAGAACTCCCTCTTTGCTTATTATGTCAAATAGTTTGTATAATATTGGGGTTAGCTGTTCTTTGAATGTTTGATAGAATTCACTGGTGAATCCATCAGGCCCTGGGGATTTTTTCTTAGGGAGTTCTTTGATGGCCTGTTGGATTTCTTTTTCTGATATGGGATTATTTAAGAATTTTATTTATTCTTCTGTTAGTCTAAGGCAGTTTATATTTTTGTAAATATTCATCCATATCACCTAGATTGGTATATTTATTGCCATATAATTGGGCAAAGTAGTTTTTAATGATTGCCTTAATTTCCTTTTCATTGGAGGTGATGTCCCCCTTTTCATCTTTGATGCTGTTAATTTGCTTTTCTTTCCTTTTTTTAATTAGACTGACCAGTACTTTGTCTATTTGGTTTTTTCAAAGGACCAACTTCTAGTCTTATTTATTAGTTCAAAAGTTCTATCACTTTCAATTTTATTAATCTCTCCCTTAATTTTCAGGATCTCTAGTTTGGTTTTCTTCTGGGGGTTTTTAATTTGTTTGCTTTCAAGTTTTTTTTATTTGCATTTCCAATTCATTGATCTCTGCCCTCCCTAGTTTATTAATATATGCACTCAGGGATATGAATTTTCCTCTGAGTATTGCTTTGGCTGCATCCCATAAGGTTTGAAAGGATGTCTCACCATTGTCATTTTCCTCAATGAAATTATTAATTGGTTCTATGATTTGTTCTCTATCCAATTTTGGAGTATCAAATTATTTATTTTCCAATTAATTTTTGTTTTGGCTCTCCATGTACCCTTACTGATCATTATTTTTATTGCCTTGTGATCTGAGAAGGCTGCATTTATTATTTCTGCTTTTCTGCATTTGTATGCCATGTTTCTGTGATCTAGTGTGACACACTTTGTGAATGTGTCATGTGGTGCTGAGAAGAAGGTGTATTCCTTTTTGTCCCTATTTATTTTTCTCCACATGTCTATTAACTCTAATTTTTCTAAGATTTCATTCACTTATTTTACCTCTTTTGTATTTATTTTTTTATTTGATTTATCTAAATTTGATAGTGGTTGGTTCAAATCTCCCACTAATATGGTTTTACTGTCTATTTCCTCCTTCAATTCTCCTAGTTTATCCATTAGAAATTTGGGTGCTATACCATTTGGTGCCTACATGTTGATTAGTGATATTTCCTCATTATCTATAGTCCCTTTTAAAAAAATATATTTACTTTCCCTATCCCTTTTAATCAGGTCTATTTTTGCTTTGGCTTTGTCAGATATCATGATTGCAACTCCTGCCTTCTTTCTATCAGTTGAGGCCCAGAAGGTCTCATTCCATTCTTTAATTCTGACCTTGTGAGTGTCTACCTGCCTCATGTGTTTCTTTGAAGACAACATATGGTAGGGTTTTGGATTCTAATCCATTCTGCTATTTGTCTACATTTTGTGGGTGAGTTCATCCCATTCACATTCAAAGTTATGATTGTCACTTGTGGATTTTCTGGCATTTTGATATCCTCCCCTAATTCTGACCTTTCTTCTTTAGCTATAACCTTTTAAGCCAGTGATTTACTTTAAATCAGTCCCCCTAGTCCTCTCCCTTGATATATTTCCCTTTCTAGCCCCTCCTTTTTTGTTCCTTTCCCCTCATCCCTCTCCTTCCCTCCCTTTTTGTGTTCCCTCCCACCCTACCCCCCTTGGTTTTCCCTTCTCCCTTGCCCTGTTGGATAAGATAAAATTCAAGATCCCAATGGATCTAAATGCTCTTTCCTCTCAGAGCTGATTTCACTGAGAGTAAGGTTTAAGTGAAAACTCTCTTCCTCTCCTTCTTATAGGAGATTTCTTCCCCTCCCCTTCCCATGTGTATCTTTGTGTGAGAATGATTATTCTATTTAGTTTTTTTTTCTATTTCTTGGAGTATATCTTAGTACCATCAACGATTTACCCTCTCCCTTTTTCTTTCTATCCCCCCTTTCTCCATATCATCTTGATGATGCCCCAAACTTTCTCTATGTGTGATTTTTCTTACTACTCTAATGATGCATACAATTTTTGAGAGTTACACATTACATTTTCCCCACATATTAATATATATAATTTGATATAAATGTAGTCCTTATAGAAGAGAGTTTGAATAAAAGAAAAAGATAACATTTTTCTCCTTTTTCCTTTCCTTGACATTTACCTTTTCAAGTTTCTCTTGCTCTTTTTGTTTGGATGTCAAACTTTCCACAGAGCTCTGGTCTTTTCTTTACAAATACTTGGAAATCTTATATTTTGTTGAATGCCCATACTTTCCCCTGGAAGTATATAGTCAGTTTTGATGGATAGCTGATTCTTGGTTGAAGACCCAACTCTCTTGCTTTTCTGAATATCATGTTCCATACCTTAGGGTCATTCAGAGTGGAAATTGCTAGGTCCTGTGTGACCCTGATCGGTGTTCCTTTATATCGAAATTGTCTTTTTCTGGCTTCTTGTAAGATTTTTTCTTTTGCTTGGAAGCTTTGGAATTTGCCAATTACATTCCTGGGAGTTGTCTTTTGGGGATTTAGTGTAGAGGGTGTTCTGTGAACTCTTTCAATGCATATTTTGTCCCCTTGTTCTAGAATCTCTGGGAAGTTTTCTTTGATGATATCATCTACTATGATATCAAGATTACTGTTTATTTCTGGCTTTTCTCGTAGACCAACGATTCTCAGATGGTCTCTCCTTCCTCTGTTTTCCAGGTCTGTCACCTTGTCAGTGAGATATTTTATGTTATCTTCTAATTCTTTAGTCTTTTGACTTTGCTTTATTAATTCTTGCTCTTTTGCAAGATCATTATCTTCCAGTTGCCTGATTCTGACCTTTAAAGACTGGTTTTCCTTTTCAGTTTTTTGAGGCTTCGAGCTGTTTCTGCATTTGCATATTTTGGTCCCTCAGATTGCTGAGTTCCTTTTGCATTGTTTCCCATTTTTCCTGCCAGAAGGCTTCCATCGTTTTGATAATTTCCAATTTAAATTCTTCAAGAGTTTGTGGAGAATTTCCATTTCTTTTGGAAGGTTTTGAAGCATTTATTTGTGTTTCTTCTTCTATCTCCTCTGTATTTTGTATTTTTGTTCCATAAAATGTGTCCAAAGTCACCCCCTTCTTCTTGCTTTTCTTGGTGTTTGGAGGCTGTTGCACCTCTTCACTGTTTGCCAACTTTGCCACTGTTTGCTGCCTTACTTCCATGCTCTGAGCCTGGCACAGCACTGTCCGCAAGGTACTCCAGTGCCTTTGCCCGCCCTGAGGTTCCTGTCCTTTCAGAAGCCTTGCACTCTAGGGAGGGAGTGGTCCCGGCCTCTCTGAGCTCTGAGGGCTCCTGATGGGATTTGGTTCAGCTGGGTTGGTCTGGATGTGCCCCGAGGCAAAAACCTCCAGTGAGCCTCCTATGGAAGGACCCAGCCACGGGGGGTACAGGCTCCCCCCTTCTCTCTCAGCCTGCTTCCCTTCCGTCTGTATTGGAAGCCCTGAGGCTGGCCCAGGTTGCTTTCAAGGTGCACCCTTCAGAACAGCACCTTTGCTGGCCCTTAGGTTTCTGCTGCTGCTGGAGGCTCAGCACTCTGGGTTGGGGGGTAGGGGTCCTGGGACTTTCCTTCTGCCTTCCCCTTAGACCTGAGTGTTCTAGGTTTCTGGCTTGGGGGGGGGGTGTACCTTTTGATTTGAGTCCAGAAGGAGTGATCCCCACCTCTGTCCTGTTGTTAAGTTTGAATTTCAGTCCCCTAGGAGCATTCAGTTTGCGATCGGTTAAGGAAGGATTTTCAGAGGTCTGAACTTTTGCTGCTTCTAAGCCGCCATCTTGACTGGAAGTCCCCCGATCCGGGACAATTCTGAGGGACTTAATGACAAAGAATGCTATCCACAGCTAGAGAAAGAACCCACTGTGGGAGCAGAAATGTGAATGAAAACATATGACTTATCACTAGTTTATTTGGGTATATGATTTAGGGTTTTGGTTTTATAAGATTATTCACTTATGAAAATAAATAATATGGAAATATGTATTGCATGATAATGCATATATAACTCAGATTGAATTGCTTGTTGACTCCAGGAGGAGGAGGGAGGAAGGAAGGGAGACAACATGAATCATATAACTTTGGAAAACTTATTATGTAGAAATATGTTATTAAATAAAATAGAGATAAAAGATCTAAGTTCAGACCTGACCTCAGACACTTAATAGCTGTGTGACAACTCTAAGTCACTTATCCCTGTTTGCCTAATCTGTAAAATGAGCTGGGGAGGGAAGGAATAAATTTGTCCAGGAAGTTTGCCAAGAAAACCCCAAAATAGGTTCACAAAGCTTCAGACACTGAAACAACTGAACAACAACACCCCCAATATAATATAAAAATGATATATATCAATTAAAACAAAAAATAAAACAAAAGTAATCCCTACCCTCAAGGAGCCTACAATTTTGCTGGAAAAACAATAGATACATATTTAGGATCACGTAAAATAGACATAACATAAATTAAAGGTGATTTTGTATTGAGAGGCAGGGGAGGTTTATGGTGGTGAGTTGAGCTTTAAAGGAACTAGATTCTAGAAGACAAGGATGGGGAAGAATAAAGGTGGTATTGTAGTTCAGTCATTTCATTAATTTCTGATTCTTTTGACTCCATTTGGGATTTTCTTGGCAAAGATACTGGAAGAGTTTGCCATTTCTTTCTTCAGTTCATTTTTACAGATGAGGAAACTGAGATAAGCAGAGTTAAGTGACTCTCCAGGGTCACACGGTTAATATCTGAGATCAGATTTCAACACACACAGATGAGCCTTCCTAACTCCAAACTTAGTACTCTATCCATTGAGCCACCTATCTGCCCAAATTTCTTTGGTACATACATACTAACTGCAGTGAGCTGTACTTGCTATTTTAATCAAGGACAGAGTAGTTTCGGAGCATTTCAATTTCACAAAACTTTTTTTTTTCATTTTGAATTGAACGAATCATTTTCCTTCTGTTTTAAACTCTTGTTATTCAAAGGAAACTTGATTTTGAAGTCTCTGGGTAAATAGATGCTTCTTCTCTACCAGCACAAAAATATTCAAAATATTTTTTCATTTTTTTAATTGTCATACAAAACACACTTCCATGTTGGTCATTGTTGAGAGAGCACATTCAAAATGATCAAACCCCCAAAATAAAACCAAAGATACATGGATATGAAAGATGACTCCATCAGTTCTTTCTCTGGATGTGGATAGCATTCCCTGTCATAAGTCTTTCAGGAATGCCCAAGATCATTGTATTGCTGAGAGTAGCCATGTTTTCATAGATAATCACCATCCAGTATTGCTGTTGTTGTGTACAATGTTCTCTCAGTTCTGCTTATTTCACTCACCATCAGTTCCTGCAGATCTTTCTAGGTTTTTTTTTTTCTGAAATCATTTTGCTTACCATTTTCTCATAGCACAATAGCATTCCATTACCAATACATATCACAATTTGTTCAACTATTACTCAATTGATAGACATAACCTCAATTTCCAATTCTTTGCCACCACAAAAAGAACAGCTATAAATAAAAAAAATTAAATTAAAAAAAGTTTGATTTCATTGATCAAGATAACTACTTCAGCCCAGCAAAGTACTTATACTTGATCTGTTTATATTATTGGGGGGGGGGGCAGCTAGATGGCTCAGTGGATTGAGAACCAGGCCTAGATACAGGAGGTCCTGGGTTCAAATTTGACCTCAGACACTAGCTATGTAAACCTGGGCAAATCACTGAACCCCCATTGCCTAACCCTTATTACCCTTCTGTCTTGGAACCAGTACACAGTATTGATTCTAAGGCAGAAGATAAGGGTATAAAGAAAAAAAAATTGGAGACAGCTAGGTAGCACAGCGAATAGAACACCAGGCCTGGAGTTGAGAGGGTCCAGGTTCAAATCTGGCCTCAGAGACATCCCAGTTGGATGACTGTAGGCAAGTCATTTAGCTCTGCTTTCCTAGCCCTTACCCTTCTGTCTTAGAGTTACAAAGATAAAAAGTAGGGTTAAAAAACAAACAAACAAACATTTGTACCATCAGAGGCCAGGGGCCATCGAGAGAGAGCCTCAGATTCAGAAATCAAATCAGATACAGAAGACCACTAAATTGTATGGCCACCTGTTTCAAAGTCCTTATAATGGCAACGCCTCTAATGTCACTGCCCTAGCCAGTTCTGTTTAGTCACAGTGGCACTGTGATCCAGGGATACTAGCTTCCTTGCTGTTCCTCCCTCATGGCCCTCCATTTCCTGACTCTGGGCATTTCCCCTGCCTGTTCCCCATGCCCCCAAATTCTATTTTCTTCATCTCTACCTCCTGGCTTCCCTGGCTTCCTTCAAGCCTCAGCTAAAGGCTCACCTTCTGCAAGGAGCTTTTCCTGCTTAGCCTCTGTAAGATTTAAAATGGTTGAGGTCTTAAACTGTAGTGAGTTAAAGTGGTGGAAGATATAAATTGTGATAGATATAAGAGAGGGTGAGTAAATTTGACCACAGAAAATATGTTTCACTACAGTGTCTTGGTTTTTAAATCAAATATAAGGTGATCACCAGGGAAATATTCCCAATTATTCAAATACCCAAGTCAACTGGGTTTTATAGAGATTTTAATTAATACAAATGTGGAATTAAAGAAAAGAGAGAAAGAGAGAAAAAGGAAATAAGTATGAAGGGCCTTAAGCCAACATGGCCTAGACCTGAGTCTTAAGAGAGAGAGAGATCAGTCAGTCAGTCTTTTAACACTCACCACAAGGTCTGTCTAAGCAAGGATTCTAGTGACACCAGGCCAGCATCATCTCATCTGCTTTCACCAGCTCCCTCCTCCATCTGAATGTTTCAGAATCAGTCCTCCTCAATCTGAATGTTTCAGAATGACCTCCTCAATCTGAATGTTTCAGAATCACCTCCAGCTCTTCTCTGAGCTCTTATTTTTAAGGGCAAAATCTCCTATGTCACCTCCCCTAAGTTCTTCCATCTACCAATCACTGTAGATGTTTTCCAAAAGATAGCCCATTTTGAATTCACAGCTGAGTAGATTAATCTCTTTAGTAAGTCAGAAAAAAAATGCTGCTGTGTTAACTAATTTCATTAAAAGAAAACCTCTGAGTAAGTTTTTACCTTTTAGGTCTAAGTAGTTTTCAAGTTGCCCCATCTTTATAGGCACCCAGCATCCCATTGTATCAAATTCAAAAACAGGCATGGCTCAAAGAACTCCTTTCCTTTATGAGTATGGTTTTCAAGTACTTTCATTGTTTAGCAAGGATTTTTCTGCCCTAAAGCAGTCTTAAGTAAGGGTGGAATTGAGGTCCTCCAATAGCAAGGAGTTTTCTCCCCTAAAGCAGTCTTAAGTAGGGGTGGAGTAGGGATACTCCCATAGCAAGGAGTTTTTACATTCAAGTAGAGTTCTCACTATCTGGTAGGGAATTATTTCAAGTAGGGAATTGGAGGATTCCTCACTGTGGAGTAAAATTTTTAACATTCATAAATCTGTGAAATTTTAAGGTTTACACCTCTGAGATGATCCCCATTGTCTATGTCAGTGACGGTGAACCTATGGCACAGGTGCCCGAGATGGCATGCAGAGCCACCCTCCCCCCCAGAGTTCGTAACTAGAAAGGCAGAGGGACTCGGACAGAGCTGCTCCCCTCCCCTTCCCACCAGGCTGATGACATTTTTTCACATCCCTGCCCCTCTGCCTAGCAGCCCAATGTGAGCCCTTCTTCCCTCCCCTGTTTGGGATAAGGGGGAGTGGGGCATGCCTAGCACTCGGTGGGGGGTGGGGAGGGGGCGGGGCCCGGCACTCATCTCCAAAAAGGTTCTCCTGGTCTATGTCTTGTTCATATTGTAGTACTTGTCTGTTGTGTCCCCCCTTAGACTGTGAACCCCTTGAGGGCAAGAATTACCTTGTACTTTTCTTTGTATCCCCAATCCTTAGCATGGTGACTAGCACAGGATTGAGGCTTAATAAGTGAAGCTAGTCTTTTTTCAACTCCTCCACTCAGTTATCTTAAACTCATCTTCCTAAAGCACCAGTCTATCTCTATATAAACTCTAATGACTCCCTATTACCTCTGAGATCACATGCAAAATCCTGATTGGTATTCAAGGGCCTTTATAACCCAGTGCCTTTCTACTGTTCTTATACCATTCACTTCCCCTGCCACATACTTTAATTTTAAATTTTAATTTTTAAAAACTCATGCCTTTTGTTTTAGAACCAATTGGTTCTACAGCAGAAAAGTGGTAAGGGCTAGGAAATGGGGGTTAAGTGACTTGCCCAGGGCCACACAGCTAGGAAGTGGTTGAGGCCAGATTTGAACCCAGGACCTCCTGTCTCTAGGTCTGGTTCCCAATCTACTAAGCCACCCAGCTCCTCTGCTTCCCCCTCATCCCCCCGCCCTGGGTACTTTTGTTCATTCCAGGGACATTGACCCCTTTGCTGGTCCTTGGACAAGACGCTCCTGTCTCCTCACTGGACATTTTCATTCTCCGTCTCCCATCTGTGCGGTGTTCTCCTTCATCTCTGTCCTTGGCTTCTCTGGTTTCAAGTCTCAGCTGTAAACCCCCCCACCCCCTTATAGGAAGCCTTTCTCTATCTCTTAATTCTAGTACCTTTGTTAAATACTTCCAATTTGTCTAATAGCTTGTTTGTACATAGTTATTTGTACCTTGTCTCCACCATTAGACTGTGAGCTTCTTGAGGGCAAGGACTATCATTTGTCTTTGCATCCCCAGCACTTAGCACAGTGACTGTCACTTAATAGTAGGCACTTAATGTTTGCTGACTGACTTACTGACTTGACTTGTCCTTGTGCTAGTTTCAGGTCGTTATGACGAAGATTGCATCATTTGGTGCCTTTAAAAAAAAAAGAGAGAGAAATTGTTTGGATGAAGGCACTGAAATGTGTCGGTCTTCCCAGATGGGATCAGAGATTTCTAGGATGCTTATGTAACACCAGAATTCCCAAAAAGCTGATCTCAAAGTAAAAGAGTTTGAAAAGCTGCTTCTCAAGGATATGTGCTTTGTGTAAACCTGGAGACAACGTGCCTTTGTGATGAAGGTGCTGGATGCTTGCCCTGGTGTCAGATGTGTACCCGATATTTTCTCATTTAGAGGATGGACTGGCACCAAGAGGTCCATGTACTGGACCTACCTTGTGTCTGAGCACAGGTGTGGAGCCACAGCCTGGGGCCACAAAACAGAACCAAGCTCACTGCCCCACTAGAGAACCTTCTGTTCAATCTCCTTGAAACCATTCTTGGCTAAGCCACTGAGCTAACCCCTCACAGATGAATGCCCTCAAACGTCGTCAGGGATGCTGACCTACATCTACTAGCAAAACTTTCTGAATGGGAAACTTCTCTTCTGCCCTTCTCTGTAACCCAGCGGTCTCAATGAAAAGAATTCTTGGAAAACTTCACATATTACTGGTTTTTCTTAAGTGCTTTATGTATTCAACACTATGACTTGCACTGGGATTAAACTTTGATGCCTTTCTAATGCTCAGTAAATTTAAAACCATGTTATTGGTTCCACAGCATTTTTACCAGTCTTTTCTGCTTTTTCTAGGGTTAAAATTGTTGTTTTGGATCTGGTCAAAATCCAACCTAGATCATTAACAGAATCATAGTTCCTAGTTGGAGGGAAATTAACAAGCCATCCTGTTACTTGGACCATGAAGCTTTCCCCAACATCGCCAACATATCAAACAGCCTCTGTTTAAACCTGACCCCATTCCAGAATCACCTATGACAGTGATGGAGAATATTTTGGAGATGGAGTGCTGGGCCCACCCCACCCCTCAGACCAAGTGCTGTGCCCCTCCTCCCCCCAGTGCTGGGTGCACCCTGCTCACTCTTTTTTTTTTTTTAAACCCTTACCTTCCTTCTTGGAATCAATACTATGTATTGGTTCCAAGGCAGAAGAGCAGTAAGGGCTAGGCAATGGGGGTTAAGCCCAGGGTCACCCAGCTGGAAAGTGTCTGAGGTCAAATTTGAACCTAGGACCTCCTGTCTCTAGGCCTGGCTCTCAATCACTCTCCTCACTCTTACCCCACACAAGGGAGGGAGGAAGTACTCCCATTGGGTTGCTGGGCAGAGGGGCAGGTGAAGTGAGGAATGTCCTCAGTAAATGTGAAGGGGAAGGGGAGAGGCCCAAGTGCTCTGCTCCTTTCCAGCTCTATCACCTGTGAGCCATCCACCTTACCCTCTGGGTGCTTCCATTGACTGCTGGGCAGAGGGGTGGGGGGTGGGGGGCATTGTGGAGAGGGGGAGGGGAGCAGCTTCACCCAAGTCCCTCTGCCTTTCTAGTAAAAAACTCTGGAGGGCAGGGGGCAGTCGCATGCCCACAGAGAGCTCTCTGTGGGCCATCTTTGGCACCCATGACATAGGTTCACCATCATTGACCTATGATATGAAGAATACTAACAGTCCCATTTTACTTTGGGGTGTCTGTATTAGCAAGATTTTCCTTATACCAAACTATCTACCACTCTGATCCATTAGGATCAAGGGGGAAAAAATGCTAACCCCACCCCAAAAACCCTACACAGTGTAGGTTCATAGTAGGCACTTAATAAATGCTTATTGACTGATTAAAGTTTTCCCATATAGATACTCCCCATTTTTTTAAAACCCTTATTTTCTGTCTTTGGAATCAATACCAAATATCAGTTTCAAGGCAGAAGAGCAGGAAAGGGCTAGGCAATGGGTGTTAAGTGATTTGTCCAGGGTCACACAGCTAAGAAGTGTATAAGTCCAGATTTGAACCCAGGACCTCCTGTTTCTAGGTCTGGATCTCTATCCTCTGAACCACTTAGTTGCCCCCTCTCATTTCTTTAAAAACTGAAAATGGGTATCTTTCTTTATTAGAGAACACCAGTAATGATCAATGGTGGGTCTTTGTACCTGAAAAAAAAAAAGTTAGGCTTTTATTTAGCTTTTGGGACTTCTTTGTTGCAAAGTGTTGTTTAGAACCTTTTTGATGTGTTTTGAAATCATAATAACCTAGTTAAATATGTCTTGTTAGTGTGTCAATGAAAGTACAATCAATTACTTTTTAGTTAGTGATGGACATTAGTACTGGACACGGAATAGAAAAGATCCCATTTGAATCCAAACACTGCTACATTTAATTACGTGACCTTGGACAAGTCTCAGTCTCTCTGAACCTTAATTTTTTCATTTGTAAAATTGGAATAATATTTGCAATGCCTACCTTACAAGACTTTTAATGGAGAAAAAGCTTTGCAGAGCTGCTAAATGATTTGTAAATGTGGATTGGTTATTATTAGTAATATGAATTTTTAAAAAGGCAGAATTTGGTAGAAAAGACAGAAGAGGGGAGCAGATGAAGTGCTTTGAAAGAGGATAATGAGTGTGGCACTGCATGTTTGAAATCCTCGTTCCTGGAGTGGCTGAGAATGGTGGATTGATTGAGGTCAGGAGATCCGACCTATAATGTATTACACCATCTGAGGGTCTGCACTATCTAGTGCCATTATGTGGAACCTCCAGTAATGGGGCCTTGGGGGTAACCAAGATGCCTATGGAGGGACAAATCATTTCAGGCCAGAAATGAAACAGCAAGGCTGATCTGCAATAACTGAGGACCCTGTGAATGGCCACTGTATTTCTAAACTAAATAAGAAGACTCAGGTTCAGAGACAGGGGAGAGGGGAAAGGAGACAGGGAATCGGAAGATCTGAATTCTTGCCTTGTCACTATAAATAGGATTTGTACCCTGTCTTCCTTGGAATTAATTAGAGATTGTGGGTATAAATTTTTTTGAGCTCTGAAGAAGAAAGATATGTTATAAAAGATGAGGAAACTGAGGCAAACAGGGTTAAGTGACTTGCACAGAGTCACACATTAAGTGTTTGAGGTCAAATTTAAACTCAGAAAGATGAGTCTTCCTAACTCCAGGCCCAACACTATCCACTGGGCCACCTAGCTATCTGCTTAGTTATATTTTCTCACATCATTTTCCCCAGAAGATTACAAGCTCATGTTATTACTTAAGAATTATTACTAAAATAAATAATAAATATTAGCAGAAAATGACTAGTTAAGAAATATTGAATAATATCAAGAGGATAGAACTAATAGGGGGGAAAGAAACTGGGATTGTCTAGTATTAGCCAACCAATCTGTTGGAAGGAAATTTATCTCTCCATTGTGTACCTTTTTTTTTTAACATCATCTCACAATGACCTGGAAGTCAAAGATAGCTGAGTAAATTAATTCAAGTATAGATAAAACCTCAGAGAAAGGAAGTTAAAGAACCAAGGAACCAATGAGACAGGAAACTGATTCCACAGGCACTGCCCCTTTGGGTGGCCCAGGCAAATTAAGAAACTATGCTTGGTTCCTTAGATGTGGCATATGAGAGCTAATGGGTGGAGAAAATAGCTTACAAGGGGAGACTCAGGAGCCTCTAAGGGTCTTCTGGCTGGATCATTGAGAGTTGAGGAACCCTTGTCGGAGGTTAGCTTCAATCCATCATGGCAGTCAATAGATTAGTAAGCTAAGTATCTCTCTACCTCTTTCCTACCTTTCCCTCTCTTTACTATTTTGATTTAATAAAGTTATAAAGGTACTATCAACCTCATAATTTTAATTATTACAAATCCCCCTGAAATCTGAAAGTCATGTCTACTTTAATGTTCTTAAGCAAATCAAATACCTGGAAGGACTGAAGATTGCTCATTCACCCACCTGGACCCCAAAGCAGGAAAGAAGACTGGGCAATAATTAAGAAGCAAATTAGTCAAATTAAGAAGCCCTTAAGCTAGAGGCCCTGTAACCCTTCAAGCAACATGGCATCCATTATTATTGGGCATGCTAAGAATTAGCAGCACGTCTTTGCATACACCTGATAAATTCACAGTTTGTATCATTACAAAGAATATTCCTATTCCTAGTGCCTAATGGCTGATGTGGCAACAATGGTGTCTCCTGAAAGTTAACCTGATGTGCAGCTCCCCATTTAGGACAGCCAGAGAGAGCTAGAAGACTAAGGCAGAGACAACTATGTAATATCTCATTGTGGTGAAACAAGGCAAATGAATCATTACGATAGATAGGCAGGTGGGCTACCTGGGGCACAGCAGGAAATATAACTTTTCTAACCCAGGCACTATAAACCCTTTGCTTCTATATCATTCTTAGTCAATAAACATTTATTAAGTGCCTTCTAGATACCAGGCACTGTGCTGAGTGCTGGGCATTCAAGAAGAGGGGAAACAGATTGAATAGCTCTGGGAGAGTGTAGAAAGGAGGGAGAAAATATTGATTATATTACTTTGGATAACTTATGTGTAAATTTGTTATTAAAATTAAAAAAATTAAAAATTAAAAAAAGAGAGGAAAGAGTTTGTGCCTCCAAGGAGCTACACAACAAGCAAAAGTACAAACTAGAATATAGGACAAATAGGAAGCAAATTGAAGGCACAAGAATAAGAGGCTTCCTAGACTTAAAAGAAGCCAGGGAAGAAGAATCAGTAGGTGGAGATAAGGAAGGAGAAGGTTCTAGGTTTGGAGAAGAACCAGAGCTGAGACATGGAGTCTCATGTCAAACATCCAGGAAGCTAGTCATTGGATCAATGAGTAGATGTTGTAAAGTATTTGTAACAAATGTGTGTTTGGGAGTATGGGAGTATATGCACAGAAGACCCTCTCAAAGCTGGTGATAGACACTCTGCAGGATGGAGCCTTTGGTCATTGGTCATCTCTTCTCCCAAGCTTTTTCCGAGCCCCTTTCTCCTGAGCACCCTTGACTCCACCCTGGAGATCTCCTGAAACATGCTTGCTGGGAATAGTTCTCCAGTTTTGTGGTGCCCACTGAAGCTGCTAAGGGTGTTCCAGGCATAGAGCCAGTTCTCCAGAACTGATGGGATCACTTATGCCACATTCCACTTAAGGTAATTGATGCCATAAGCCTAAGCATTGCTGAAGTGCATGGCCAGATTGGGGATAAAGGGAAATACAAAGGAGGTAAGAACCATTAGAGTTCCCCTAGCATTCTTCAGCCACAACGGTCAACACTTTCCCCCATGCCTCTTGGCATGAGATTTTTATGCTGAGATAGACAAAAGTGTGTGTGTGTGTGTAATCCTTTTTCTGCAGCCTTTCTTTCCAGAAAATCTTCCAGGATTTCATTATATAAAATACTCTGCAAGGGGTCAGAGTCAGGGATAGGAATGGGGAATGTATTTGTGATTACATTGCTTTAGAATACTTCCCAGGAAAAGAGAATCCCTCCACTAATACAGATCACCAGCTTTTCTGCAACTTAAAATCTTAGAGAGCTGGTTAGGTCACTGAGATGCCAAGTGACTTGTAGGGGTTCCTAAGGCCAGTATATGTAAAAGGCAGTACTGTGAGTTTAAGTCTTCCAGACTTCAAGACTGACCCTCTATGCATGATTCAGGGGATATAAAGTCAAGACAAAATACAAAAACAAAAACACTGCTTACCTTCAAGGACATTACATCCTCCTGATTTCCTAAGAGGTGGCACTTGAATTGAGTCTTAAAGGAAGCTAATGAGTCTAAGTGGTCACTAATAATTTTACTTTTCTCCACAGTTGCAAAAGTTGTGTTAATTGTTCGGTATTTTAAATGACTAAAATATTTAGATTGGTTTATTTGGAATTGTGGTGGATAAGAAATGGAGCTGTGCTTATTTTTTCTAAGCTGTCATCTGTTTTTTCCAATGTTTTTTCTTGGTTAATGAATATTTCCTCAGGATTTTGCAATCCTAGTTTCCTTGAACACTAGTCTATTATCTGCATTTATTGCTTGTCCATTATATTCCAATTTGTTCTACTGTTCTAGTTTTCTCTTTTTTATCCAGTAACAATAAAAAAAATAACTATTGCTTTACATGTAAAATCCATTTTAGATTGCTTACCAATCTAAAGGAGAGGAGGATGAGAGAGAATTTAAGACTCAGAATTTTTTTAATGTTAAAAATGGTTTTTACATATAATTGGGGGAAAATAAAATATCAAAATTTAAAAAATAGACATTTTTAATTTTACCAATTACATGTAATAACAAATTTCCACATAAGTTTTCCAAAGTTATAGGATTCAAATCATCTGTCTTTCTTCCCCTTCCCTCTTTCCTGGAGCTGGCAAACAATTTGATCTGGGTTAGAGATCATTTAGGCCAACCTTCTCATTGTATAGAGGAGGAAAAAGGTTGAAAGGAAATGACTTGCTGGTGACCACAAAGATAGTGGATGGCAGTTCCCATTCCACTATACCACAGTGCCTTTCAATAGTATGCATTTTGAGTTGATGCAGGAAGACTTGAATATGTTTGTTCTTGTATACAGTATACAGGGGGGTAAATAGTAAAAAAAATATATATACACTTCCTCAGATGAGGGGTTTGGCCTTCTCCCAGGCAAGTGGCAGCTAAAATTTTGGGTTTATCCTACTTATGCAGATCTTTCACTAGTTTACAAAATGGCAGTACAGAAGATGATGGGTGTGAGAGTTTCTGGAATTACTACAAGAGTTATCTCAGTAAGTCTGAATGCTATACTTTTTGCCCAATGATACCCTCTACAGACATTCTCCTCTATCTCAAGGTTCTCCATAACCAAAGGTTTGCAGCAATTTCTTCCCCAGCAAAAAGTCTGGTTCCTCTAAGCCAAGGGTTCTTAGTCTTTGTTGGGTCATGGACCCCTTTGGCAAGAGTCTAGGAAAGTATGGAGCCCTTCCAGAAGAGTGTTTTTAGATGCATAGATGGGTTACTGGATTCTTTGCCAGTATAGGTACTTACTCTTTTTGTAAGGTAAGGCAGAACAGTCTGCCCATTCATCTAAATTTCCCTTTAAAAAAATTCCTTACCTTCTGTCAGAATCAATACCGAGTATTGATTCCAAGGCAGAAGAGCTAAAAGGGTTAGGGTCAAGTGACTTACCCAGTGTCACACAGCTTAGGAAGTGTCTAAGATTTCTCCTTGAATCTTCTCACTCCCTTCCCCTCCACCCCAAACATGATGAGCTAGGATAGGAAGAATAATTTAAAGTTAATCAGAGAAATTCTTTAAATATGTACTCATCACACTGCCTTATATAAAGTACAAGTGCTCACTTCATATTGTTTGGAGGGGGCCTGAGAACCAGAATACTGGAGAATTGTGTATTTTCTTTGTTGTAAAGATTCAGCAGTGCCATGGTTACTGATGCCCCTCAAGGTACCTTGTTTTTTTAGTTTCCTGTCTTTGAAGGAGCTCTCCTCAATTCGATGTTTTTGTGATTTTTTCTTTTTTTGTTCCAGACTGAAAGATGAAAAATGAGATCTTACTTTCTGCTAGAGAGGTGAGTGATCACTCTGCTCCCCAGGTGGCAGGAATAGGACATTGGTACCTTCTAATGAGAGGTGTGGGGTTTCACCGGCAGAAAACACATGTATTTTGGGGGGCATGTTCACTGTCGAAATTTTTTGCTTGATTATGCTCATTCATTAAAAGGGATTTTTTCTTTTTCTTTTTTTCCCTGCATGGAGGAAGGGGGGGAGATAGGAAAGAAATAAATTTTTTTTTTACTTTAAAAAGAAAAAGCTTGGTTTCTGACCTTCAGCTCCTGCACAAGTAGAGATGAGACATATATATATATATATATATATTTATATATATATATATATATATATATATATAAGGCAGCACTAGGGAGGGGTGATTCCTGGCTAGCCCAAACAAAAGCTTTTTTTTAATATATAATTTTTATTTTATATTTATATATTTTTTATATTTTTCAAAGCTTTTCTTGGATCTTCATGGGCCGGTGGGGTTAGATAGGGTAAGTGTTCATCTATTTACAGTAGTGATTTGCCCACAGTTGCAGAATTAATTAAAACAATCATTTCTGAATGGTTTTTGTCATTGTACTCCCATATTTACAGAGCCCACAAATAGGACTATAGCCATAGTCTGGGCTCTAAAGAGAACTTGATGTTTCTTGGCTCCGCCTACCTCAGGTTGGTCTTTTCTAAAGTATTAATGGCCAAGAGCATCTGAGCAAAGTCCGGGAGGCCGGATAGGTCAACAACCCAGAGAAGGCTTTGGGTGACATTTGGGGACATGGTGGCTACAAGAGAGGAGCAGTGACTAAGTGGAGACTTGGGCTGGCAGGGTTTGGGGAATAAAGAAAAAACTAGCCATTAGATTCCACTCTTGGTTACAGTCACAGTAGAGGGAGCAAGATCATTTTTGTACCCAGGGTAAAACAGCTTTACTGTCTCAGGGACAGCTCCCGAAGAGTTCCTTGGGGAAACTGAGTCATTTAATACCTGGAGAAAAGGTTCTCTCTTTGGCTGGCAAAACACAGAATTCTTACCCCCTCCGTCCACTCAAGCAGAAAGGATAGCCTCACCTACCAGATTAGGGGGCTTGCAAGTCATTTTATCAGGAAGCCTTGGGGACCCCAACTTATGCAAAAGCTCCTCACCCCATCCCCCCAAATGTGACGGGCCAGAGCTCTTACTGTCTTATTTTTCTCTCCATTGGGGAATTTTCCCCTCCTCCTCATTTATTGAGATTGGATAAAAGACCTGTCTCCATGGAAACCTCTTGGCAAAATACACAGAGAATACCAGGGCAGAAGATTGTTAGCTCCCAATTACGCTCTCTCTAATCGTCTTCTAGAAGCGAGCCCTCAAGATGGCAGGCAGGCGGCAAAGAGGGAGCAATGTGCATTGCTGGGTCTGAGTGGGTAGGCTTGGGGAGGTTGCGCGTGTGAGGGGTGTGGTGTGGGGAGTATATTATATTGGGTTTAATTATCTCAAGAGACTGACTTTTGGGTAAGACATAAGCTTGTTAATTATATCAGGTTTATTGGTTAGGCTAATATAACCGATAAAGTCCTAGAGGTCTCCATGGTTTTCTTGGGACCAGGGGCAACCCAAGCTAGGTCAGGCAGCCTAATAAATATATATATATATATATATATATATATATTTTGGAGTTCATTATTCAGCTTCTCCCTTAACTATCCCGACATCTTTAATTGGTGACAGCTACATAGATGTGGTCCATCAATCTATGTGCCTCTCCCCATCCCCCTAGATCGACAGATTACAGTATGCTAGAAAAGAACCTTGTCTCCGTTTATTAACCAAATTTTGTTTAAGGAAGACATTCTTTGGGATTTTTTAGGACAAAGAAAACACAAAAGTAGCAGACTAGAACCGGGTTACTGATTCAGATCCCAGACATAGTCGGTCTCTTTAATATATAGGGATTTATACAATATATGAAAAATAAATTCTCACAATTCACATTATCTATGTTATATTGTATTTTTATTTTTGTGTTAAGTATTTCCCAGTTCCAGTTTAGTCGTGTAGCTCTGGGTAATATTAGGGTCACAATGGAGTCTTCCCACAGTGTATTTGAGACCCCTGTTAAGGCACTTGTGGGCAGGGAGACTCTCCACACTCTATATTGATTCCTGGTCCAAACACATGTACCAGCTCAACCCCAAGTGGCTTACCTCTCCCACTCCGACCCTTACTCCCTACCTTATACCACAAGCACAAAGTGGGCTGTATTGAATTATTCCTTCTTTGGGCCAGAGAGGCCAACATCTAAGTACCTGGAGCCATTCAGGAACCTTCCAGAATCCTGAGCTGGGTCTGGGCCAGGAGTTCGGAAATCAGGAGGTTAAAGGTGTTTGTTTACTTAGTATTTTTCTCAAAAAACCCAGGAAGATAGTGTCAGATCCATATCCCAATAACTACCTAGGAAGTTTTTCTGCAGTTTAGGCAACTGACTGAAAAAAATTGAGTCCCACTAGCCATTGTGTTTTAAAAAATTTTGCCTCTTAAAATATATATATATATATTTCTATATTTTGTTTTACATCACCTTCATTTCTCAATATATTCTCCAATCCAGCAAGTCATCTTTTATAAAATAAAAATAAAAGGGAGAGAGAAAAAAAATAGGTCCACAAAATTTGCCAACACAACAACTGAGTCTAGTAGTATGCTCATTGTCGTCCACTTCTATAAATAAAACACATTCCCATAGCTCTTCTTTCTGTTCATGTTTGGTCATTAAGATCACATAACTAGAGGCAGCTAGGTGACTCAGTGAACAAGGAAGCAGGCCTAGAGATTGGAGGTCCTGGATTCAAATCTTACCTCAGACACTGCCTAGCTTTGTGGCCCTGGACAAGTTGCTTAACTCCGACTGCTGAGACCTTATCACTCTGCTGCCTTGCAGTATTGATTCCTTTTTTTTTTCTTTTTAAAACCCTTACCTTCTGTCTTAGAATCAGTACTGGTTAGTTTTGGTTCCACTGGTTGGTATTGTTTTACACATTTAAGAAATTTTATTCTGAAAAGGAGACCATAGACTTCACCTGCCAATGAGACCCCTAATATAAAAAATGAAGAGGAAACTACAAAGGAAAGACTATTGTCAGTACACCCTGAGAAATCCCGAGTCTCAAAATAATAGAACTTGACATTAAGTTTTCAGTGTCCCCCAGTGTCCAGCTTTCTGAAAGTCAACGTGATCAGAGGACTAGTTAGCACAGACCAAGTCTGAGACTCACCACTGGCCATTGCCATGCCAGATGGAGCATGGACCTAGAGATAGGTGAGGGCTCCTTGCGTTTTACACCCATGGTTTCTTCTCTTCATTGTAAAGGGATTCAAGGAGCTGCTTCAGGAAGAAGAACCTTCTGTCTTCATCCTTCTGGAGAAATAGTCCCTACATACTTGTATCCTCCTGATAGGAAATTTTTCCAGTCCTCTTTACCTAAGACTAGCTGGATGAAGCATTCTCTTTCAGAGATATTCATTTAAAACCAAAGGTGATAATGTGAGAAAAATCACAAAATTGTTCATCCTCCTTGACTCAGAGATCTCATTCCTAACATATACCCTAAGGAGGTCAAAGAGCTATATTGACTCATTTTTTAAAAATAAGTTTTTATTTATGCCTTTTTTGATATCATCATAATTTCCCCCAGTATTCCTCTCCCTTCTCTTCCTAGACAGTTATCCTATATAGCAAATAGTATATTTTTAAAGACAAAAAAAAAAGAAAAAATGGTGTCACTGATCAATACATTGGAAAAAAAATCTGAAAATATGTGCAATGTGCAACCCTTAGGGACTTGCCAGCTCTTCATAGGGGGAGGATGGAAATGACTTTCCACATTCCTTCTTTTGAGCCATGTCTGTTCTAAATAATTTTGCAACATTCATTTTGTATGGAAGAGGGCAGTTGTTCCTTTCATGTATTTTGTAATCATTGTGTATATATATATATATTTTTTTATATTTTATTTGATCATTTCCAAGCATTATTCGTTAAAGACATAGATCATTTTCTTTTCCTCCCCCCCACCCCCCATAGCCGATGCGTAAGTCCACTGGGCATTAGATGTTTTCTTGATTTGAACCCATTGCTTTGTTGATAGTATTTGCATTAGAGTGTTCATTTAGAGTCTATCCTCTGTCATGTCCCCTCAACCTCTGTATTCAGGCAGTTGCTTTTTCTCGGTGTTTCCACTCCCATAGTTTATCCTTTGCTTATGAATGGTGTTTTTTTCTCCTGGATCCCTGTAAGTTGTTCAGGGACATGACACCGCCACTAATGGAGACGTCCATTATGTTCGATTATACCACAGTGTATTAGTCTCTGTGTACAATGTTCTCCTGGTTCTGCTCCTCTGTATATGTATTTTTTTGCTCTACCTACTTCTATTACACTGAATCTGTTCATGTTAAATATTTCCGTGCTTCTCTGCATTTATCACATTCACTGTTTCTTTCAGCACAGTAATTTTGTATTGTTTTTTTAAACCTTTACCTTCTCTCCTAGTAACAATTCTGAGGCGGGGAAGGGTTAGGCAAATGGGCTTAAAGACTTGCCCAGGGACACAGTTAGGAAGTGCCCAAGTCACATTTGCACCCAAGTCCTCCTGATTCCAGTCCTGGTCCTCTATCTACTTTGCTACCTAGTTGCCCTACCATCATGTATCACAATTTGTTCAACTATTCCTCAATTGATGGGCTTCTGTTTTAATTCCAGTTCTTTGCTATCAAAAAAAGTATTGCTATAAATATCTTGGTGCATGTGGAAACTTTCTTGTCAATGGTGCCTTTGAGACATAAGCCTTGTAATGGTATCTCTAGGTGGGAGAGTATGCACGTTTTAGCCATTTTGTCAATATAATTCCACATTGCTTTCCAAAATGTTTTCATAACCAATTCACAAACAACAGTAGCCCTATCTTCCCACAACCACAATGACTATTCCCATCTTCTGTCATCTTTGTATTTTAGCTCAGATCTACCAAAATATTCTAGCAGTATTTTTTGTGATAGCCAAAAATTGAGTTCTCATTGGTTAGGGAATAGCTGAATGAATAAAATGGAGCATTGAAGATAATGACATATTTTGTGTTGTAAGAAACAAAAAGTAGAGCTTGTGGCTCCCAAGGGTTCGAAGTAAAATTCAGCAACTGAACTCCATTCAGAAGAGAGCATGCAGTTAATGCACAGTGATGACGAGAAACTGTTATTTTATGATCTTTTCATTAAAAGGTTGGTTGAAAATGAAAAAAAAGGAGAAACTTTGAAAAATTCATATGAAGGAGGGCTAAGAAAACAAAATGTGCAATGATCAAAATGTGAAAGGAAAGAACACACTAAAATGAAGGTGAAGACTGAGGAAGTATAGTGACCAATCTTGGCCTCAGAGAAAAGAGAAGGAAGCTGGAGGAGATGTGGCAAAATGGAGACACTAATACACTGTTGGTGGACCTGTGAGATGATCCAAGCATTTTGGAAAGCAATCTGGAATTATGTCCAGAGAGTTATAAAACTGTCATATACCCTTAGACCCAGCAATATCCCTATTGGGTTTGTTTCCCAAGGAGATCAGGGAACAAGGAAAAGAACCTGCATATTCTAAATATATTTTTATTTATATAGTTTGCTGTATTTATAGCAGCTCTCTGTGGTAGCAAAGAACTGTAAATTGAGGGAATGATCATCCATTGAGGAATGGCTGAGCAAGTTGTGGCATATGATCATGATGGAATACTATTTTGCCATAAGAAATGACGAGGAGGTCAAAAAACACAACATGGAAAATTCTACATGAGATTATGAAAAGTGAAATGAGTAGAACCAAGAGAACATTATATACAGCTACAGAATTAATGTTTGAAGAATAACTGGTGAGCGTCCACCTCTAGAGAAAGAAATGATAAATAGGAACACATAAGACAGTTTATATAGACTGTTTTTTGGGTCAAAAGATGCCTTCTTTAGTGCTGGGAGGGGGAGGGAGAGAGGGTGACACCTGGGAACTTTAATGTAACCAACAAATAAATTAACAAAAATATTTTTTAAAAAATAAGGAAGCAACTCTCCTTTTCAGTGAGAAGTAGGAGACTGTCAGATGCAGATATATAGATACCTGGTTTTGCTTCATTGTTTTTCTTTGTCATCAAAGAAGATTCCTTTAATGGTGGGGTATATTAAAAAATGGCTGATGTCAAAACACAAGGAATTAATTAAATTAATTTTTAAAAAGAACAGAGGTAAAATGCAGGGTACTTATATAGCCTCTAGTAGCCTCTTGCTACCTTTGAGAACTGTCATCTATAGACATACTGAGGTTGTGCCTCTGTTTCAGAAGAAGGCTTGAAAGGAACCTGGGGCAGGGCTGTAATTAGGCCAAGGGAAAAGCAAGTTTCTCATTGGTTTAAGAGGAGGGAGGGGTGATGTGTATTTTGGCAAGGACCCCATGGGAACACTGGCATCAAGCCTCTTGTCTCAGCTCAGGGCTGAAGAACTTTAAGCCTGCAAGATGAAGGATGATGGAGCCAGCCACTCTCTGCCTGAGGGCCTCCAAGCCCCAGCCAGCAGATCACCAATGATAATGGCACTTTGTTCTTCCAAGAGGAAGGCCAGGCAAAGAAAAGAGAAGGGACAGAGTCAGTTGACAACTTTGTCTGAGATGACAAGAAATTGAACTTGCTTCAAAAGCCTCACTCAATTTCTAGAGGGACTTTCCTTAAGCCTAGATGCAAAACTATCCAATTCAGTTTGGCCACCACCTAGAGGAACAACCAAATTCTGCCAATTGTCTTGAAGGTCTGATATAAAAAAGACAAAACCAAGAGCCTCAGAAGACCTGAGCATTGAACCATATAGAGTTCTGACACTAATTTAGACAAATCACTCCATCTCATTGTGCCTCAGTTTCCTCATGGGTCAAACTAGACCAAGTTTTCAGGGATTTCAAGATCAAAGATGTGAAAGCATTTTGAAAAAAAAAAACCCTTGCTAAATGTAAGAGATTATTATTTTACAAAACCAAGAGGTCCTCCACCAAATCTTGTAAAAATTTTGTTTAATTTTAATATTTTATTTTCCCAAGTACATATAAAAACAATGTTATATTCATTTTTAGAATTTTTGAGTTCTCTAAAATTCTTTCCCTCTCTGTCCTCCCCTAACATTGAGAAGGCAAATAATATGAGATAGATTATAAATATGCAATCATGAAAATATATTTCCATATTAGTTGTGTTGAGAAAGAAAATAAACTAAAAAGAAAGTTAAAAGTAGTACACTTCAATCTGCATTCAGATGCTTATCAGTTCTTTCTCTGGAGGTGGATAGCATCATTTGTCTTAAGTCCTTCAGAATTGTCTTGGGTCTCTGGATTGCTGAGAATAGCTAAGTTGTTCACAGTGCATCATCTTACATTATTTTTTTTTAACCCTTACCTTCTGTCTTGGAATCAATGCTGTGTATTGGTTCCAAGGCAGAAGAGTGGTAAGTAAGGGCTAGGCAATGGGGGTCAAGTGACTTGTCCAGGGTCACACAACTAGGAAGTGTCTGAGGTCAGATATGAACCCAGGACCTCCCATCTCTAGGCCTGGTTCTCAATCCACTGAGCCACCCAGCTGCCCTCTCATCTTGCTTTATTGCTATTACTGTGTACAGTGTTCTTCTGGTTCTGCTCATTTCACTTTGCTTCAATTGTTTAAGTCTTACCAGGTTTTTCTTAAAGCATCTTGCTCATCATTACTTTTAGCAAAATAGTATTCATCACAACCACATACCACAATTTATTCAGCCATTCCCCATTTGATGGACATCCCTTAAATTGCTAATTCTTTGCCACCACAAAAGAGCTACTATAAACAATATTTGTACAAATAGATCCTTTTCCTTTAAAATAGATAGATATTTATAGATAGATAGATAGATGGATGGATGGATGAACAAATAGATTGACAGATAGATAGATTGACAGACAGACAAACAGATAGATGATAAGTAGACAGACTGATAGATTGATAGATATAGATAGGTGATGGGCGTTTTTAAGAGCCATTGGCCTGGGTTCCTGGAATGACAGCTATATAGAGAACCATCACCTTAGGGCTGCATTGTAGAAGAAAGCTGCTAGGCTGCCAAGCTAGGGCCTATATGCTGTCATGAATACCAATCACTTAATACAAAGAAGTTTGGCTCAGAAACCTCACAAGCTGGGTCCTGGCCAAGATCCCTTCCTTCAAAAGAATTCACAAAACCCTCTTTGGCAATTCCCTGATTATCTTGCCAGCCTGGAGGACCTACGGACCCCTCTATTCTGCCTTCCATCCCCCTTCCTTTCTAATGCCTGCTGATTGCTGGGCACATTCAGGAAGGATGCTTTTGTCCACTTTCAACTCAGCATCCCTGGTTGGTTTCTTGGTAGAGGTAGGAAGTTCCCAGGCCCTACGTTACTATTAACTCTGGTTAAGTGTGTTACTGAGTAATTAGAAATCTTGAACCCTTGGACTTCATCTCCCAGAATCCTTTTCCCTTCATCCACGTTGCACCCTCACATTTGGTAAATAAGTTGTGTGTAACTACGCCCTCTCTCTCTCCTCTCTCTCTCTCTCTCTCTCTCTCTCTCTCTCTCTCTCTCTCTCTCTCTCTCTCTCTCTCTCTCTCTCTCTCTCGTTCTCTCTCTCTCTCTCTCTCTCTCTCTCTCTTTCTCTCTCTCTCTCTCTTTCTCTCTCTCTCTCTCTCTTTCTCTCTCTCTCCTCTCTCTTGTTCTCTCTCTCTCTCTCTCTTTCTCTCTCTTTCTCCTCTCTCTCTCTCTCTCACTCTCAAACCCTTACCTTGGAATCAATACTATATATTGGTTCCAAGGCAGAAGAGTGGTAAGGGCTAGGCAATGGGGGTTAAGTGACTTGCCCAGGGTCACACAGCTGGGAAGTGTCTGAGGTCACATTTGAACCTAAGACCTCCCATCTCTAGGCCTGGCTCTCCATCCACTGAGCCACCCAGCTGCCCCCCTTTCTCTCTCTTCTGATGGTACTCTGCACTCTCGTGGCCGCTTAGAGGGTCCTGGGTAGCTTTCTTTCTTTACTGAGGTTATTATTTTCCTTATACTTAAAGTATTTATTTATTAATAAACTTTATAAAATAGAATACTTAGAGTATTTGGATATTAATTTTTAGTCTTACATTACCCTGAACTTCTCTCAGGCATATTTATTTGTTCTATCACAGCCATTCCTGGACCACCACATATTTGTAATATTTGTCCTGAAGTTCCCCAAGGGGCCCAGCCCATCATCTCCAACCACCTGGGAGTTTCCTGTGTGACATTTGCCATTGGGCCACCCAGGGAATTAGAGGGTCTCCCATCCCTGCCTCCTTTGTGGCCCACTCAGTGCAAAATCAGGCAGAGCACTGTGATGTCAGGTGGTATGAACAGGAGCCTGGGGCTGTGCCTTCCTTAGGGCTAATTGGTCCAGTCGAAGCCCCTCTTACTGATGAGACTCATCTGGATGACTTTGAAGCCCTGGGCCCCGGCTGCTACTAAGTGACTTGCTATGTAGACATATTCAGTGAGGACTGGAATTCCTCCCAAAGAGGGCTTTGTTTAGGAATGTGACAGAAGGCACTTGTAATAAGGTGGTTTCTTCCATATGGCGGATGGTTCCATCATGATGACCTTGAAGGCTCTATTATTTCAAGGCTCCAGTGGACTTAGCTAATCAGCATTTGTCCAGGAAAGTGCTTTATAATCATTTCTCATTAACAGCCACTTAAAACGTTCTATTTTGCTCCAAATCGCCAAAAATAAGAGAGATGCAAATTACAATGATGAGGTTTTGCTTCACACCCACCACTGGCAAAGAGGAAAGAAAATGTAAATAGTCTCTGTTGGAGGGGCTACAGAAAGAGAGGCACACGAATGCACTGGTTTTTGTTTTTAAAACCCTTACCTTCTAGCTTCCAAACAATATTGATGGTTGGTTCCAAGGCAGAAGAGCGGTAAGGATTAGGCAGTGGGGGGTTAAGTGACTTGCCCAGGGTCACCTAGCTAGGAAGTATCTGAGATCAGATTTGAACCCAGGACCTCCTGTCTTTAGGCCTGGCTCTCTATCCACTGAGCCTTCTATCTACCCCACATTAATGACATTGTTGATGTCATCCAATCTTTTTGGGGAGCCATTTGGAATTATGGAATTATGGAAAGTGCCCCTAGATTCAGAGATTCCACTGCTGGTAATATACACCAAGAGGGTCAAAGACAGAAAGAAAGGGGACATATAGATGTAAATATTCACAGTAACACTTTTTGTGGGAGCAAAAATCCATTGATTAGGGAACAGCCACACAAATTGTTGTGTGTGAATATAATAAAACATTGCTGTACCCCAAGAAAGTCTGAGTAGGAAGAATTCAGAGAAGAATGGGAAGACATGTGAATTCATCCAGAGCAAAGAGAACCCAGAAAACAAGAAACCCAGTGATAAGAACAATGCAATGGAAGACCTCCTGTCCCCTAAAAACCATCCCCCTTCAAACTAAACTAACTATCGTGGAGTTATCATGGCCAAACTTGGGCCCAGGGAGGTTGAGGAAAATGTGTCTCTCTTCCCTTCTTTGCAGAGCTGGGGGACTGGGCGTGGGCTGTCGGACATAGTAGGCACAGCTGGTTTTGCTGAATTGCTTTTGTTTCTCTTCCTCTGAAAATCTTTGTTGCCAGGGATGGCTCACTGGGTGAGGGTAATCATATCAAATAAAAGCCTTAGTAATATCAACAGTGAAAAATAGATTCATAAACACATATCAAGAGAAGATATGATGGCAGCCTTCTCTAGGCTTGCTAGTACTGAGCACGTGAGTGGGATTCTACATACCACAATTAAACTCCAAACTGGATCCTGGGGCTATAAAGGGCAGACAAACTGATTCACAATACTCAAGTGTTCAGAGATGAGAAAAGACACTGAGCCCTGGTGAGGGAGGGGGAGATTAAATTATCTTGGGGTAAAAGAACTGGTAAAATGATGGTGGGTGGGAGGGAAATGGGTCTCATGATGGAACACCAGAGGTGCAGGGAGTACCTTAAAATTCATCCACAAGAAGCAAGTATGATACTTTAAAATTTTTAATTCTATTTTTTACCAATTACATGTGCTAACAATTTCCACACATCATTATCTGATAAAAGGATATATCCATGATCCTTGTATTAATCTGCTCAGGGCCAATTTCAGAGGATGGTAACAAATAATATTGTATTTTAAAAATCTGTTTAAATATTGTTTCTTCCCAGCAAAGCTCCTTGAGGGAAGGCATCTCATTTTGTCTCAGCATCTCACACATATTAGACACTAAATAAATGCTCACTGAATTCAATCAAACACACCAACAAGCCTAGAGTATATACAAAGGTACAGTCAGAGTGATGTTTCTTTGGTGAAAAAGGAAGTGCTCCCAGTGTATCCATTTCCTTCCAAACTCCATCCCCCAGTTGCTTAAATGGGTTTGGAAGCAGAACTCTTAGAGGAAAAAATAGCAATCACAAATGTCACCCAAAACATACTTTGGCATGAGATTGGTCCCAATATCAGTGAATGGTTTGTCTGACCCCTTAAGGGTTGAAAGAAGTGTTGGTAACCTGATCAATCAAATCACCAAGTATTTATTAAACGCCTACTATGTGGTCAGCACTGCGCTAGATGTTGGGGGTAGAAATACAAAGAGTGCAACAATCCCTACTCACAAGAAGCTTATCGTTCAATAGAGAAGACAAGAAGAACATATCAAATTGTATATAGCATAAATTGAAAGTTAACAAATAAGGGGCAGCTGGATGACTTAGTGGATAGATAACCATTCCTAGAGATAGAAGGGCTGGGGTTCATATGTGTGTTTAGACACTTCCTAACTGTGTGACCCTGAGAAAGTCATTTAACCCCCATTGTCTAGCCCTTACCACTCTTCTGCCTTGGAATCAATACACAGTATCAATTCCAAAATGAAAGGTAAGGTTTTTTTTTTAAGTTAATAAATAAATTCACAAATATGTATACATATATACAAAGTAATTTACTACAAGACATTAAGGGAGGGCACTAGCAGTTTAGACATCAGGAAATGCTTCATAAAATTTTTTTACAATTTTATTTTATTTTATTAAAATTTTTTTCCCCATGGTTACATGATTCTTGGTGTCTCCCCTCTTCTGGAGCTGACAGGCAATTTCACTAGGTAATACATCTACTATCCTATTAACAAATCTTATTTCAATATTATTCATTTTTGTAGCATACCAGGCATATTAGCATCTTGAAAGTATGATTGATGTATTGATATTGTAACCTATGTGTTCATATACCAGACTCGTGGTCATATTACTTCTTGATTATTGTATTTCCAAATCTTCAGTCCAAAGAACAAAAAGAGTTCTTGAGCAGGACATTAATTGCCACAGGGTCCTAGCTCCTACCTTTTCAGACCACATTCCATACCAAGTCACATGTATGACTAACCTCCTCCTCTATGATTACGTGGTTGTCAACTGAGCCAATGTTAAATCCTATGTCATGTCATATATTCATTAGCTACTTCCCACTCCACATTCCTGGATTCTTCAACAAAAGTTTGGGAACACGTGAAGCTCAGAGAATACCATCAGAGGAGCTCGCTAGATCCCATATGTTTTAACTCTTTGTCTCTGACTCTTTGTTCCTTTGTTATGCTCTCTCTCTCTCTCTCTCTCTCTCTCTCTCTCTCTCTCTCTCTCTCTCTCTCTCTCTCTCTCTCTCTTTCTTTCTCTCTCTCTCTCTTTCTTTCTCTCTCTCTCTCTCTCTCTCTCTCTCTCTCTCTCTCTCTCTCTCTCTCTCTCTCTCTCTAACCCCTTCATCCACTTTCCTTCAGCCTCCATTCTCCTTCTCAGGTAATAACCCACGAAGTTATTAAATAGGAACTGCAGGCAGCTCCCACAATTTTTTAATAGAGCAATCTTTTAAAACCAAAACCCCAAATCATTTACCCATATAAACAAGTGATAAAGCATGTTTTCTTCTGGATTTCTATTCCACAGTTCTTTCTCTGGAGGTGGATAGCCTTCTGCCTCATAAGTCCCTCAAAACTGTCCTGGATCATTGCGTTGCATTTAGTGGCAAGGTCAATCACATTTGATCATCCCACAATGTTTCAGTTTCTTTGTACAGTGTTTTCCTAGTTCTGCTTATTTCACTCTGCATCAGTTCATGGATATCTTTCCAGTTCTTATAGAAATCAGGCAATTCATCATTCCTTAAAGCACAATAGTATTCCATCACCAACAGATACCAACAATTTGTTCAGCCATTCCCCAATTGAGGGACATCCCCTCATTTTCCAGTTTTTTGCCATCACAAAAAGCACAGCTATAAGCATTTTTGTACAAACAGAACATTTTCCATTTTTAAAAATCTCTTTGGGATACAAACCTAGCAGTGGTATTGCTGGATCAAAGGACATGCGTTCTCTTAACGCCTGTTGGGCAAAAGAAAATGCTTCATCTTAAAGAAGAGAAAGACACTATGAGGCAAAGCTAAGGAGGAAAAACATTTCTGGCCATGGAGGATGGCCAGAGCAAAGGCAGATGAGAGAAGAATGATGAGAGTGAGGAATAGAGAGGTCAGTTGATTGGATTGCATTGCAGAGTATGGGAGAGGGAATAATGTCCAATGAATCTGGAAAAGTAAGCTGGGGGCAATAGTGTGCAAGGCTTCAAAAACTGAATCTAGGAGTTTATATTTTATTCTATATGTGGCTATGGAAGCCACTGAAGTCTCAGCTGAGGAGGGGAGTCATAAAGTCTGATTTGCACTCACGGAAATTTTTTCAAGGAATTTCAAGGAATTCAATTCAAATTTCAAGGAAATAATTTTTAGTAGCATTGTGTAGGATGGACTAGAGTGGAGACATATTTCTGGCAGGGAGACCTATTAGGAGGCTCTTGCAATGATCTAGGTAAGAAGTTATGAGGACAGCGAGGTGGCTCAGTGGATTGGGAACCAGACCTAGAGACAGGAGGTCCTGGGTTCAAATCTGGCCCCAGACACTTCCTTGTTGGGTGACCCTGGACAAGTCACTTAACTCCCATTGCCTAGCCCTTACCATTCTTCTGCCTTGGAACCAGTACAAAGTATTGATTCTAAGACAGAAGGTAATGGTTTGTCAGTCTTTGTCCGATTTCAAAAGCCTGGTGTCTCTATCCCAAATCCCAATGGTATTTATTCTAAAAAGAAGGTAAACCAGAAGATTAAAAAAAAGAGGGTCGAGGACCTGAACTAAGGGGGTAGCTAGCTGTATGAGTAGAGAGAAGGGATCAGATGTGAGAAATCATGAAGGCAGAAACAGTATCATTTGGCAACTGATTGGATATGTGGGCGAAAAGGGACTGAAGAATAATGCTGAGACACTAGAAGGATGTTCCTAGAATGATGGATTATATTTAGCCTGGCCTGAGCTCCTACTTTCATTCATCTTTGAACTTCCCTGGCTATAGGCCAATCCCCCTTGCCCTCTACCCTCAACCCTGAGGCAAGTCTCTTCCCATCTATGGCACAGACAGGAGAGATTTTTGGAACAAAAAGACAGAGGTCAAAAATACAATCTACAAATCAAATCCAAATTGCCTTTCCATATTCTATACCAAGTCACCTCCTCTCCCTTTTATTCATCTTGTTTCTCATTACTCTCCAATTCCAACTGTGGGAAAATCTACTCGCTATCCCTAGCAAATGACTTACTTACTCCCACTTCTGTGTCCCACATATGGCATTCCCCCCACTCTAGACCCATCCTTCCTTCTTTCAATTCCTACTTCCTTCCCAACTTCAAACCCTGGTTCAAAATTCTCCTCCTTCCTTCAGAGGGTTTCCCCAATCAACTCCATCCCAGCACAATTAGTATTTTGTTCTATCTTCCTCTAAATGATGCACTAAGCCTGGCCTATATTTTATTTTAAGTCTTTTTCATGAGTATCCACTCCAAATCCTCAGACTGTAAGAAACCAGAGAACAGAAACTGAGTTATCTTCTTTTTTTTTGATCCTCTCAAAGGTTCCATGCATAGTTGGTGCTCAACAAATGTTCTCTGAGACCCAAGTATTTCCTAGTAAGTTCTCTCTCATTTCTGAGGTGGGTAGGCAGTTGATATGAATTCTACGTCACCAACGTGGGAAATGAAGACTGGAAAATTCAGCAGGGTGTCCAAGAACACACAGTAAACTAGTGTGGGGCTGGGAGACCAAATCAACTTTCTTATCTTCTGGCCCAGCACATAAGGAGTCAATCCAGTCATTAGGGTTTGTCAGTCTTTGTGTGGATTCAAAAGTCTGGTGTCTCTATCCCACATCTCATTTATATAATTGGCACTAATTAGGTGACTTCAACAGCATGAACACCATGGATTCACATCAAGACGAAGATGGCCCTCATGGCTTGGAGGGCAGGGGAAGGCTTCTCTGGCTATTTTAGTGTCCAGAGCGCAGTGGCTTTAGCAGCTTCCAAAATGGTGTTATCAGAGAGGGAATTTGGTCTCTGTGTGCTTGCAGTATGTCTGGCACTTATTACCCACACACCTTGGTGTGAGAGAGAAAAAAGTCTTCCTAATAAACAAGTGGTACCCAGGCCTGCAGTGAGGGGCTGGATCCTGCCAGGAGGGCAAGCCCACCTGAATTTCCAATTTCACTTGCTAAATTGGCAGATTGAAAGGAGGTCATTACTCAGGGAGAAGATGTCACCCCAGGCTTTAAAATTAATTACAACCCCAACTGTTCAAGTCCCTTCACATCTGCAGCAGGGACAGAAGGGATTTCCGTAGCTTTTTGGGTAACCACCAGTTTTCATATTAGAATACTGGAGTTCTTGGAGATACTGAGTTTTCTTTTCCCCACTAAAAAGTAAAAAATGAAAACTATGGGGATGTGGGAGAGCAGAATACTGGAAAATATAGCCAACAGTGGGAGTTAATGGTGAAGGCATGTGGGGAGAGGGTACGTGGGGGTGGAGATGATTCCAAATTACAAAGAGAGTAGGATGCAAAGAAAAACTACAGTGAGACTTCACACACACACACATAGTAAAGGAAAAAAAAACTGGCATTGAATATTCCTTCCTTATCATAAGATTTTGTTTTGTTTTTTAAAAGAGCCTAGTTTCCAAAGAACTTGGCCAGAACATCATTACAACAAATATGAAGTTAATGATGTCCCCCCCAAAAAAGGATAATATATGCTTTTGAATTCTTTTTGCCTGCAGTAGGGATGGGTCTGCATCAAGCTAGCCATGCTCTCTCACTAGTCTCCTTTAGGAGCAATGGCATATCTATATATCTATATATACGCATCTGAAAGATGACTGGTAGGGGAACTGGTATGCAGTTACGGGATGGAACCAAGCCACCAAGTTTATGTGGAGGCTGAACCCATGACCTTGGCTTCATTTCAGTGATGCATACAAGTTAAGTATCCCGACAACACTGACTGAGATGCAAGGTTATCAGAAACTCTGATACTGAGAGCAGAGGTCCAAGCTATGATGGTGGTGGCAAGGTGTCCCATCTTTGGAGAGTGGGGAAAATAAGTCAACTCAGTAAATGACATAAATGGGAGGAGAGAAGACACTATTTTATCTTCTACAAGGTGGTGAGGGAAGCTGGTCAACTCTAAAGAAATATCTTGCATTGTGATGGAGTATGGTTTCACTATTTCCTAGGTTTCTCCTCCAGACTGACACCTTAGAGACCAAATATTTAGAGCTGAAAAGGACCAAAGAGGTTATCTAATCCAACTCTTTATTTTACAGATGAGGAGACAGAAGCCTAGAAAAGTCAAACGCTTTGCTCTAGAATGACTAAGTTGTGATTTGAACCCAGACTCCAAATTTATCATTCTCTCCCTGTCTCCAGTTTCTTTCTATTCCAAACCATCAGGTAGCCAACTTCCTAAAATGTTGACTTCTCCCTATCACTCCCATCCTTGGAGATCTTCAGTGGCTCCCTAGTGTCTACAAGAGTCTAAGTTTTTTATCCTAGCTTTCAAGGACTGTAATCTGGTCCAGACCTTATCTCCCACTCTCATCTTTCTTCACTGCTCCTTCCCAGCATCCTGCATATACCATGCGCATTCCTATCTGGTAATAGAAGGCATTTTTTAGATTTTTATTTTTTTATTTTTTAATTTTTAAAGAAAAATTCAAAGATATTTTATTTTCCCAATTACATGTAATAATAATTTTCAACATACATTTTCCAAAATTTTAAGATCCAAACATCTCCCTCCCTCTCTTCCTTTCCCCACTTGGACATGGTAAGCAATTTTTTCTCTGGGCCATGCATGTATTATCATGCAAAACACTTGTACATTGTTGTAAGAACACACTCATACAAAATCCAAACCACAAAATAAAACCATAAATATCCTGATGTGAACGATAGTCTTCTTTGATCCTCATCCATCCAGCTCAACAGTTCTTCCTCTGGAGACGGAGAACATTCTCCAACATAAGTCTTTCAGAATTGTCCCAGATCGTTGCATTGCTGAGAGCAGCCAAGTTTTCACAGTTGGTCATTATACACTATTGCTGTTATTGTGTACAATGTTCTTCCAGTAGAAGACAAGATTTTGAAGCCCAGTTCTACTATTTAGTAGTGATGTTGGGAAAGTCATTTAACTTCTCTCATATTTCTCATCTATAAAATGAAGGATTTAGATTGGATAATCTCCAGTGTACTTAGTTTTAGATTCCTAGATTCTCGGAAGCTGGTTCTTTCCCTGTGACAATGCAGGCATACCATTGCTCTCCCACACTGTCTCTTTTGGGTCCTTCTTACTTCTTTCCCTTTTGGACCATTACTACAGGTGAACAGTTTCTGAGGCTTCAATCCATTTGAAATAAATGCAACTAGGGAGCCTTCTGAGAAATTAAATTATGGAGGACACAGTCACTTTTTAAGATGCTCTCTGTAGAGTAAATGCTTGACCTTATAAAGAGTTCTTTCCCATCTCTGTGTAAAGCCCTGTCTGTAACTTTATGACCTGTAACTTGATTAGGTTGGTCCCAAACAACTTTACAGCTGCACTCCTATCACCTTCTCCAGTTTTCTTGTGTGTGTGTGTGTGTGTGTGTGTTTCTCAATTATTTCTGACTCTTTGTGACCCCATTTGGGGTTTTCTCAGCAAAGATACTGGAGTGCCATTTCCTTCTCCAGCTCATTTGATGGATGAGGAAACTGAAGCAAATGAGGTTATGTGACTTGCGAAGAATCACAGCTAGTGAGTTTTGAGGTTAGATTTAAATCCAGGAAGATGAGTCTTTCTGACCCCAGACCTGGTACTCCTTCTTTTGTGATGGGAGGGAAATTTAAGTGAAAATGAGGGATCTACTTCCCTACTGATTTCTTCTCTCCAGAATTTAGTTCTCACTATATTAGAGTCTTAAAGATGCATGCATATGGCCTATCTGAGAAGTCAATCACTGGGAATTTAGTCTGGGGCATATCTAGATTCTGGTTTCTGCCCACGGCCTGGCATTAGACATTATCACTTACCTTGGTCTGAATTCCTAGGTGTAATTAATCTCCAAAGATCTGAGTATTCATTGAAGAGGGAGGTCTTTTTTTGGGTCAAAGCCCAAGGCTAAATGTCTCTAAGGTCCCTCCTAGCTCTAACTACTGATTAGGAAATAATAGGAATTTTGTGTGTTGGCAAAATTCTGCAATTAAGATGTTAAGGAGATCCCTATAAAGAAATGATTTCTTCTTTGTGGGAAAAATGATAGATTACAGATATAAAATATTACACAATCAAATGTGACTTTGCTTCTAGTAGCCATGCAATGATCCAGGACAATCCTGAGGGATTTAGGAAAAAGAATGTTATTCACTCCAGAGAAAGAACTGTGGGAGTAGAAACATAGAAGAAAAACATATGATTGATCACTTGTCTATATGGGTATAGGACTGGGGGTTTGGGTTGTAAAAGATGACTCCATTACAAAAATGAATATTATGGAAATAGGTATCAAGTGATAATACACGTATAACCCAGTGGAATTGCTTGTCAGATCCGGAAGGGGGGAAGGAAGAGAGGAAGGAGGGAACATGAATCATGTAACCATGAAAAAATATTTTTTAAAAATAAGATAAAATGTTGCATACTACACTGTCAACCAAGTTTCCAGTGTCAAATGATAAAAGTATAAACAACACAATTTATGCCCTCAAGGAGATTATAATCTAGTTGGGAGCACAAAAAAAGGAACATATGAAGTTTTAAAATGTAAACCGACAATATGAGAGATAACACATGACCAGCTGCCAGCTATGTGTCAGACGATAAATGCTAAGTTGAGAGAAGACAGATTCTTGTAATTTCTAGACAATTCCAGTGCTACAGGATGAAGGGGATGAAAATTCTACTTTGCTGTTCTCCATTAAACACTTTCCCCAGAAAACATCTCCAATATATGCCGTCTACATCTTCTATGTTCTTGCATGTCGTCTCCCCGTCATAAAATAAATGTCCTGATATCCTTATATCCCAGTGTTTAGCGCAGTGCCTTTGTGGGTCAATTGTCCAGTCAGGTCTGATTCTTCATGACCCAGTGGATCCTACTGTCTGTGGAGTTTTCTTGGCAAAGATCCTGGAGTGATTTGTCATTTCTTTCTCCAACTCATTGTACAGATGAGGAACAAAGGCCAACAGGGGTAAGGGACTTGTTCAGGATCATCCAGGCTACCAAGTGTCTGTCTGGATTTGAACTCGGGACTTCCTGACTTCAAGTCCTGGACTCTATCCACTGTGCGACCTAGCTGCACAATACAAAGCATAGCTTTAATAAATGCTTGTTAACTTTTGAAATGGGCCGCTAGGTGGCGCTTTCAATTTGAATAGAGGGGAAGGAGTACTGGAAGAGAAAGAAGATCCTCCTTAGTAAGTAAACTACTAAAGCTTTAAAACAAACAAACAAACAAAAAAAACCTTTACCTTCTGTCTTGGAATTATTTCTAAGGGAGAAGAGTGGTAAGGGCTAGGTAGTTGAAGTTAAGTGACTTGCCCAGGGTCACATAGCTAGGAAGTGTCTGAGACCAGATTAAAAAAATTTTTAATTAAATTTTTATCTCCATATTATTTATTCTTATAAGTGAATAATCCCATAAAACCAACCCCCTTAAAACTCTACCCAAATAAACACGGGATAAATCATCTGTTTTCATCTACATTTCTACTCCCACAGTTCTTTCTCTGGAGGTAGTGTTCTTTTTTCATAAGTCCCTCTGAGGCCAGATTTGAACCAAAATCTCTTGTCTCCGTGGTGTGGCACTCTATCCACTCTGCCCTCCTGTTGTCTCTAAGCACCTAAAGCTTTAAACTGCACTCAGCCTTTTAGTAAAAAATTATATTTTTCTTAAAGGCTCTTTCTAGAGTCCTTGGAAAAGCCCTTGCAAAGTAAGATGGGTGAGATACTTGGGACAGAAAGGCTTTCTTGGGAAAATAAATGAAGACTAATAACTCAACAGCACCCCTGTATGGTTTACTTTGTCACATTCCCTAACCCAGAAGTGACTTGGAGAGTGGTCCATCCAAGGGCAATCTCCTCTGCTTTACTCTTTGGGGGGACCAGACTTGTACCCCAGGGAAGTGGCCTCCATTCTCCTGAAAGGGGTGCCCTCTACACTTCCTATTCTGTAAAGAATCTTGCTACCCATCTCTGGGACTGTGTCTTGGTTACTCAACTCTTCTGGAATGTCACCCCAAACACAAGCTCTAATTTTGTCCTTTGTTATCTGAAATCATGTTGGGGGAGAGAATCTGAGAAGGACCCATGGTTGGAGAACCAACAACTATATGTGTTGAGATCTGAAGCCAGGGCTTCCTAATGGTCCTCTCTACCATGCACCTTCTCCAAGGTGATTCAAGGGGCAGAGAGATGGACCTGAACTCCAGAAGACCCAAGTTCAAATCCAGCCTCAAGCTCTTACTAGTTGGGTGATCCTGGGGTAAGTCACTTAACCTCTGTTTGCCTCATTTTCCTCAAAATGGGAGGTAATAATAGCACCCACTTCCCAGGCTGTTGTAAGCATCAAAGGAGACAATATTTGTAAAGTACTTAGCATGGTACCTGGCATAAAGTTGGCCCTGTAAAAATCTTAGCTATTATTATTAGCCAAGCCAGAAATGCTTGGATATGCATTAATGCTAAATTAAATAAAATTATATCTAGCAGATTTCAGCCAAAAAGCACATGAAATGCCTTATTAACATCCTTTCATGGATATGAGAAGCAGTGCAAGAAAAGATGTGGAAGTACAGAACGAGATGTTTTTTAATTTTTTAATTAAAATATTTTTTTACACTTTTAATTTCTGTCTTAGTAACAACTCTCAGACAGAAAGGAAATAAGGGCTAGGCAAATGGGTTGGGTGACTTGCTCAGGGTAGGAAGAATTTGAGGTCAGATTCGAACCCTGGTAGTCCTGACTGCAGACTTGGTGTTCTATCCACTGAGCTACCTGGCTGCCCCACAAAAGGATGTTTTAGAGATGGCATAGACAGCAGTTTGGCCACAGAAGGCATTCATGTAGGAGGGCCATGGGAAATCTAGCTGGAAAAGTAGGTAATTCCCAGAAATCACAGATTGTGAGGGCTGGGAGAGATCATAGACGATCATATAGCCTAACCTCCTCATTTAAAGGATCAGGAAACTGAGGGCTGGGGACTGGGGGTAATGTGAGCTTCTTGAGGTCACCTAATAATAAGTAGAGAAAGGGAAGAACTAGAACCAAGTGTTTCGTGGCACATATTGGCTTCTTAAATTATGGCCTGGGACCCTAACTAAGGAGATTTGGCCATGGTCTAGGGGCTGAAAATGTTTGTCCCCTGGGGTCACTGGTGGTTTGGGAAGGTAACTGGAGAAGAGACTAGAGATGGGGGTGGTGGTTTGACACTTATTGCAGCTGTTTGTCAACTTGTCTCCAGAAGCCTCTCCCAGCATGTCACACCCTCCTTCTGAGGATCGAACTCGGGACCTTCAGCTTGTGAGACTGAGGCTACCTACCTTTGGAAGAGTCCTTGGACTTCAGCTTGGGCTTAGTCCCTGTCGGAAGTGGATTGTTAAGTCTGAGATTCCCCTGGGGTGGATTCTCCCAGGAACAGGCTCAAACCTGAGGCTTTCACCTCTGAGCTAAATAAAACTGGGGATCACCAAATCGTTCCAGGCTACAAGTTTGGGGACTTCTAGAGTCCACGTTGACGTGTCCATACATGACTTTGAACGTGGGCAACTGGCAACATAATGGATAAGGACCAGAGCAGTGTGAAGGGAAAATGAACAGAATTTGGGAATCGATTGGATGAGGAAAGCAAGAAACAAGAAGGAGGAATCCAAAGATTCCTTGAAGGCTTCCAGTCCAAGGCACTAGGAAAATGGTGATAACCATTTAGAAAAGTGGAAATAAGCATTTAGGTGGCTCAGGGGATAGGGTGCCAAGCCTTGAGATGGGAGGTCCTGGATTCAAATTTGACATCAGACACTTCCTAGCTGTGTGACCCTGGACAAATCACTTAATCCCTACTGCCCAGCTCTTATCTCTCTTATACCTGGGAACCAATACACAAACCAATACACAGTATTGATTCTAAAACAGAAAAAAAGAAAGAAAAAGAAAAAAAAATAGAAGAATGGAAATATTCAGGAAGCAACTAGAAGTGAGGGCCTGAAGTTGAACTATGAAAGATCAAGGCTTGAAATGTCGATTTGGGCTTTATTTGTTTGTTTGTTTGGGCTTTATTTACATAAAAGTCAGATTGGGGGCTAAAGCAGACCAGATCTCTGAGGGGGAGGGGTGACAACTTAGAGAAAGAACATCAGGGCAGAGCCCTGAACCTTGAGAAGGATACACACTTAGAGGTGTGGAGGAGGAAGGAGAGGAATTATCCAAGGACACAGAGGAAGATTCAGTAAAGCTGGACAATCACTGGAGGAGGAGATTTTAAAAAATAATTTTTACCTTCTGGCTTAGAATCAACACTATTGGTTTCCAGGCAGAAGGGTGGTAAGGGCCAGGCAATTGGGGTTAAATGACTTACCTAGGGTCACACAGCTAAGAAGTGTCTGAGGTCACCCAGGACCTCCCATCTCCAGGCATGTTTCTCAATCCACTGAGCCACCTAACTGCCCCCGAGGGAGTGAATTTTTAAGAAAGGAGGGCACGTTTGAGAAAGATGGTCAACAGGGTCAAATGTAGCAGATTCTTCAAGGAAAATCAGGAAAAAAACACTGGTCAGCTGTACCCAGTACTCAGGCTGGTAGAGGAACAAGTTACTTTGCAGGGGGTTATAAGCTGGATGGTAAAAAACAGAGGCAAGTGGGTATATCAGTCAATAAGCAGCACTTGTTGGCAAGATTTGGCAGTGATTAATAGTAGGCTTTATGCTTTGGATGCCCTTTACACATATGGTCTTACTTGCTCTTTTTTTGCTTTTTTAAACCCCTACCTTCTGTCTTTTGCTTTTGTCTATTTCCATATTGTGCATTTTTGTAAGTGAATAGTCACATAAAACAAAATCCTCCAAACAAAAACCCAAATAAATTAAAGTGAAAAATGATATGTTTCCATCTGCATTCTGGCTCCATCCGTTCTTTCTCTGGAGGTGGAGAGCATTCTTTGTCAAAGTCCCTCAGAACTTCTGTTTTAAAATCAATACCATGTATTGGTTCCAAGATATATGAGCGGCACGGATTAGGCAATGGGAGTTTAAGTTTCTTGTCCTGGATCACACAGCTGGGAAGTGTCTGAGGACAGATTTGAACCCAGGACCTCCCAATTCTGGGGCTTGGCTTTCTGCCCACTGAGCCCACTTAGCTTCCCTCTAATTTGTTCTTCATAGGAAACTCATGAAGGCAGTATTATGATCTCATTTTACAGATGAAGAAACCAAGGCCAATGGAAATTAGGTGATTTGCCCATGGTGATACAGCTAGCAAATATGAGTTGGAATTTGAACCTAGTTCTTCCTGACAGTTCACCATACCAATGCAGTTTTGGTGACTAAGAGAGATAAAGGACAACAAGTAGAGAGCAAAGCATCTTGAACCCCTTTTCAGAATGGGGAGAACCACAACAAGTGTCAAGATGGAGACAGAGAAGACTAAAGATTCTGGAGAAAGACTAGGTCATTGGAGAAACAAGGTTGCCAAAGAGAGGAACCAAGAGCAGAAGGAGACAGATTGGCTACACTCAAAAAGGAGAAAGGAAGATGGGTGTAGGGATGGAGCTATTTGAAGCTTGAAAGGGTTCAGGCCAAATGGTGTAAGCCCCCTGGAATTTGTCTTCTGCCTCACCCAGGAAAGTGGGAGGTGAGGTCACCCACTGAAAGGACCCAGAACATAGGGAGGGAGTTAGGATTGAGGAGAGAAGAGATCTGTAACAGCTACTCTGAGGCTGAGGGTGTACCCTAGGACTACACTGTCTCCAGAGAAGACCCAAACCAAGTTTAGACAACATGACATTTTATTAGGTTAGATTCACAGTTCTGTGACTTTATCTAACACCAGTTTGTGAGGACTGCGAACAGGAACTGTGAATCACATCCCAATGAATACCACAGAGGAAGGAGCTGAGAAGCCAACCTATCAACAGATTTGTGAAACTTCAATGACACCTTTCAAATGATCTTGCCTGGGACTCTTCACTGTCCCTGGGTGGCCATCAGGGCCACAGAGCCATTTCCAATGGAATAAACCAATAATCATGAGAGTGAGACCTGGACGGGATTTCAGTGAACTTATGTTTTCATTCCTTCATTTTACAGAGTAGGAAATGGAAGCAGGGAGAAATTAAGTGGGCTACCCACGGTCACAAATCACATAGAACAGGAGTATTCTTTCCATTACATCATACCATCTCTCATTGGGAAGACCACACAATAGCACAAACCTTAAGGCTTGGGAAGAACCTTCCAGATCATTTAGTCCAAGAGCTTTCTTTTCCAGAGGCAAAAACTGAGGCACAGAATGAGCTAATGAGGTGTCCAAAGTCACACAATAAGACACTAACAGAAGTGGGACCAAAATCCCAGCTATTTGGACTCCTAAGTCCAATTGAACCACCCCCGACAGCCATAAAACCAGCCAACGAACCTCCATGGGAAGGGATTTGTGGGGTGAGGGGTGAACAAGCTTCCCCAAAGCAAGCTGGATGAACTGCCATCATTGCCAAGCCATGGAAGAGCCTCCCAGAACTCTACTGGAAAAAAGGAGGTTATGGCAAGGCAAGGGGAGTAAAAAAAATGCACAGACATCATCATAAGTGACATTTTTATAGTGCTTTCAGGTTTGGGAAGCATTTCAGCCTGACCACAAACCCAGGAGTTTAGGTATTATTATACTCATTTTACAGATGAGGAACCTGAAGCTGAGGGTGACTTGGTGATTTGCCTAGGGTTTATTGAAGGTGGAATGCAGGATTGGAACTGAGGCCTTCCTAATTTCAGATCCAGAATTCAATCTACCATTCTATTCCCAACAATAACTCTTTTTAGTTAAATTTATATATAGTAGTAGTCTCTCGGTAACTGAGAATGACGATTGTCTTTGTGTGTTTTCATCTATGGAGGATAGATGAGTGTGCACAAAGACACTTGTGTGTGAAGGAGATTTAAGTAGAAAAGTCGATGCACAGAGACAGTCCCACTCTCTTGGCGTTGGAAGCCTGGGTCCAGTGGCACGAAAGGTCGTTACACCTGGAGACTTCCTCAGCTGCATTGGATGGCTGTGTTGTCTTTTGTGCTCCAATACTCCCTGAGCACTCCACAGTGCTTTGCTGCGTTGCCCTCTCAGCCGTTGAACCTTCTTATTAGTTTCTTCCGTCTGTTCGGCCGAAGCAGTCTTCACATGCTGGGTGAGCAAAGCCCTGGTTCACCAGGGGTCGACAACCCGATGGCTACCCTCACAAGGTTTAGCCGGCCTGTCGAAGCCTTTGCCCGGGGTGTGGCCGCTGCCGCATGCTAGCAGCTACTAGGAGCCACAAGTGAGAGCTGGGTGTCAGGTGAGGATCAGAGGCTGGAGAGCTGCCCTAGGAGGGCATACATATATATATGGATAATATATATAAAATATAGCTATAGATTTTTGTGCAGCACTTAAAGTTTTTAAAAGATGTATTTGTGTGGATATATACCCACACACATAGCATTTAAAGGTTTTAAAAGATTCTGTGTATGTGCATACATGTATATAGACATGCCCTTGCATACAAATGAATATCACATGCATCAGATACATGTGTATATAATGCATATCACACACATATATAATTTCATGTGATCCTCACAATAGCCACTATGGGGTTATAAATATTAATCTTTTTTTTCAGACAAGTTAACCCATTTGCCTACATTCATGCAGTAAGTGAGGCTGGATTTGAACTCCCAGCTCCCTAGCTCCAAGTCTAGTACCGGCTAGTACACCACATTGCCCCTAACTCAAGAGAGGCAAGTGGGTGGTAGAGGAAGTGACCCCAGAGGGAGGAGGCCAAATCAGTCAATCCCTCACTCAATGGACAAGCAGTCCTTGAGCGCCTTCCAAGTACCAGGCACTGTGCTAGGTGATGATGGAGGTGGTGTCTGATGCTTGAGTTAGCAGCATCAGGGTAAGAGCTGAAAATGTTTTCTAGAACTTAACCTGCTATAAAAATGTAGGCTGTTATCATTATTCAGTGGATCCCAGATGTTACTACTTCTCTATATAATTATCTTTCATTTACTTTCATGTATTTCTGTCTAGACATACACATACATATATGACTTTATATATCTATATTTAGTACTATATGCATATAACAATGTTTATTTCCTTCTGAGGGGATTAGAACAGCAAAGAGGATTGGAAAATATTTCTTACACTTCCTGCTAAAATATAAACCCTAATATCATAATATATGACATATATTATGATATGCCAATATCTGCCCATTGAGGGAATATAATATAACACAATGTAATGCAATGTAATATAATATAATATGAAATAATATAATGCAAATATAATATATGATATATGATATTATATATAATATGATATGATATGATATAATATAATATAGGCTATATATTATGATATGCAAACACCTAACCTTTGAGGGTTTATATTATAACATAATATAATAGATTTAAATATAGAATATATGTTATATATTATGATATACCAACACCTATTTTTTGAGGGTTTATAATATATTATATGATATAATATAATTTATATATGATATATGTTATATATTATGATATGCTAACACCTACCTTCAAAGGGTTTATATTCTAGAAGGAAGGAAGTATAGGGAATGTTTTCCAATCCTCTTTGATGTTCTAATCCACTTAGAAGGAAATAAATATTTAGTAAGCACCTACTAGGGGCCAGGCCCTCTGCTAAGCATTTTACATACATACATATATAAATATAATTTGTTACATGGGATGGCTTTCTGGAAGAAGAAGGAGAAAGAAAATTGGAAGAAATTCTGAAGCAAGCAGAAGTTAAATGATTTGCCCAGGGTCACCCAGCTAGTAAGTGTTTGAGGCTGAATTTGAACTCAGGTCTTCCTACTCCAGACCCAGTAATCTAGGACTCCATAGACAAATATATACAAAATTAACCAAAAGCAGAATTGGGAAGGAGGACACCAGCAGTTGGGGGTGTGTAGGAGATGGTAGGGAATTAGGAAAAGCTTCATGTAGAAGGTGGCCTTTTGGGGGTGAGCCTTGATGGGAATTAGTGATTCTGTGAAGCAGAGGAAAGAAGGGAGGAGATAGATTTCAGTCAGTGAAGTCAACCATTGGGAAAGCTCAGATGGGAGCTGGAGGGTCCTGTGTGAAGAAGAGCAATAACAAAATAGTCCAATCATTGAGGGTAGAAAATTTCCCACCTCTTCATTGTTCAAAACTTATTATCTTGGACTCTTCTCCATCCCTAATTTTCCATCTCCAAAGGCTTCCCCATCACTATTATTTCTGCAATATTTGTTGCATCTGTTCTTTTCTCTCTGTTTCCACTATAATCTCCTATTTAATATTCAAATGCACAAATAAGAAGGAGGGAAGGCAGGGAGGAAAGAAGAAGGGAATCAGGATTTATTAAGTGCCTAGTATGTGGCAAACTCTATGATAAGTGCTCACAAATATCATCTCATCTGATCCTCATAACAACCTGGAAGGAAGGTGCTATTGTCCTTACTTTATAGTTGAGGCAAATGAGGTTAAGTGACTTGCCCAGGGTGATATATGTAGTTAGTATCTGGGATGGATTTTGAACTCAGGTCTTCCTGACTCTATCTCAGAGGTACCACCTAGCCACTTCAAATAGATCTGTGTTCTCATCCATGGGAATGTTCTTTTCAAAGATCCACACCATTGCATGAAAGCACTAATACAACCTATATCAGACTACTTACCACCTGGGGTAGGAGGGAGAGAGGGACAGAGAAAATTGAAATCCTAATATGTTGGAAAATAATTGTTAAAAATTGTTTCTACATGTAACTGAAAAAATAACAAGCCACAAAATAGAAAGACCCACCATCACAGCCTCACATGCTGCCCTTCCACCATCATCATCCTTTTCAGCTCCTGCTTTTTTGTGTTTAGTCTTCCCCTTTCCCCCATTTGAACAAAAACTTCTTGACAGCAGGAGTTGTCTTTCTTCTTTTTGTATATGTATCTCTAGTGTTTAACATATTGCTTCAAGAATAAAAAGTCTTCAATAAGTGCTTGCTGCTTGTTGTCTAAAATAGATTTTTATTATTTTCTATTTAAAAAATATCTTTCCATGCTTACATGATACATTTTCTTTCCCTCTCCTTCCTGGAGCCGACAAGCAATTCCATTGAATTATACAAATGTTATCACTTGATACCTATTTTCATATTATGCATTTTTGCAATAGAGCAATCTTTTGAAACCAAAACCCCAAATAAAATAAAATTTTATTGCTCTTTTAAAAATACATGATCAGAATTCTTCCAATATTCCTTCTTCCTTTTCTGGAGAGCCATCTCGTGTAACAAGTTATATATATGTATGTATTTAAACCTTTACCTTCTGTCTTAGAATCAATACTGTGTATTGGTTCCAAGGTAGAAGAGTGGCAAGGGGGTGGGCAGCTGGGTGGCTTAGTGGATTGAGAGCCAGGCCTAGAGATTGAGAGGACCTGAGTTCAAATATAAAATATAAGCTCATATATTTTCTAGTTGCGTGACCCTGGGTAAGCCACCTAACCCCCATTGCCTAGCACTTACCTCTCTTCTGCCTTGGAACCAATACACAGTATTGATTCTAAGGTGGAATATGAGGGTTTAAAAAAAAAGAAAAGAAAAGTGGCAAGGGATAGGCAATTGTGATTAAGTGACTTGCCCAAGGATCACACAGTTGGGAAGTCTCTGAGACAAAATTTGAATCCAGGACCTCCCATCTCCAGGTCTGGCATTCTATCCACTGAGCCACATATCTGTCCCACGAATAATATTTTTTAAAGAAGAAAGAAGCTAGGTGGTTCAATGGATAGAGACCCTGTCTTGGAACTGATACTTAGTAACAATTCTAAGACAGACAATAAGGGGAAAGAAAGAAAGAAAGAAAGAAAGAAAGAAAGAAAGAAAGAAAGAAAGAAAGAAAGAAAGAAAGAAAGAAAGAAAGAAAGAAAGAAAGAAAGAAAGAAAGAAAGAAAGAAAGAAAGAAAGAAAGAAAGAAAGAAAGAAAGGAAGAAAGGAAGGAAGGAAGGAAGGAAGGAAGGAAGGAAGAAAGAAAGAAACATTGGCAAAACCAATCGATACCCAGAAAAATTATGAAAATATGTGCCATGTTCCACACTTGTGGAACTTCCTCCTTTTGAAAAGGAGTTGGGTCCTGTAGTCCTCCAGACCAATTTGCAACCTCTGGATGAGATTCACTCTGAGACAACTGCTGCCTCTTCCTCTTTTTTAATCTCCTCTGGATCCCTGTTGAAGTAAAGATGAGGCATGGTCCTCTCCTGGGGGCTCGTGGGATATTATATTGTTTGTGTGCAGAGCTTCATAGACCAGCATCCACCACATCAGACCCACTCAGTGAACATCATTATTATTGTATGAAATAACAATGTTCACAACATCAAGGGGAAAGTCTGCTATACAGTGCAGTGGTCAGAAGGTTAGTATAAGATGCTTTCACCAAAGGGTGGTGATCAGCCCTAGAAGCAGTAACCACTAAAAAGCAAGGCTCCCAGAAAGCTGCTTGAATCTGGTTGGTGAAGGTACTAAATGTGGAATGTCTAGCCATAAGTGTGGTACCAATGACCAGTATTCCTGGACAAGAGGCTAGGCTGTGCAGCAGTTTTCCCCAAGTCCTATTCAGATTCATGAAGTCGATGCCATCCATCTTTCTTTTATAGATCTACTGTTCTATTTTCAGTCCTGGTCGGTGCTACCCAAGGGAGTTCCTGCAGCAAGGAACAGAAGAACACCCTTCTCCTTCATCTGCAACACAGTTCAGGCTCCAGACACTGGGAAAGATTCTCTTTAAAGTTAGAGTGGAGAGTGCATATAAAGCCAGAGAATAAGCCCTGTTCTGGGCAGCCAGGAATAGCCCACCTTCACTTATTTCCTCTTCCAATTATACTTGTGTCAGACTAACATTCCTTATACACAGAACTAATTATCTCACATCTTTGCTCAAAAATATTCACTAGCTCTTTATTGTTTAATGAACAAAGTACAAATTCTTGAGTGGTCAACTCCCTTAGTTTCACAGAGTTTATTAACTGATTAAATGAGTCAGGTCTGGTGGTTCAGGCTTGGCATGGGAACCAAACAACCTTACAGACCGTAACAGTATAGAAAGGGTACTCAGCAAGGATACAGCATTGGTTCAGTCAATTCAGCTCCCTTGATCTCTCTATACAAATGTGTCTGGTCAGCAGAATGTATTGGGTGTGTGACTCAGGCAGTGGGATATACATGAAGTGTGAGGGGAGGCACTGACTATCCTTTTTATGCTCTAGAAGATGCCTGGGAAGCGAGTCAATACTTCAGACCCTTGTCCTCTGGACAAGTCACATCATGAAGGTAATTTCCCTCTTTTTGGGGGGAAATACTAGTCAATACTATGTGGCAGAGACTCTAGTAAATATTATTTCTCCCATGACAGGTTTCCTAACTTAAAAAAAAATCCTACCTTTTGTCTTAGAATGAATACTCTGTATTGGTTCCAAGGCAGAAAAATGATAAGGGCTAGGCAACGAGGGTTAAGTGATTTGTCCAGGGTCACACAGCTAAGAAGTGTCTGAGGCCAGTTTTGAACCCAGGACCTCATGTCTCTAGGCCTGGCTCTCAATCCACTGAGGTACCTAGTTGCCCCCTCCTGACATTTTCCTATAAAGTATTGCCTTTAGAGGGGCATCTAAGTGGTACAGTGGATAGAGTGCCAGGCCTGGAGTCTGGATGACTCATTTTCTAGAGTTCAAATCTGGCCTCAGTCACTTCCTAGCTGTGTGACCCTGGGCAAGTCCCTTAACCCTGTTTGCTTCAGTTTCTTCATATATATATATCATGAGTTAGAGATGGAAACGGTAAACTACTCTAGTATTTCTGCCAAGAAAACTTCAAATAGGGTGACAAAGAATTGTACATGACTGAAAAATGTTTGAACATTGTCTTTAGGGTCACAGCTTCAAAATATGACCAGCTGATCACCTCCTAACTGTCAGATCCAGTGACCTTTTTTCCTCAGTTTCCATTTTTCTTCTCTGAAAATGACTCCCAGATGTATATATCTGACCCTAGTCTCTTCTCTGAGCTCCAGTCCCAAATCAGCAGCTGCCTTTGAGAGATTTCATTCTGGGTTTTCCACAGGTCTCACTAACTCCATAGTTATCTCTTAAATAGAATTTGTTCTCTTTCCCTCAGAACATACCCAGCTTTCCTGTTTCTGGCAAGGGTACCATCATTCTTCTAGTCACTCATGTTCACAATCTCTAAGTCATCCTTGGCTCTTCACTCTCCCTCACTCTCCATATCCAACCAGTTGTTAAGACTTCTCAATTTCCCTACCAGGATATTTCTCATATCTGTTCCTTTTTATCCACTCTCTTTCAGGCTATCATCACCTCTTGCTTGAACTCTGAAAATAACCTTCTAATTGGTCTTTCTTTCTCAGGGAAGGTCTCTCGTATCTTCTATCCTTTGTCCACTCAGTTGACAGAGGTTGTTCTGCTCAATAAACAGCAATGGCTCCCTATTAGTTCTGGGATTAAACACAAACTTCCCTTTTGGTATTTAAAGCCTTTTATAACCTGATTCCAATCTATTTTCCATATGTATTAGGTACAACTCTCCTCCAGGCACTTTGTACTTCAGTCCAACTAGCCTTTTTGCTATCTTCAAATACCATACTCCATTTCTCATCTTCATGTCTTTGCTCAGTCTGTTTTCCATGCCTAAAATTCTCTTCCCCTCCACCTCTTAGAATCTTTCATTTTCTTCAAAGTTCAACTTTCAATGCCATCTTTCTTGATCCTTCTAATACCTAGTGCCGCCCTTCTCTCTCATCCATCATAAATTACCTTAGGTTTATCTTATAAATACTTACATTTGTATGAAAGAAATTTACTCTTCCTCCATCTCCTGGGGTTGCATCATCTGCCAATGATTTGACCCAGAGGCCTGAACTGTGTGAAGGAAATCATTGGGTGAATTGAGTCACAAGGATAGAATGGCAGTCAGAAAAATGTAGCAATAGAGTCAAAAGGCCATGAGATAGGGGGCAGAGCAATCTGCCTTACAATGACCTCTGGACTGTCCCCTTGGATAATGCCGGCAAAATAGAAAGCCATACATAGTTGGCTCCCAAGAGGTGACCTATGAGAGTTAGTGGGCAGAGAGAAGATTTGCTAAATTGAGGTAAGAGCGGATTTCATTCTCTTCTCTTCTGAGTTTGTTGTTAACTCGACCTTCCTGTGGAATGTGGCTAGGGGGCCCAAAATGGCAGCCTCAGAATAGCAAGTTAAATGAAGCAATAAGGAAAGTACCTTTTATATCTCTCTCCCCTATTTTCCATCTTTTCCCCCTATTGCTTTTGATTAATAAAATTATTTATTTATGGCCAGTCTCATCATTTTCACTCTTACACATTTGTATATGTCTGTCATGATGGAATGGTAGAATTTAAGCTCTAAGAAAGTGCTTGTTACAAAGCTGGTGCTTAATAAATGTTTATTGACCAAAAGAATCCTTGAGCTCTCTGAGGCCTTTGGCCCCATTGATTACTTGGTTCCAACAAAACCACATGTAACAATGGCCATCCCATCAGGCATTTGTGAGAATGGGCTTGGGCCATGACACTTTCCTGCTCTGTCTGGAACACTTTCCCAATGCTGAGTCTATGCCCTGGCTATGTCCAGGAATATATGCTCAGCCATAAAGGACTTGGCTCTATGGGATGATCCAGAAAACACTAGGTTTACCCTCCTTCCCTCACTACATGACAATGAGAACTACATTAAAACCACATTCAAAGGAGAGACAGTTCCTGTCCCATTTGTGTCTGGAAGGAGCCAAGCCTGAAACTCTGATTCTGAGAGTTCAGATTAGGGTTAGGGAAGGTCACCCTCTCCTATGCCTTTAAAGGTGGTACTTACTCATGCATAGCTGACAGAGCAGCCCTTCTGCGTGATTCAGACTCTGAGTCCTGGTCAAGCTCCTTTGGCTCTCACTTCTGCTTTGTTTCTTTGCCTGGGTCCAAATGACCAAACACAATCTTAATATGGAGGTTCTCAGCTACCTTTTGAGTTCAAGAAGTCAGGACTATCCTGGGTCCTTAGGTCAGGTCCAGCTTAACACAGAACTAGGTGCTCCCTATAGCTACTACAGTGCTTTTTGGAGAAGATGACCATTGAAAAGAGAATTAATTAGGCCACTTGTCTGGAATAGTTTGCTAAAAGTCATAGATGTTGAGGAAGATAGTACTGAGCCAAGGTGAAGATAGAATGTGTTGAACAGTTTTAAGTATCAGTTTTCTAGGAGAGTATAATAGTAATTATAGGTTTCTGCTGCATGCTTACATCTTTGTTGATATGCTTTTGTGAGTCTTTTGTTTAGAGGAAATAAATAGCTGTCCTATACCTGATTTGCATTGTACTCTGGGTATCTTTCTTTTCCCTCTTTATGAATGACCCTAGACATGAATCAAACATATGGTTTAAGTGATTCTCCCCAGTTTTCTGCCAGGGAGAATGACTGTTAGTCTGGAAAGCACAGAACAAAAATAGCTAGCAAGGCTTTGATAACTAAGGCAAATAAGAAGATAGCAAGAGTATACCTAGATGCCCTTGATGAATTCAAATCGCCTGGCCCAGATGAACTACATCCTGAGGTACTGAAGTAACTTACCAATGTGATTCCGGAGCCATTATTGGTGATATTTAAAAGACTGTGGAGAAGGGGAGAAGTACCACAGGGCTGGAGAGGGAGCAAATGTACTAATTTTTTTTAAAGGAGGGAGAAGACAAAAGAGTCTGCACAATAAGTTGGACTTCAATTCCTGAGAAAAAAATTCTAGAATGAATCATTTAAAAGCTGTCTAGGCATGCACAGATTATTGGCCAGGTATGATGGTACTTTATGCTTGCATATGAAAAGATGGTTAATGAATATCCAGAAAAAGAAGCAATAATTACAAAGAGCCAGTATGGTTTCATCAAGAACAAGTAATGCCAGACTAACCTTGTCCTCATTATTGGGCAGACTTATTAAACTAGTAAACCTATGATTTTCATTTTCTAGTCCTCCTTAACCTCAGCACCTTCTCAGTATATGCTATTTTATTAATTATTTATACTATATATACTTTGTTTGTTCCTAGTTATCTATATTTTGTTTCCTCCAGTAGACTGTCAACTTCTTGAGGGCAGGGTGTGTCCTTTTTTGTATCCTCAATGGTTTGGCATTGTGCCTGGCATATAGAAGACACTAAGTAAATGCTACTTTAGTAGCTATTATTGTTATTATTGTTAGTTAGGAGACAGTGGGTATAGTTTACTTAGATTTTATTAGAGCATTTTGATAAGGCATCTCATATTATTCTTGTAAAGAAGACAGAGGAATGTAGAAAAGGTGATAAAATGATTAGATGGATTTGGAACTAGTTGAATGGCCATACTCAAAAAGTAGTTATTAATGGTACAATTTCAATTGAGAAGAACTCTCCAATGGAGTATCCCAGTAATCTATGATATTTAACATTTTTTTATGAATGACTTGAATAAAGGAGTAGATAATATGTCCACTAAATTTGCAGGTGTCATAAAGAGATAGCAAACACATTGTTTGATAGAGTCAGGATCCCAAAAGACTTTGGTAAGTTAGAGGATTTTGCTCAATCTAAGAAGATGCCATTCAATGGGATAAATGTAAAAGTCTTACACTTGGGTTCAAAAAATCAACTTCACTAGTAAAGGGTGGTAGAGGCATAGTTCCCTAATATCAGCAGTCTGATACAGCAGTCAAAAAAACCCTGATGTGATCTCACATGAAGGGAGGAATAGCTTCAATGAATAAAGAAGTGTTTTCTGTACTCTGCCCTAATCAGACCACATCTCAAGTACCATGTTCAGTTCTTGATAGCTCAGCTTAAAAAGGACATTGATAAGCTGGAGAATGTCCAGAAAATCGTAACTAGGATAGGGAAAGATTTTCAATTCATGTTATACAATAAAAACAAAAATTGAAGGAATCAGAATTGTTTAACCTGAAGAAAAGGAAATTTATGAGGGTTGGTGAAGAAGGAAGAACTAACAGCATATCTGTTCTTTCTAGCTCCAGAAAGAACTCAGAGCACTGAGTTGGAATTTAGTTAAAAAGTTAAAAAGAATATTTAGTTTCAACATCAGGAAAAACTTCCAAATAATTCCTTGTACAAAAGTGTAGTGGTAGTCTCTCAGTGACCGAGAATGACAATTGTCTTTGTGCATTATCATTTATTGATGTACCCTCATGTGGCTTTGAAGTCCAAAGTTTGTGGCACATGGGGCATGGGATGCCAGTTGTTATGGGAGGGGCGGTTGTGGCCTGGTGTTGGTGTTCATGCGCAGCGGCAAGACGTTGACGTTGTTCATCTTCAAAGGTGGTGGCGGCATGGTGAACGTGGGTTCGCCAGCTGCTTCTGACAGAGGCAGTGAGTTCTGGTTGCTTTGGTGTCATGCCAGCCCACTTCAAGTTTGACTTTGGCTGATCCTTGAATCTTTTCTTTGGTCGGCCTTGTTTCCTGAGTCCAGCTGACAGTTCACCATAGAATACCTGTCTTGGTATTCGCTGTGGGTCCATGCGGATGACGTGTCCAGACCATCGTAGCTGGGTTTTGAGGACCATGACTTCAATGCTGGTGGAGTTGGCTCTGTCGAGGACTTCCTGATTGGTGATTCGGTCCTGCCATCAGATCCTCATGATTGACCGGAGAGAGCGTTGGTGGGATTGCTCCAGCTGTTTCATGTGCTTCCGGTACAGTGTTCATGTCTCACAACCGTACAGGAGCGAGCTGAGGACCACTGCGTTATACGCTTTGAGCTTCGTCGCAGTGCTTACACCTCTGTGTTGGAGGACTTTGCAGCACAGCCGCCCAAGTGCCTGGCTGGCCTTTTGGATCCTGGCATTGATCTCGTGGTCTAGGGACCCATCGTTGGTGATGGTGCTGCCCAGGTACTTGAAAGTGTTGACGTTAGAAAGCTGCGTGCCTTCGATTGTAATGCACGGCTGGTTCGTTGGCCTCCCTGGTGCAGGTTGGAACAGCACCTCTGTTTTGCTGAGGCTGATAGTCAGGCCAAACAGTTTTGTTGCGGTGGAGAACCTGTCCACAATGGTTTGGAGATGATTTTCTTGGTGGGCCATGAGAGCACAGTCATCTGTGAAGAGAGCTTCCAGGATGAGTCTCTCTGTTGTCTTTGTTTTTGCAGTCAGGCGGCGAAGGTCGAATAGTGAGCCATCCCGTCAGTATTTGATGTAGACGCCCAGGTCTAGATCCATCAAGCAACTGCTTAAGGAGGTTGGGGTCCCCTTCATTGGAAGTCTTAAAACAGAAGCTAGGTGACAATTTGCTAAATATTTTATGGTTCCCTTTTGGTTTTGGGCTGAACTAAATGGCTATTGAGATTCCCTTTAAAATTCTGTGGTTCTGTGAAGTCTTTGAGTTATTTTGTACTCTTTCTCCTCCTTTAATTCCCTTATCTAATCAGTAACCAAGCTTTGATGATTCTCCCTTCAAAATGTCTCCCACTGACTGCTTTTATGAACTGATGCAAAGTAAAGTGAGCAGAACCAAGGGAATATTGTATACTATATCAGTAGTATTGTAAGAATGATCAGCTGTGAAAGATTTAATTACTCTGATCCTAGACAATTCCAAAGGACAAAATAATATTCACTTCCAGAGAGAGAACTGATAAACTCTGACTATACATTTAAGCATGCTTTTTAAACTTTCTTATCCTTTTTTCCTTTTTTTTTTCACTCTATTTTCTTTTCTCATGGCTAACTTGGATATAAGTTTTGCATGACTTCACATGTATAATGGATGTCAAGTTGCTTGCCTTCTCAAGGATTAGGGAGGGAGAGAATTTGGAACTTGCAATTTTTTAAGTGCTACAGATTTCTTTATATGTAATTGGGAAAGGTTTTTTTTTTTTAAACCCTTACCTTCTGTCTTAGAATCAATACTAAGTATTGGCTCCAAGGCAGAAGAGTGGTAAGGGCTAGGCAATGGGGGTCAAGTGACTTGCCCAGGGTCACACAGCTGGGAAGTGTCTGAGGCCAGATTTGAACCTAGGACCTCCCATCTCTAGGCCTGACTCTCAATCCACTGAGCTACTCAGCTGCCCCCTGGGAAAGGGTTTTTATAAAAGATATTTTATTTTACCAATTATGTGTAATAACAAATTTCCACATAAGTTTTCCAAAGATATAGGATCCAAATTGTCTTCCTCCTTCCCTTCCCTCCTAGAGCTGGCAAGCAATTCAATCTGGGTTATATATATATTTTCATGAAAAATACATTTCCATGTTGATCATTTTTTAAAGAGAATAATAGTAGAAGATCAAAACCAATTGGGAAATATTTAGCAAAATAAATAAAAAATGTACTTCAAAAAACAAAAAAAAATTACAAAATGTCTCCCCCCTCCACTCTGTCATTTTCAAATTTGCTAAGATTGCCCAAGTTCAGACTCATAGGGACAACTGAAATAGATATTAAACAGGTGCTCCTGCCTGCAGTTTCAACTCCTTCCCCACATCATGCATGACACAAAATAATCTTCTGTATTCACCACCTTTGATAGTCATTCATGGTTAAAACCTTTCAAAGTCTATCTCATTGCCTTGTTGAATAAGTCAAATTTCCTTACTTTATATACTGTTCCCATCTAAGAGGGCTGGATCCTACTTTTGTCAGCTTTGCTTACTAGGTGAGTGAACTAGAGCAAGTAATATTATTGGCTCTGCATTTTACTTTCTTATTGGAAATTAAGAGCCTCTATCGAAGATTCCAGGAGATTCTACTGGCAACATCCTTTTGAAGCTCCTAGTAATACAAAAGTGATTTTTCCAGTAATGCCACCACAGATTAGACCACCTGGATACCTTTGTTTCTAAGAACACCACCTTTGATGACTTTCTTTCCATTACTATCTTAAATAACTTGTCATTTAGAACATAATTTTAAAAAGTTTCAGGCTCATATATTATTTTTCCTTCTTTTGGGTAATACAAGTAAGTATGGACTCTTTTTGTTTGCCACTAGACATTAAACTCTTTCTTTCTTTCTTTCTTTCTTTCTTTCTTTCTTTCTTTCTTTCTTTCTTTCTTTCTTTCTTTCTTTCTTTCTTTCTTTCTTTCTTTCTTTCTTTCTTTCTTTCTTTCTTTCAGCCTTGTCTTGTGTCTTAGAATCAATACTGTGAATTGATACCAAGCCAGAAGAGCAGTAAGGGCTAGGCAATGGGGACTTAGTGACTTGTCTAGGGATACAGCTAGGAAATATCTTGAGGGCAAATTTGAACCCATGACCTTTGGTCTCTAGGCTTGGTTCTCAATCCACTAAATTATCTAGCTGTCCCCTGAACTATTAAAATAAAAAAAGGTTCAAGAGATGGTGAGCTGGATGCTTTGATGCTTTTTTTCCTTCCTAGGAATTATCTACTACCGCCATCTTCTTTGTGACTCTCTATCCAGTAAAACAAGTGCCTTCACTATCCTTGAAATACCCTTTGGGCTTTCTTCCATGACTTTGCTCAGTTCTACCCACACTCTCCCCTTCTCTTCTTGCCCACTCTTCTCCACTATTACAAACTAGACACATTCTCAAGATACTTTCTCCTAGACCACTCCAGACTACAGCAATCTCTTTCCTTTTTGTTGTCTGCTACTCAACTGGCAACTACTCATCTATCTTTTCTGCAGGCTAGATATTGAGACTTTCATGGGTTTTAGTATAAAAATTACGAGCCATCATCTCTTGCCTTTGTCCATTTGCAACAGAGTGGAAGCAAGGACCAGAATCAGAACTGCACCTTGGCTCTTTTTCCTTCTAATCTTACAGCTGAATCTGAATCTCCCAAAGCTTTTGGAGCACCTCCCTTAAAGGGGACTGTATTTTCTATAAACTCTATCCCAAGAACTTCAAAGTTGCAGACTGGGTCCCGGACAGAGTCAGCCCCACCCTAAGCATTCCTCCACACCCTGAATGGGAGGGGTCCAGCAAAATGCTCATTCACTCATTCCTACTTCAAAGTCCTTGAGATTTGAAGTAATGTTTGGGGAAAGAGGTTACCCTAGATGACTAGTCCAAAGCAGTGAGCATCTTGCCTCCTTAGACGGGTGAATTGAAAGGCCCTGTAAATCAGAGTCAATGTCCTTTGATTTTTAGTTCTTTTAGAAGCATTGGCTTTTGGAAAGAATGCAAATAGAGAAAAGCTTAGGTGGAACCCTTTCCAAACTCATCACGATGAAAGGGGAAAAAACTAGACTGTAATGGGAGTAAAGTGAGACAATCCAATCCCAGAAATCTTTCCTGGAGAATCATAAAAACCGATGGAACAATCTCTCTGAAGCAAAATTCTTATTTCCAAGGAGAAAGAAAACCTGTTTTATTCCTTTGAGGGAAACCAACCTCCAATTCGACAGCGACTCATACTTAATGAGATTTGACTTCCCAGGTGCTAGATTGCCAACACCGGAGGGAAAGGACTGGGGCAAAGAGGAAAAGAGAAAGAAAAGGCTCCCTAAAGAGTTTGGCGTGGCAGTAATTTGGTCGAGCCCCAATTACCCTCTTGTCAGCCATCATTGCAAAGGTCATGAAGACGGGGGGGGGGGGGGGGGGGGTGGGGATGAGGATACGGAATCTTCTTCAAGTCTTCAGGAACAGTTTGTGAAAGAGACAAAAGAGGTGTCTCCTCTCCCTTCCCCAGCCCATCCCCTCTTTTTTGGCAAACATGTTTTTCCATTACCGCACATCTCCCTGACACGTGTTATTTTCCCCCCTCTCGCCTCCAAGTTCACCCCCATTCTCCCCTCTGATCACAGTGTTTATTTCTCTCCTGCCTTTATCGCTGCCCTTGTCTTTTCTAATCTTCTCTCTCGCTGTGCTGACGTCACGGTGAAACCTCCCTGATTTTCCTTTCACATACCAACTACATACGCTTCTCTTCAAACCCCTTCCAACATACAGGCTTAAGCTCTGCAAGAGGACGCGGCTGCTTTCAAGGTAAGCCCAGACGAGACGTTGGGGGAAGGGGGCAGAACGGGGAGGAGGTGGGGAACAGTCTGACAACTTCTCGCCAGTGTGTGCTTGTTGCATCCAACGAGAAGAAAACTGGTTGGGGGGTGGCGGCGGTGGCGATTTCTGATAATAGACAGGGGGAGAGAGAGAAGAAGAATCAAAATGCCAGAGACTCCAGCGGAAGGAGAGACGGGGCCAAAGCAGAGTTTAGTGGAGAAATTAAAAACCAGTTCCCTAGGGACGGATTAACTCCAGACGTGGGATCCTTCCCTGGAAATCCGTGAGAACTAGCTGAAGTTACGGCAACTCCATCCTAAGGGCACAGAGAGAGAGCAGACAAAAGTGCTCTGAAAATGGAACTGGGGGCTGGGGGCCCAGGGGCGCATTGAAGAACCGAGCGTATGGGTGGAGAGGGTTTTTTCTCCCCTCTCCAGTCTGAAATAGAGGCTACTAGTTGGTCAAGGTGATGCCCTCAAGAACCCTGAGAGAGGCAACTTGAGTTCACTGTGGAGGATGCTGGGTTAGGAGCAGGTGCTGCTGTTCCAACTAGGGATGCAGGCTGTTTGCTCCCTTGCCTGGCAGGGGTACGGATGCTCCTCGCCTTGGCCCAAGGCAAGCAGGACAGCCTGTTCCCCCCCCCCCCCCCCAAGGAAATGTCCAAGTGCGGATTACAGTCCGACGTGTTGCCTTCCCCCCCCCCCCCCCCCCCCCCCGCCGGGTCTCTTGCTTGTTGGGGTTCTCGGGGCTCTGCTGCAGCGCATTCAATGCCTTTTGAACCACTGTCAGCAAAGGACTCCCCAATTCCGTGTGTGTGTGTGTGTGTGTGTGTGTGTGTGTGTGTGTGTGTGTGTGTGTGTCTCGGAGAGCAGCAGACGAAAGGGTTTCGGAGGGAGAAGGGGCAGGGGCTGTTGGCCGCCTAGTAGAGTAGCCTGGAAAACCAGACAGCTGCCCGGAAGATCCGAGCAACCCCACGCTGTAGGGAGAGAGATGGGAGGCTTTCCTGAGGGAGGAGGGGGATGCCCCTCGCGGAACTAAAACCTCTTCATAGAGATGCTGCAGTTGGTGCCTTTGAAAAAGCCTGGATGCTAACACACAGTGAATTAGAAGAAGGGGTGGGGCGGCAGATTCCAGAATTGGGGCCAAAGAAACCCCCAAAGACGCCTACTTGCGAGCCACACCCCGGAATGTAGAGATCCACGGAAATACCAGTTACTTTTTGAAAGGTCCCCAGGCAGAAATGAAATACTCTGGACCGGAGGTAAGGAGAGTTTTGTTTTTTGTTTTTACTTAAGCCACATTAGAATGGAGGGCTTTTTGGTGCAGTGCTGTGGTGGCTGGTTTTTTCCCCCTGACTCCAGAGGTCCAGAGTAGTCAGTCAGGCTTTGGGAAACCCTCAAGTTGGGATTGTTTTGGAAATGCAAAGGGGCTCCGTCGGGGGCCAGCTTGGAGGACTTTGGGCTGGGTTGAGGGTACTTTGAATACCCCCTGCCCCCCAAGCATGGAGAGGATAAGTTCCAGAAGAAGAAGAAAAGGGGCATCGCTTTAATGTCACAAGTTAATATAAAGAGGGAATGGGCATCAGCTGGTGTGTGACTTAAATCTTCTGGGTGAGAGGAAATGGGCAGCAAGAGAGACTTAGGCTAGAGCCGGGTTAACCAGTGGCCAAAAGAGCTTAGGGGATCTCTTTCTCTGAGGGAGCATTATCATTTGCCAGGGATGTGGCTAAGTGTGGTCTGATTTGAGGGCTGGGGAGGCAGAATGGAAGGATGGATATCTTTTCAAGGGCCCTTCCAAACCAACACGGAGATTCTGAGTCTGATTGGAAAAGGCAGAAACAGAGCTCATGCAAATCAACAGTGTTAGTTTATTGCAAATTAGGCTGGTTTTGATATCAGTTTTCTCTCTTCCTTCCCTTCCCCCTACACACAAGTGAAAATTCAAAATCAGAAAAACAAGGGAAATTTTTCTTTCCGGAGGAAGACCAACTTTTCAAATGCTACAAAAGATGAACAAATGTCCTCCCTTATTTCTCCTGCTGGGAAGATAACAGTGAAGAGAGTGATGTTCAGTGGTTAGAGTTAAGAAAAATAGTAGTGGAAATTTTCAGCAAACATTTCCTGAGTGCAATTTATTTTTCAAACCCTTTAAAATGTGCATCAGTACCAAGGCAGAAGGGTGGAAAGGGCTAGGTAATGGGGGTTAAGTGACTTGCTCAGGGTCATACAGCTGGGAAGTTTTGAACTTTTGAACTAAGATGAAATTTGAACATAGGACCTCCTGGATTTGGGCTTGTTTATCAATCCACTAAGCCACCTAGCTGCCTCCTACTGAGTGTAATTTACTGAGTGCACAGGCAATCTGTCTTTGTGTCCTTGGAGGAGTCAATTTAAATCTTTGTTTCCATTGTGATTCTTCTGAGCATTTCATCCAAAACACTTAAAAACTCTTTCTCCACATGGCATCTTCACCAACCACCATGTCTGTCTATAAGTGCTTGGAAATCCCTTTGTGAATAGCTTTATGCAGCTGCAGTGATACTTTCAAAGCTTAATCAGAATAAATTGTTCAAAAAGAAACAGTGTGATTTCTTTGTCTGGAGGCTGGGCATCTGTCTAGTCAGATGGGGAAGAGCAAAGTGACCCAAGCTATGGTGACTGAGAACAACTTGACCTTGATTTCCTACCCAATGATGCACTTCCTTTATTGCAGTGAAGTGATGTGATTGGTCCTGCCCCCATGCACTCTGTGCTGGGCACATAGGACCTCCAAGGGAGGGAAAGGTTTCATGCTTATGGTAAAGAAGAGAATTGGAGAGCAATTCCTTCCGGAATAATGAAGCAAGGATGAAAAAGTTGATCTGCAGAAAAGAGTTTGTCATTGGTTTAAATGACCATTTGAGCAAAGATTGGTCCAAACTAGAGACAGTATTTTCCACTAGATATTATGCCAATGAGGTGGTTTGGTCAGAAACAAGTATCCTGTATAGGATTTTTCCAGCAGTTGTAAAGGAGCAATATGCAGAGAGTGTCTGGGACCCTAAGAGAGGCTTTGATTCAGTAGAACATGAGCTACATATGGGAAATTCCCATTTTCTCTTCAGTTCCCTAATGCAAACACTATCTTCCCATAGCCATTTCCAAGATAAATAGGCTGGTGTGGAGCAGAGACAGCAGGTAAATTGTCCCACCTCTAACTGGGAGCACAAACACAAATGCATCTCCCAGAGGGCCCCAGAACAGTGTCTGGCAAAGACAAGTCTTTATATTCAGACCAAATCCAGCATCTGTTTCAATCCAACAATCGGTTTCATGGAGAAATGGCCTGGCAAGATAAGAGCTTCAGGCAGTCTCCGATAGCAAGGGGATTTTCCTTAATGGCCAGGATTGATGGTGATCATAGTCCTTTTGGAAAGTTCTAGACAAGTTTCTAGTCCCCTGGGTCTTGGGAACAGAGCAAAAACTTGCCTTGAACATATTAGTCCTACATATGAAAGGATTGAATCAGGTAACCAAGGAAGGGGAACTTGACTAAGCTGGATAACTTTTTTAAAACACTGTGGGCATGCACTTATATACATGTGTAGGCATTTCTCTTTCCAGTAGGTGCGGACAACTTTGAAAACACTAGTCTAAGGGTCAGCTGGGTGGCTCAGTGGATTGAGAGCCAGGCCTAGACATGGGGGGGGGGGGGTCCTGGGTTCAAATATGACCTTTGATGCTTCCCAGCTGGGAAGACCCTGGGCAAGTCACTTAACCCCCTTTGCCTAGTCCTTACCATTCTTCTGCCTTAAAACCAATACATAGTATTGATTCTAAGATGGAAGGTAAGAGTTTTAAAAAAAAAGAAAGAAAAAAGAGAATACTAGTCTGGGATATCTAGGTAGCTCAGTGGCTAGATAGCCAGGCTTGGAGATGGGAGGTCCTGGGTCCAGATTTGACCTCAGACACTTCCTAGCTCTGTGACCCTAGATAAGTCACTTGACCTCAACTGCTTAGCTCTTGCCTCTCTTCTGCTTTGGAACTGATATTTAGAACTGATTCTAAGATATTAGTTAAAGTTTTTTTTTTAAAGAAGAAAATACTAGTCTAGAGTTCATAATATGTAAGCTCTATCTAAGAATGGATACATAGAATTGTTTCCAAGACAGAAGAGTGGTAAGGGGTAGGCAATTGGGATCTAGTGACTTGCCCAGGGTCACATAGCTAGGAAGTGTCTGGTGCCATATTTGAACCCAGGACCTCCTGTCTCCAGCCCTGGCTCTCTATCCACTGAGCCATCTAGCTACCCCCAAAACATGACTTTTTGGAGAGTAAGAACTGTTTTGCAGGAGATTTTTGCAAATGATGAAAGTCTGAGGGGAGGAAAGTAGTATGTTAACAGAGCATGGAACTGGGAATCCTTTCCTCTAGAACCAAAAACAGTTGGGGAGAGGGAATAGCACAAAGGACAGTTAGACTGTTGGTTGAACTGGGTATGATCCAAGGTACAATCACATGAGGAAAAGGTGTGTCTGAGGGGGAAACAAGGGATCAGGGTTGGATGGTACAGGCAGTGGAAGAGCATGGATAGTGTTGGAACAGTTTTCTTCCAAATGCTATTCTGAAGAATTGTGTGTCTTCCTCCCACAACAGCACCCTGAGGCAAAGCTCCAGGTACCCTACTCTAGTTATGGTTCCATTGACAGTAAAGTCCCTGAACATAACTGAAAAAGAGAAATGGCTCTTCACACCATTCTTCTTCCCTTGGACATCCTGGAAAATTTCAGAAAGGCAATAAGCAACTTAAAAAATCCTTGAGTTAATTCCCCCAAATCTGCTCAGACAGTCCACTGGTTGGGGATTTGATGTTCAGTATCCTCTGATCTGGAATTGCCTATAGATGTCACCAGTGGCTATGTATTACCACAGCCATTTTTCTTTTTCTTGAACAAACAACCAGCCTCTTTAAGTAACCAAACCAACCTGTATTATTTCTTGTTTCTTATGTACCCATCAATTACAGTGCTATCACACCCAAATCTGACTGCCCTAGAAAATCCCAGTGGTCTCCAGGAGAGAATGCTATGATCTAAAGAGAATAATTGATGGGTTTGCTTTTGATGGGAGAAAGAATAATTTGTGGCTGGCTAAGATACTAAGATAATGATTTCAAGGTACCTGTCAATTGTGATGAGACAGTATTCAACTCAGCACAATGGAGGTGCACTTAAAGGTAGGATCCTCTGATGGAAAAGATTATAGGAGCAATGTTTGTGTTACCCACCTCCAGAAGTAACCATGGAAATATAACATGGACGTGAGATCATAATGCCATTGATTTAGAGCTGGAAGGGACATAAGGGACCCTGGTACAACCCCAGAAGAGAAAATTGGCAAAATTCAATTCCTCTGACTCCAGTCAGTGCTCTTTCCATGGCCACAATAGAGTTTTCAAATGTGTAAAATGAAGGCTTTTGTATTTATAGGTTGGATTTGAGTTCAGAGCTGCAGCCAGTTAAGTTTCTCTAGTGTCAATACGATGAACCCTTAGGAGGAAGGATGGGCCACCAGGAACCCAAACAGAGTCAGAAACAGAGTGGGTCAAAGCTCCCAAGCCAATCAGTGGTAGGATCAGACCCATGAGTAGCTGCGATTTCTAGTCTGTGTGAGATGAGATCCTGAATGGGGTGGGTGGGAGTGAGGGGGTGAGTGGATTACTTAAAGAAGTAAGTCAAGGGGGACAGCTACATGGCTCAGTGGATTGAGAACCAGGCTTAGAAATGGGAGGTCCTGGGTTCAAATCTGCCCTCACATGCTTCCCTTATTGCCCAGCCCTTGCCACTCTTCTGTCTTGGAACACAGTATTAATTCTAAAATGAAAGGCAAGGGTTAAAAAAAAAAAGAAATCAAAACCAGATGATACAGGTAATAAGACATATATAGGATGAGAAAAGCCTTGACAAAGGAATAATGTGATATTTGAAATAATATATTTGGCTGAAATATATACAAACATAGGTGTAAGGTGTAAACAGCTGAATGGGATCTTTTCTTTTAGAGAAAAAATACAATGTATTGGGATAAAGCTGCCCTCCTTGAAACCAGATAAGATAATAAGTATTATAATATAATATCCAGTGTGCCGCCAGACCATGGAAAGAGTCACCTTGCATTCCTTGAATTCATCCTTAACACATATGGATACAAAGGGATCCCTGGGGCAATACTGTAATACCTACATGTCTTTTGCTCATTGAGCCAACCCAACCTGGTTTGGAAATACATGCTCAATTCTAGTCTCTTCCGAGTGCCACTTTTAGTCTGTTTCTCTGTTATTTCCTGGTCCCAGCCATATGGGCCCTTACTTGTCTGCCCCCTTCCCCTTCTAACTTCTGTCAATCTCTGCTAATCATAAATTAGCACTCCTGAGGCCCCACAGTTACATCTGCCACTTGGGAGTTAGCTCTGTCTATAGGGAAAGGGAGCCTACATAATTTACATTCAAGTGGGATTATTCATCACATTGCATAATATTATTATGATGACCATATTGGCTCTTTTTTTTTTCTGTGAAAGTAGGCTTCCCTATTTCACTCAGACTGGGTGTACAGTGGCCCTTGTAGCCATGATCATACTTTTGATTATCATGGAAGCTTTGATCTGTTCCATTTCTGATCTGGGCTGATTTGGGTCTCCCTGCCCTCCCTTCCCTTCCCCCACAGCTTCCATGGAGGCTTACCATATTGTTGCCCAAGCACCTAATTGGCTTAGCTCTAATGCAGCATAGAACTCCCAAATTCAAGCAATCCATCAGCCCTAGTCTCCCTAGCAGCAGGGATTACAGGTCAATTAAAATTTTCTTTTTATTTCTTTCTATCTATATTTCCAGGCTATGCCTTGTCAGTTTAAAATTTCTTTTTCTTTTTTCTTTTTTCCTATAGTTCCTATATTTCCAGGCTATGCTCTGGGGTCTGAGATAGGAACTCAATTTTTTTTTTCCTGGAACTTATGGAGCAGGTAGCCAGGCACAAGGCTCCCACTGTCCATTTGTGTGTTACCTCCACTTGCCTTCTCCACAGGGACTGCCACCTCTTTACTGTTGTACAATTAGATTTGTGTTCCCCAGGACTCACTTTCCCAGCATCTCATTTATGTAGCTACATAACATACTAATGTAGGGAAGATATAAGTTTTGTGTAGCTCCGCCTTTTCTCTCTTCTCCCAGAAACACGACTGTGGCAGTTGGGTGAGTGCCAGGCAGGAGAATTTTTCTCACGTGGCTTTACTCAGGCTTTTACTTTTGTTCTTGTATTTCTCCTGCTTCAAGTGATTACTAATAAATCTTACAACATATACTACTTGGAGTTATCGGGTATTAATTTAAATTTTACACTGTCAAGGCCTTATTGAGGTACTGTGGCCAGGATGGAATCTGATGTTCCTTGGGTAGGTCAGTGGGCAGTGCCTCAGCAGTAAGAGATCCAAGAAGAGAGGGTACCAGGGGTGCCAAATCCCAAGGAGAACATAAGATCAGAAGCTGGGATAGAAACCAAGCTGGCTAAGAGGAGCTGGTCTGCTGGGACCAGTGTGCAGTGGTGCTGCATGTCTATAATTCCTGCTACTGAGAAGTCGGAGGCTTTTGGCTCTCTTAGGCTCCAGAGTTCAATGGATGTAGGTTGAGCCAGTCAAGAGTCCCCATCAAATCTAGTGTCAGTCTAGTGGGCTCCCAGGAAATGAGATGGATCACTAGGCATCCTGGGGAGGGGCAACCCAACTAAAGTCAGAAGCAGAGGAGGTCAAAGTTCCTCTGCCAATCAGTGGTAGGATTAGACCCATGAATGGTTGCTGTATTTCTAACCTGGCTGATACAATAGGGAGACCCTATATGAAGAGACTTGGGGGGGCAAATGGATTGATAAAATAAATCAAAACTAGATGATGCAAATAATACTTCTATACACTTATCAGTGAATTTTAAAGGAGATCTTATCATGAGGTAATATTAAAATTATTTGTAAAGCCCAGAGCCTGGCACAATAGTAGGTGCTAAATAAATGCTTCCTTCCTCTCCCTGACCCGCCATCATGGATCTAAGGAAAAAAGAGATCTACCTTCTTTGACTGGGAATCCAGTAAGTCTTAAGTGAATTAGATAGCATTAATAAAAAAAATAATAACTCATTTAAATAGCATTCTAGGGTTTGCAAAGGAGTTGACAAACATTCTCTCACTTGATTTTCACAAAGCTTTGAGGTAGGTGTTATGGTTTTAGCCCGTTTTACAGTTGTGAACTGAAGCTTAGAGAAAAGAAATGACTTACTCATTATGACAGAGCCAGTTTGGTTCCTAGTATAGTAACCTATCTACAACACTGCACTCTCTCTCTAATTATGGAATGTAACTAATATACATTGGGTAGGTACTTTCCTAGTCTACTTCATAACACCTGGGTGTCTCCAGGGAATGAAATGCTTAGCAGGGAGGGAGAAGTGGAAAGGTTAAGGCACATGGAAAATGAATTGAATGGGTCCTCAGAGGCATAGGTTGATGGCTTCTGTAGCATCCATATTGGAATGTACAAACAATGAAATGTAATACAATAATAGGGCAGCTAGGTGGCACCGTGGATAGAGTGCCAGGCCTGGAGTCAGGAAGACTGTTTCCTAAGTTCCAATCTGGCCTCAGACACTATTACCAATGGGATAATCCTGAGCAAATCAATTAAACCCTGTTTGCCTCAGTTTCCTTATCTGTAAAATGAACTGGAAAAGGAATTGGCAAACCACTCCAGTATCTCTGCCAATAAAACTCCAAATGGGGTCACAAAGAGTCAGACAAAACTGGAAAAACAAATAAACAAACCATACAATGTCTCCCTTAGGATGATCCAAATATTGGGAATAGGAAAGAGGAAAATATTTTTAGAATTTTATACACTTTTCTTACTTGAAGATTATATTTGTTTTAAGCACAAGGGTAATAAATTTTTTTTTTTGCATATTAACAGAGAGGCTGTATTTTCTAAAACATATGGAGCTAAGGATGGGAATCTAAATAGATTCTGTCATGAGATTCTTTTGTGACCTTGGCAAAATTATTTATTCTAGCTGTGCTACTTAACACCTGTGTGACTGTGGACAAGTCATTTTCCCCTTCCAAGACTCTTTCCTTCTAGTCCCAACTCCCACGATCCTCCAAGTCCAGCAATATTTTTCTTCCACTTGTAAAATAATGACTTCAAAAGTTGAAAAATATTTAAATGATCCAAAATTCAAAGTCCATCTTAAAAGTGGCTTAATTTTTTTAAAAAATTTACTGCTATCTTCCTTTTTCCCTCCTTCCTTATCTCTTCTCAAACTGGAAGTATCAAGAATTTTGCATACCTGATCGACAGTTGATTCCTGAGAATTAGACAGACTTTGAATCAGACGAAGGTGAGTGTACAAAAATCACAAACCTTTAAAATCTGAGTTTTTCTTTGGGCTTCCCAGAAAAAAGAAAATTATTGGCTTTGAGTTTGAACTTGATTGAGGCTTCTCCTAAGACAACACTCCCCAGCCTCATTAAGAAACAAGACTTACTCTTAATAATTTGTTATCAATATTATCCACTGTATTTTACCTGACTTTTTTTGCCATTTAATATTTTAATTTACATTATATATTGCTTTCATTATTCTGTATTAGGTTTTATAAGCCTTCCTGAATTTCTTTCAATTCATTATGTTCAGTGCTCATTATTATTCAGTAAGAACGAGTTACATTCTTATATCACAGTTTGTTTAGTCTTTTCCATTTTGGAGGTACTTAATTTTTCTCCAGATTTTTACTGTTGCTCATAGTGCTTAAACAGATATTTTGATAATATGGTGCCTTTCTTTTTGTCCTTGAGCTCCTTGGTTTGAGGGCCTGGGAATGGAATTGGAATGAGTCCCCAAAGTCTTTGGTTTAATGGCTTCTCCTTTTCTCTGGTCTCCCTTATTTCTTTAAGTACTTTGCTATGCTGTCAGGAGAAAAGAGTTGGGGTGGGGGGAAAAAGGAGATGGAAGGGGAAAGTAACATTTCTTTTTAAAAAATTCTTACCTTCTGGGGGCATAGTGGCTCAGTGGATTGAGAGTCAGGCCTAGATAGGAGAGGTCCTGGGTTCAAATTTGACCTCAGGCACCTCCCAGCTGTACAAACCTGGGCAAGTCACTTAACCCCTATTGTCTAGCCCTTACCACTCTTCTGCCCTGGAACCAATATACAGTAAGGGTTTTAAAAAAATAAGCAAACAAAAAACTCTTTACCTTTCCTCTTTAGAATCAGTACTATGCATTGGTTCTAGGGCAGAAGCATGGTAAGGGCTAGGCAATGGGGGTTAAGTGACTTGCCCAGGGTCACATAGCTGGGAGGTGTCTGAGGCCACTTTTGAACCCAGGACCTCCCATCTCTAGACCTGACTTTCAATCTGCTGAATCACCTACCTGCATTCCAAGGAACCAATGCAGAAAAGGCTATAAAAGAGTTTTAAGTTACTTGACCAGGATCACACAGATAGGAAGTGTCTGAGGCCATATTTGAACCCAGGACCTCTGTCTCTAAGCCTAGCTCTCCATCTACCGAGCTACCCAGATGCCCCCTTTCTTTAAACACACCCACCTCTCTGGGTTCAAAGAGTTTTCTCACTTATAAAGTGAAACATTCATACTTCTTCCATTAAATTCCTTCCTTAGAGTCCTTTCCCATGCTAATATATTTCAGCAGTTAAGAAAGCTCTGTTTTCTTTCTCAGATCTCCCTATTTATAGCTTACGGTTGTTGGCATGTATTCATGGCTCTGACTACTTAATTTATATCTCTGGCCTCTCTTGCATGCCTCAGGAAACTTCGGAATTGGTACATTTCCTTGGGATGTATTTCTCTTCTTTATCCACCCCCTGTCTTCTTTTCCTCCCATTCCCTGTCCATCATCTCCATCATGTAGATACTACATATCAAAATCCAAGGCCATTTTGATTCAGTGATTGCTGTTTCTAGCAGCTTTCATGTAAATACATGGGACCCTGGCTAGTAAAGCTTGTAATTCAGATAATGAAAAGGTGTCACAAACATGAGGAGAATCACAAAGGATATGCTTTGTAATTACAAATTAGATTGGAAAGTCATGTTTCCCTTGTGAAGGGGCCCCACTGGAGCTGTAGTAGTTAAATAAAAAGACAGGGAAGCCAGTAAAGATGCCCATCAGTGCTGAATGCATTAGGAAGAGAAAAGAAGAGAGTAATAGACTGCATTTCAGGATGTGTACAGGTCTGTAAACTCATTCTGTATAGATTACAGCTCTAGCAGAGCCTGTGGCATGGAAGGTTCCATGGAAACACAGTTCCTGCTGCAGCCACCCAAACTGCTTGGGGTGGGGAGTAGGGGTGGGGGAAGGACAGTGTTGGAGAGAAGGCAGGAATACCATCTAGATTTGCATCTTAAATGGGAAATAGTGCACAGATCCAACACTAGACTGCAAGGAATTAATGAGAAATTAGTGAAAAGAATTAAGAATATAGATGGAATGAAAAGGATCCTTAAAGGTGGATCATGATTATTCTCCAAAAACCCTATGGAAAAATCAGTGTCCACCTGTTTTGGTGGAAACTATATAGTTTTCTTTCTATAGTGCCTGGCATAGAATTCCATTGAGTGAAGGTTTTTGAAAATGAACCATTTCATAAGAGAATGTGTTATGCTTTTGTTATCTCACTGAATTCCCTACTTATGCTTAATAAATATTTGTGTTAAAAATTAATTTCACATTCAGAAAAAAGATCCAGACATATCAATTGACTGTAAGCTTAATAGGCACAACATAGTATGACAGCCAAAAAGCGAATGTGATATTGGGTTGCATTAAGAGAGGAAAAACTTCTAGGCAGAAAGAAGTGATTTGAGGGGGCATCTGGGTAGCTCAGTAGATGGAGAGCTAGGCTTAGAGACAGAGGTCCTGGGTTCAAATATGGCCTCAGACACTTCCTATCTGTGCGATCCTGGTCAAGTAACTTAAACCCTTTTATAGCCTTTTCTGCATTGGTTCCTTGGAACCAATACACAATATTGATTCTAAGACATAAGGTAAGGAAAGGAAGGAAGGAAGGAAGGAAGGAAGGAAGGAAGGAAGGAAGGAAGGAAGGAAGGAGGAAGGGAGGAAAGGAAGGAAGAAGGAAGGAAGGAAGGAAAAAAGGAAGGAAGGAAGGAAGGAAGGAGGGAGGAAAGGAAGGAAAGAACGAGGGAGGGAGGAAAGGAAGGAAGAAGGAATAAAGGAGGGAAGGAAGGAAATATGGAAGGAAGGAAGGAAGGAAGAAGGGAGGGAGGGAGGAAGGAAGGGAGGAAAGGAAGGAAGGAAGAAGGAGGAAGGGAGGAAGGAAGGAAAAAGAAGGAAGGAGGGAGGGAGGGAAGAAAGGAAGGAAGGAAGGAATTGATCTGAATGCAGTGGTAGATGCCTGTAGTCCCTGATCCTGGGGAGATTGAGGTTGATGGATTGAGTTCAGGAGTTCTGAGATGCAATGGGGATAAAGCTGATCAGGTATACACATAAAGTCCTGAACCAATATGGAGAGCCCTTGGGAATAGAGGGCCATGAGACTGTGTAAAGAAGGAAAAACTGGTTCAGGCTGAAAATAATGGATGAAATTAAAGGTTCCATGCTAATCCATTGGGATCAGGTCCCTGAATGGCCACTATACATTTAGTTTGGGTGAGATTGGGATACCTAGTTTAAAAAAAAGTGCTAGAGAGGTGTAGACTCTCTGTAATTCACCCTGGTCTTGAGTATTGTGTCAGTTTGGGGTGCCATAGTTTAAAGACATGGATAAATCTGAGAAGGGCAACCAGGATGAGGAAGGACCTTGAATTAGGGTAAAAGGGATGGGATAAGGACTTGAGGATATTTAGCTTGGAGAAGAGAAGACTCAAGAGACTCATAATAGCCTTCTTCAAGTATTTGAAGGCTTTGTCATAGGAAGAGGGATTAGATTCATCCATTAGGCTCCTGAGGGTGTAATCTGAAACAACAGATGGTTAGAAGTTACAAAAAGGCTACATCTTCTGATGTTTTTATTGACCTGCCTGGAATTCTCTACCTCCTCATCTTCCTTTCTGGCTTCCTTCAAGTCTCAGCTAAAAGGAGACCTTATGCAGGAAGCTCCCCACCTTAATTCTAGTCCCCTTGCTCTGTAGTTTGCCTCCTATTTATCCTGAATACAGCAGGATTGTGTAAATTCAGGTATGTGTAATATGCAAGCAAAAACAATGAAGGCAGAAAAAATAAAGAAATATATATTTTTAATCACACACTAAATCTGCATCATTTCCCCAAGTAATATAAAGTCTCATAGTAGACAACTCAATCATGCTCATTTTCTTGAGGTGTTAATGGGAATCATTACATTGTTTTGCACCAAACATTAGCATCCATACAAGTTGTGTCGGTCTCAGAGAAGTGCTTCTCTTTGTTTCATGAATGCTATTTAGTTATTAATAATGGTCCCAAAGTACAAGAGTAGTGATGCTGGTAGCTCTGATGAGCCTATGAAAACTTGTAAAGTGCTTAGGTATGTTCATATAAGATGTGCTTATTAAATAATGAGGTTCACTATTATGCATGATTTTCAACTAACACTGAAGGTCATGGAACATATTGGCTGCAAAAAAACAAGGTCTTACTCTATCCTTTATTTGCACACTTATTTGCATGTTGTCCTCCCCATTTGATCTTGAGATCTTTAAGAGCAGGAATTGTCTTTTGCCATTCTTTTAATCTCTATCATTTAGTGCAGTGTCTGGAACATAGTAGATACTTAATAAATGTTTATTGTCTCCCTGACAGTTTAGGCTTGAGGTTAGGAGAAGCTTCCTAACAATCAGAGATGTCTAAGAAAAGGAATGAGCTACTTTGGGAGGTAGTGGCTTTCCCCTCCTTGGAGATCTTCTGTCGGGCTACATAACCACTTGTTGGGGATATTAGGATGGTAATTAAGGGTCTGGGTTGGATGAAGTGGTCATTGAGATGCTTTTTAATTTTCACATTCTGTGACTCTGTAATTGTATAGGAATAATGATGATATTCTATGTTTTTTCTCCCTGTTCACAGGCATCCTCATTGCCCCTCATTGCCTCTATTGATTCTCAGTACCCAATATAGTACCATGACCCTGGGCACCCATAGGAAGGAAGTCTTCCAGATCTCTTAACTGACTGTGTGTATTTCACTTGCTGGCATTCTCTGAAGCCCCTTCGATCTACTCAAGAAGAAGTTCTGGGTCACAATCCTCTTCACAGAGGGAAAAGGTCTTTTGACTAATCTTGAGACCCAGGAGTTTGTCCATTTCTCATTCCTGACTCCAGCTGTCCTCACAGACTTTCCTCTGAAGAAACTCTAGGGGAAGTGAGTTACTGGGGGGCTAGTGACTACTAATGCCAGATCATCAGTCTCCCTCTCCCAAGGGTATCTCCTAGCTCGAGGTTTGGCTTGGCAGAGATGTTGCAGTGTAAGCATGCTGAGGAGTTCAGTTTTGGTCCCCGGGCCCTAAAGGATGCTCTCATCTCCACCAACCCTGCTCTACAGGAACTCTATGCTAAGGCTTTTTCCACCACCGAGAGGCTTTTTCTCTCTGAAGCATACAACCCACAAAGGACCCTCTTCTGTACCTTGGTTATCAGGACTGCCTTTGACTGGCTCCTAAGCCACCCTGATGCTCCAGAAGACTTTGAGACCTTCTACCACTCCCTGCTAAGAAGGAAACAGAGCATGTACCGGAAGCATATTTACTTACAGCCTATAGGTACTTTGGATTGGGGGAAGGTGTGTCACTCAATTTAGCATGGGGCTGCTGGCTTCACAACCTGATTTGTGTGGAAGCAGGATGATAGGGGTCTGTCTGGCCCCATTCAGGAAGATTTGTGTAATTTATAGCTCTTAGGAGTTAGAACCCAGAGTACTCTGAGGTCTCTAAGAAAAACAGTATTTTGCCTTAGGCAGTACTTAAAGAAAGGTGAGAGTGAGAGAAGGAGGAAGGAAGGGAAAGAGATGGAATGTGATGAGAGAGAGACAGAGAGAAACAGGTGGGGGGTTTAGGAAATAGGATCTGGGTAATAATTCCTTCCTTCCTCCCTCCCTCTTTCCCTCCCTTCCCTCCCTTCCTCCCCTTCCTTCCTTCCTTCCTTCCTTCCTTCCTTCCTTCCTTCCTTCCTTCCTTCCTTCCTTCCTTCCTTCCTTCCTTCCTTCCTTCCTTCCTTCCTTCCTTCCTTCCTTCCTTCCTTCCTTCCTTCCTTCCTTCCTTCCTTCCTTCCTTCCTTCCTTCCTTCCTTCCTTCCTTCCTTCCTTCCTTCCTTCTTTCCTTCCTTCCTCCTCCCTTCCTTTCTTTCTCTCTCTGCCTCTCTGTCTCTGTCTCTGTCTCTGTCTCTGTCTCTGTCTCTGTCTGTCTTTCTCTCCTCCATTATCTTCTGTCTTAGAATCAATACTGAGATACTGAGTATGGGGTCCAAGGCAGAAGAGCAGTAAGGACTAGGCAAAGGGGATTAAGTGACTTACATGGGGTCACACAGTTAGAAAGTGTCTAAATTTAGATTTGAACCCAAGACCTTCTATCTCTGGACCTGACTTTCAAACTACTGAGCCACCTAGCTGCTCCCCTGGGTAATAATTTCATCTCAGAACAACAACCAAAAAAAACCCAACAATAAACAAGGGCATAGGATAGCATATTTATCTCAATGTTGAGAGAGGGGAAAAAAATGGCATGGTTTTGGGCGCTTTTTTTAACCTTCCATATTAGAATCAGTACTAAGTATTAGTTCCAAGGCAGAAGTGGGGTAAGGGCTAGGCAACTGGGGTTGTGACTTACCCAGGGAAACACAGCTAGGAAGTGTTTGAGGCCATATTTGAACCCAGGCTTGGGTCTCCAGGGTCTCCATTGAGTTGCCTTCGGTCCATTGGGCAGCTGTCTAGCTGCCTCTTTAGGTACTTTTGAAAAGGAATGAGATGCACCTCCTAATGGAAAGGGGATGGTCATAGAGGATAACTTAAGATCTTTTTTTTGGGACTTGGTCAGTGTAGAAATTTATTTTCATTGCATCTACATGTTGGTAACAAGAGTTTTGTTTTTCTTGATTTTTCATTGAGGGAGAGAGATCAGATTATGAAAATAAAATAAAATAAAATAAAATAGAATTAAAGAAAAGGAATGGGATGGTTTTCTACCCCTCTTTTCATCCTATTCCTTATACTCTTGATTCCTTGAGTTCTAGGGCAAGAGACCATGGAAGGAAGACATCTTGACTCTATAAAGAAGCACTAACTGCTGAGCATTGGCAATACCCTGGAAGTGAGAGAAGAGGGGACTGCTAGGTGGCTCAGTGGATAGAGAGCCAGACTCACAGGTGGAAGGTGTTGGTTTTCAATTTAATCTCAAAAAAACTATTGGTTGTGCAGCCCTGGGCAAGTCACTTCACCCCCACTGCCTAGTTCTTACCTCTTTTCTGCCTTGGAACCAATGCACAATATTGATTCTAAGTCAGAAGGTGAGTTAAAAAAACAAAAATTAAATTAAAAAAATTTTTTTAATAAAAAAAGTGAAAGAAGACCTGGCTTAATGAGTATGCTGCCAAACTACATTGGATATAGCTGTCATCCCAGAAGTAAGTTGGGGACACCCTGAGAGGATGGAGGAAGATGGATATAGTTGCTCAAGGGATATAGATACTATCTTCAGAGAAGTGAGGATCCTAACTCCAAAATTCTAGACTGAAATGAAAGCCTAGGGAATACCCCTTCTTCAGGCAAACTTCTAACAGTCAGCCCTTGGAATACCAGTCATTTGAGTTTCACTTTTCCCTTGAGGAAGTATAATTCAACCTTGCATCATAGAGGTGCCCACCATTAGGAAATGAATCCAGTTGGTCATGTATTCTGCATCTTGGGGCATTCTCCACCTAAGCAAACAAACAAGGCATAGCCAAGGCAGAGATTGACCATCCTGTTTCCATTCCTAGATCTAAGCGAAGGACCTGTGGGGAGCTCCCTCCTGGACTGTCTCCGGGGCTGCGTAGAATCTTTCTTTCTTGGGCTTCGGGTGAAGTGCCTTCCCTCCATCCCAATCTCTTCCATCCACTGCTGCTTCCGTCATAATCGGGACACTGACAGGATCCAGCTCCATGCGGGTCAGTTTGGACTGGGAATAAAGATGGTGTCATCCCACTGGTTCTAATCACTTAGAGAAAATGCCATTCTTGCCCTATGTCCCCTGTGGAAGAAGGGAGGTGGGAAGGATGAAATCAGGTTTTTGTGGGGGGAAAATGTTTAGTGCTTTGGTAAAGGAAATTTCCACACCCAGTTTGTGGGTGCTGTTATGGAGAAATAAAAATTATGAGGCTCTTCAGACAACAATTTATTTAGCAATGCATATGGTTGCAAAACAAATTAGATCCAAGGCTTTTGGTTAGCGCAAGGAACTGGAACTTTGGTTTCTATACAGTTAAAGGAATGAAAAATAGGACGAAGCCATCTTGTTCCTTATTTGTGGATTGGATCTGGAAAAACTGATATGTGTGTGTGTGTGTAAATATATGGGTAGTCTTGTGACTCTCTTATAATCAAGAAATTGGCACTTAACATTACAAAATAGTGGATAAAGATATAATGGCATTACATTATTAAAAATATATTTTAAAATTTAATTTAAAATTTTTTCCATGGTTACATGATTCTTGTTGTCTCCCTCCTCTCTTCCCTTCCCACTCCTGGAGTTGACAAGGAATTATACATGTATTATTATTTGATACCCATTTCCATATGATTCATTTTTGTAATAGAGTAACCTTTTAAAACCAAAACTCCCAATCATATACCTGAATAAACAAGTTTTAAATCATAACATTATTTTAAATATAATAATGCTGATTTTTCTTCCTCTACGTTATCACTAAAAAATAAAAAATTCCTTATTTAGGATAGTTTCCACAGTAAGGTACCCCAGAGAATGCAGTGGCAGTGAGGGAAAGAACACTTGGTCTGCAAGGGACTTTTTGAATATGTCTAAGTAGTTAGAGAAGGCACTTTAGATGGAGACAGGATCTGAGGGCAGGGTGGGACAGTTTAGAATTGACTGGCTAAGATGCCTCATTCAGTTGGATATAATGACCATCGCTGTGGCACTAGAAGGGGTATCAGTCCAAGGGACTCAATTTACAAATAACATTGTCTAAGGTCACACAGAGGTGGTTTCAGAAGTAGGATTTGATCTCAGGACCTCTGACTCCAACGTAGGGATTCCTTCCACAAGTGATGCCAGAAACCTAAACCAAAGCCTGGAAAAAGCCACCAGGCAGGAAGTTTTGGGCAGCTAGGTGGCTAGAGTGCTAGGTGGCTAGTGGATAGAGTGCTGGGTATGAAGTCAGGAAGACTCATCTTCCATGAGTTCAAATCTGGCCTCCAATTAGCTGTGTGACTCTGGACAAGTCATTTAACTCTGTATGTCTCAGTTTTCCTCACTATCAAATGAGCTAGAGAAGGAAATGGCAAACCACCCCATGACTTTACCAAGAAATCTCCAATGATCCAGGACAATTCTGAAGGACTTATGAGAAAGAACACTATCCACATCCATAGAAAGAACTGTGGGAGCAGAAATGCATTAGAAAAATATATGCTCGATCCCATGGGTCAATGGGGATATGATTGGGGATGTAGACTCTAAGCAAATATTGATAATATGGAAATAGGTTTTGATCAATGACACATGTAAAACCTAGTGAAGTTGCTTGTTGGCTATGGGAGGGGGGAAGAGGGAAGGGAAAGAACATGAATCATGTAACCATGGAAAAATACTCTAAATTAATTAAATAAAAAATGAAAAATAGAAAAAAAAAAAGAAAACTCTAAATGAGGTCATGAAAAGTTGGACATGACTGAAACAACTAAATGACAGGAAGTAGTGGAGACAATATTTGAACTGAAGTCCTCTGATTTCAGTGAAGCCTAGGAAAAGTCCCAAGAAAAGTATCTGTCCTGTCTTCTTGTCTTTAATGAAGGTATTCTGCCATTTGACATACTTCTGCTTAAATGATTTTCCTTATTTCCCCTCTTAAAAATTATCTCATTAGGTCAATTCTAAACTCAGAAATCCAGAGATTTAGAGCTGGAAGAAATTTGGAAAGCTGTCAAGGCAATCTCTTCATTTTACAGATGAGGAAACTGAGGCAAACTAGGTGACTTGCCCAGGGTAACACAGTTAGTAAGTGTCTAAGGACATATTTGAACCTTTCCAGGCCTCATATTTTATCTTCTGTGCCACCTAGATAACCCAGATATGAGTAAGACCCTTCTTTTCTTTCCTTTTTTTAAAAAAATCTTTGCCTTCCATCTTAAAATCAATACTATGTATCAGTTTCAAGGCAGAAGAATGGTAAGGGCGAGGCAATGGGGGTTAAGTGACTTGCCCAGGGTCACATAGCTAGGAAGTGTCTGAGGTCAGATCTGAACCTAAGACCTCCTATCTTTAGGTTTGGTTCTCAATCTACAGAGCCACCTAGCTGCTCCTCTTATTTTTTTTTTACAAACCTCAGTTATTTCATCTGTAGAATGGAGATAATATATCTATAGGACTTAGCCCACAGAGATGTTGTGAGGTTTAAATGAGTTAATGTTCAATGAGTTAAACAAAAAATGTAAAGCACATTGTAAAACCTAAAGGCTACCTGGAGGTCAGTTGTCATAGTCATAAAATTATCCTGGGCATTCAGTTATTCTCTCATCGTCCCTGAAGTATAGGAGAGGAAGGGATTTTTATAGATGAAGAAAATGGGGCCCAATGGAGAAATGACTTCTCTTTCCTTAACTGGGAGGTCAGTAAGAAACCATGGAGCAGACAGGCTATTGTCAGTCAATATCACTGAGATGTTAGTATACTACCATCCAAGTTGAAGGATTTTCTTTCACCAATAATAGATAGGAAAAATTGTTTTCTTAGGAGAGATCCGGTCTACCTCTCTTACTTGAGGAGGAGGTACTGGAGGCTAAAAAAAATGGAGACACTCAGATATGATTGATATTTGGAAAGGGATGAGATTTTAAAAATAATATTCACTTTTTTCTTTTTTAATGTGAACTTCATAATCATCAAAAAAATTTCAATATTCAAAGAAGAGAATTGTATAAATCATTGAGAACTCATACACAGATTTTCAGAAGAAGAAACTATATGTATAGATATATAATATATTAATACATAATTACATTTTATAAACACACAAATAGCAAGGAAGTAATAGTTCCTTTGTACTTCTTATTTTCTTGTTCATTTAAAAATGATTTATTAATATTCCTATTAAAATTGTTTTAAATTTTGAACTGGAATACCAAAAAGAGAATTTCCATATACATAGCAGAGCATAAAACGAGAATTGTAAACACAACTGTGAATCTTCATTTCATACTGCTTGTTTTTTTAAAAGTATACAATAAATTTCACCCATATCCTGTTGGTTTGTGTTTTCTTCTTAACTTGCCTCTATTCCATTCTATTCATTAAAAAAATATGCTTCAATGGCCTTTTTATTTTTTTAACATCAAGACTGACATCTCCCTATTTCCCTGTTACCTTCCCCCAACTAAAAAACAAAACAGAGTAAAAAATAAGAATACATAATCCACAAAACAGTCATGTCCAAAAATCTTATTTCTTTCTGTACCTTGAAATTGTCACCTCTCTCACAGGAGGTAGAGGCTTTTAAAAATATATCCTAAGGAGAAATGGTTGGTCATTTCATTGATCAGAGTCTTTAGGTGTTTTCTGTTTTGCTACTTTCTCTTCTAAGTTATTTGATAATAGCTAACATTGATATACCAGTGTACCAGGCACTGAGCTAAGTGCTTTATAAATATTATCTCATTTGATCCTCAACAATCCTAGGAGGTAGGCACTATAATTATTCCCATTTTGTGGATGAGGAAATTGAGACAAACAGAAGTTAAATGACTTGCCCAGTCACATAGGTAGTCTGAGGCTGCATTTGAATTCAGGTCTTCCTGACTCTAGGTCTGGTGCTCTATCTGCTATCCTGTCTAGTTGCTCTATTTCATTCTAATTTTTTCCTCCAAAACTTTTATTCCTTTAAAAAAAAATCTCCTGCTTAATTTCCTCAAAGTATTCATGTAGTATAATTCATTTCCTCCCCTTTGATCCCTTGCTTGAAGTCATTACAGAGTTACTCTTTCCTTCTCTTGGAGGATTTCTACCTTCATAATAATTTTTTTTCTAAACCCTTGTCTTGCATTTTAGAATCAATACTATGTACATATAGGTCGGAATACCATGTATTTTGTGTAATTAGAATCCGCTCCCCAGGACTCCCAATTCCCAGCATCCCATTTTCGTTCTCCTTATGTTTTGGAGATAAAGTTTCTGGGACCCTGTCCCTCTCTCACTTCTTGTGCGAAAGTGGCTGGGAAAACTTCTCTTCACTCAGGCTTTTACTTTTTGTCTTTTATTTCTTTTACTTCAAGTGGGTATTAATAAATCTTATAAAATATAATGCTTGGAGTTATTGGATATTAACTTTAATCTCACAATTCCAAAGCAGAAAAGGGGTAAGGGCTAGGCAATGTGAATTAAGTGTCTTGCCCAGGGTGACACAGCAAGGACGTGTCTAAGGTCAGATATGAAACCAGGAATTCATGTCTTTGAGCCTGGCTTTCAATCCACTTAAGTCACTTAGCTGCCCAACCCCCATCAATAACTTCTGATACTTGTCAGTGCTTCCTTTGATTTATTTAATTCTCTAGTTTTTATTTTTTGAACTGGGGTTTGTGCTGGGACAGGTGTTCAACCATTCCCCATGCTTTGCTTTTGGGTGGGGTAGTCAACCTTGCTTGGTCTTACTTTAGGACAGCTGAGTTCCTGGGCTACCCTTTGGTTCACCGAAGGTGCTACCATTATCTTGGACCCTTCTTGGGTCTTGCTGGGAGGCACGTTTGTTTGTGTTGGCTCTGGTGTCACTGTTGGTCCCTTTCCTGTGCCTGTGGGTTGCTGGGTGATGTTTTGTGCGGCCGTGGGGTAGAAATCACTTGCGGTAATATGTCACTGGATATCTTGATTTATGCTCCTGTCTTCATATCTGTGACTAATCACTAAGTCACTGATGCCTGGCTTTCAGCTAGAAGTCCTCCCTTATAACTTGTAAGCATTGTCAAGCAGAACAGGTCAATACATTAGGCACGCAGGAGAATGAATGGCTCGTCCCTCACCACTAGTTTATCACCTTTTTGCTGAGAATGGCAGCTACCTTTTATCCTGTCCTTTGAATCATGGTTGGACTCTGCTTTGGTGAGAGTACTTCTGAGGTCTTTCAGGGTTACTATTGTGGCTGTCACAGAGGTGGTTCTCCTGGGTCGGCTCATCTCAATGTGCATCACTTCACATACACATTTCTCTGAATCTGTTATGAAGGATGGGTAATTCATACAAACACAGGAAGCAAGATTTCAGAGGGATGTGGATTAGAACCCACATGATGCAAAGACTGAAGTCCATAAAAGTCCTTTCCCTTTTTATTTTGTTGTCTCCTGTTTGAGTTTAGAAGCCGATTGCAAGTTCTTTGAAAAGCTCTAACCTCTTGGATGTGATAAAAGAGATAGTCTATATTTAGGGCAAAAAAAGAGAGGTATTGAGGGGTGCCCCAGCTTGCTAGGGATTGTAGGGGAGGCATTAGAGAAGTTGCCTCGATTGTAAATGTAATGTAACTGTAACTGTAAATGTAAATTTGGGACTGAAAATATGGCAGCCCAACCTTTATTGTTGGTGCCTCCTGTGCTTGCCCAGGGAGACTTAGAGTAGTTAAGCAATACAATCTAACACTTTGTTATTGTATAAGATTTTTTAAAATCAAATATGATAAATTTTATTAAAATTACAAATGGAGAAAATTTTATAGAACTGGAATGGAAATGTTCGTCCCCTACTGAAAAGTTCCTTGGTTTAAAGTTATATGAAAGTGTCATTTTGCATTTGTGTTTATCTCCCAGGGTTTCATTGTATAAGATTTTAAAGATCTCACCTAACCCCTTGTCTGTTTTCCACTGTAAGAACCCACTGCCTTTTGTATTCCATCACCAGATAGCATTTTGACCTTCCTAAAGAACAATAAACCTATGGATGCCCTGTGTGTGCTGGGTCTCACACTCATGGATCTATACCCCTGTGAAACCTGGAGCTTCACTTTCGGCAAATTCCTTCCAGGACAAGGTGAGATCTGCTTCTTGGATGCCTTGGACCCAGGAGGGAAATTTGGGTGGGATCTTCTCATCGGAAGACCAATGTAGGGAAAGACATTTCCTGGCTGTAATTGTCATATGTCTTTTTTTTTTCCTGGTGGAAGAAGTGGAAATGATATAGGAAATAAACACCTTCACTTAATTAATCATGATTAGGAGGAAGAAAAGGAGATCCATAGGTATGGACTCATAAATACCAGTTAGGTGACAGTGGTTAGAGTGCTGGGCTTAGAATCAAGAAGATTTTAAATCTGCCCCAGATACTCCCCAGTTGGGCAAATCACTGAACTTTGATCAGCCTCAGTTTATAGTCATCTATAAAATGACAAGATTGTGTTCAATGGACCCTCAGCGCTCTCTCTCTCTCTCTCTCTCTCTCTCTCTCTCTCTCTCTCTCTCTCTCTCTCTCTCTCTCTCTCTCTCTCTCTCTCTCTCTCTCTCTCTCTCTCTCTCTCTCTCTCTCTCTCTTCCCCTCCCTCTCTCCCCCTCCTCTTAACTTCTGTCTTAGTAGCAATTCCAATCCAGAAGTGTAAAAGGCTTGCCTAGGTTCACACAGTTAGGAATGTTCTGAGGCCAAATTTGAACCCAGGTTTCCAGAGCCTAGAGCTCTATCCACTTTAGTACCAAGTAGCCCCTCTAAGGTCTCTTTTAGCACTAAATGCATGATCTTATCAACCTTTTTCCATGAAAAAAAATTGCTTGCCCTTCCTAATGAGATTTATATAGGTGATAAAATGAATGAAAGTAGGTTTTTTTATGGGCAACCCAAAATTCTGGGAAAATTCTTTTCAAGGCTACATGGAACAGCTGGGGAAGCAGGTGACAAGGAGTGAGTCTGACTCATCACCCAGCCAACACCACAATGATAAACTGGACAAATGTAGGTTTTTCTTGATGAGGGATTTCTGAGAACACCTTTATCCCTTTAGGGGATAGCGGATGTGGCCCTCTTGGTCACCTAGGTAGGTTCTCTTGATGCCTCCTGATCCAGTCTTTAACCCCTTAAGGTAGGATGCTGATTATGGTCTTCTGTCTTCTCCTCAGAAGTGGGAGTATGCAGCTTTGCCAGGTTTTCGGCTGATTTCTGCCAGGCTCCGGGGGCTGAAGAGACTCCAGAGATCTCCCTGAGGGTCCCTGAGATAACTCTAAGGGACAGAAATCGGACATTATTCTTCACCATTCTGGAGATGGTTCAGTGCTGCAAGGTATGTGTTTCCTAGTCTTCAAATTCAGGCCTTGTTGCTCATCTGGTTTCTATCTCTTAGAGCCAAATTGAAGCTTCAAAGCTATTTTATCCTTTTTTTCTGAGAAATGGGTCCTGCCTGGGAGGCATTATGTTATAATGAACAGAGAAGTGGCCTCAGAGGCTAGAAGGCCCAGGTTCCAGCCTGCCTCTGACCCATATTGGCTGAGCAACACGAGGGAAATCACTTAATTTTTTTAGTGCTCTCAGTTGAGAAGGTGCCCATTAGTATTGGTGGAGGAAATCATCACCTGGGAGTTTCTTGAAAAAAAGAAATACTTCTTAATCAGTAGTGGATGTTATACGGTCTGAAGGGACATTTTACATATGTAATAGCATGTGGGTACATTTTAAATTGTGATTGTAAAGCCAGTAAAAGGAGAGACAGTGTCTATACTGTAAAGATTAAAATTAGGGAGACTTAGGCAGGTAGAAATTAGTTTCTCTCTGCAAGGAGTATTATATTTTATGAGGTTTATCAAAGATTAAGAATTAAAGAAAATACAGGATAAGAAACACGTGCCTAGGCCAGAGAGGCCTAGACAAGATAATCTCACATCATGGAAGAGCCCCATCTGCTCCAAAATGGAAGTCCAAAAAAAAGTACAAAAGCCTTTGCAATCAGGTTAAATCCCTTCTTGATCTTGGTCCACCTGAGAATTCAGTGAGATTACAAAGCATTTTGGGGAAGTGGAGCAGGGGCTTGTGGGGATTGAAGCCCAGAGTTCAAGTCTATTTTTTACATTACATAAAGTATAAATGAGATTAGAAGAGTCTTGGAGGGTTCCACCTGGCTCTGGATACTCTTCAAGCATTTAGGATTAAATGACTTCCTTAATTCTGAGTTAATCAAGCTAGAATCTCTCCCTGATTGCCCTGCTCCCCCCCCCCAAAAACCCCAAAACAACCCAAAGAAGACAAAATTGGAAGGTCTCAATTGAATTCCTGCTCTTCTTGGGGTCCATGTAGGGGTTTTTTCTTCCTCTTAATCTTGCAGTCATTCCAGACTTGGGGACAAGCTCTAAGGGTTGGTACAGATTGTTATGACCCACAATGATAGGTTTTGATAACTAGGCATCGTATGTAGGAGGACTTAATACATTTTTGATAAATGAATGAGGAGGCAGTAACGAGCTTCAGGTGCTGCAGTGAATAAGAGATTGGTAGTGTCACCTGGCATACTCTTATTGATTTTGATATCTCAGGGAACCAAAGGCTGATTGTTAAAATTTCAGAGGAATATGGACACTTCAGAAATCAGAAAACACTAAAAATCAGGCCCTAATTTATTGCCTGACTGCTTGTCTAGAATTAAGAAAGTTAAGAAGAAAATGCTAATAATGTAGATTAAACTTAAAAGCAGGACCTGTGTTTTCAGAGAGCTGATTGTTAAACATTTATCAGCACATCAATGCCTCTAATCCATTTGAAATACAGCATTCCTATCAGCTGAAAGAAGGTCTTCAAGAAAGGCTTATTTTAGTGGAAGGAAAGCTAGGAAGGCTGGGCCTCCCTCCTCCTTCTGGAGTGGGAAATCCCAGGCTAAGTTACGGGATGGAAGAAGAGTAGGAAATAGCTGAACATGGATGATTATGAATGAGTTTTTTCTTCCAAACTTGGCCAAGGACAATTTAATTTTCTTAATAGGTCACCTGTCATGAGATCTGCCACCTGATTGGCTTAGGGAACTGCCGCTGGCTGAGCTGCATTATGCAGGGAGCCCTGAGTCTGGAGGAGGCCCTTCTCCGGCCCCTGGAGCTTTGCCCCATCTGCCTCCGAAAGCTGCAGTATTTTATTGGATTCAAGCTCATTGAGAGATACAAGGTGAGTGACGCCATTTTCCGGTGAAAATTAAGTTATCCAGAAGGAGCAACAGGCCCAGAGGTGGGCCATGAAGACACTTGCTGTTGCTGAGCATCTCCTGTCCCCACACAGCCCAGAGGTGAACACCTATTGACTGTTCTGCAACCCAGCTATGTAAGAATAATCCTTACATCAACACACACTCTATTAATCAGCATTAATGAGTCATTGTATTATTAATTACACACGAATACCTAGATTTACATGCTAGAGTGGCCAAATGAATCTCTAATTAGCTCTTCATGATCGCTGTTAGTTGTAATCAGGAAGAGCATGAAATGCTAAAACCAATAAATTCACATATTAAGTGCCTGTTTTTAAAACCTTCATCTTCTGTCTTAGAATCAATACTAAGTATTACTAATATATGTAATTAGCATACACATTTTAATTAATATATTATTATATTCATATTATGTTTGTATATAATCACCACAGAATTATATTATAATCAAATGTACTAATTTATATATAATATTAATATAAAATTATTATATTAAAGTATAGTACTTAAATCTATTTATATATTATTAATATTTAATTATATTACTATATCTTAAAATGGTTTATATTTTATTTATAATTATAGAATATATTTAAAATTATGTTTTAAATATAGCCTATAAATATAATTATATAATACATAAACCATGGTTTATATTTTATATATTATAAAGATAGTCATATAATACATTAATATTGTATACAAATTATTATATTGAATTACAATATAATTAATGTTATATTAATTTGTATAGATATATAAATTATACATATGCTTATTCATTCATACTAAGTATAAATATCTGTTCCAAGGCAGAAGACCAGTAAGGGCTAGGTAAATTGGGGTTAAGCGATTTGCACAGGGTCACACAGCTAGGAAGTGTCTGAGGCCAAATTTGAACCCAGGACTCTCCTGCCTCCAGGACTCCTAGCTGTTCCTGTGCTTATATGTTCTAAGCACCATGCTTGGTTGGCACCAGGGATGTCCTTGCCCTTCAGGAAGTTGACAATCTAGCTAGGGGAGATGGTATCTATATATGTAGTTATGTACAAAAGAGAAACAGAACAGGTTTCTGTTTCTAGGTGCTAGTGAGAGCTAGGTGACAGTGGATAGAGCTGGTCTTCAAATCTGACCGCTAGGGAAATTTAACACTGGCCTGTTCCCCTTCCTTTGGAGCCCCAAGCCAATCTTGCAATTTTAAAAAGAAGAGTTGGCTCTTAAGATTGAAATTACCCCTTTCCTCTTCACCTCTTCTTGTTTCAGAATGAGGAGAAAGCCTTTTATTGATCTGTAAACAAGTCTCTTAAGGAGTGGGGCAGAGAGAAGTGGGCATGCACCCTCTGCCCTTATTCCAAAGGTCTTGTTTCTGGCCTTTGTGACTCCTTGTTGTCTGGAAGACCCACCTCTTGCCAAGAGTGAGGTTGGAGTCCTCCAATCAGTGGGGCTTTGGAAGGGGACAGCAAGAAGAGCATAGATTGGAGTATCTAGGGCAGTGATAGTCAACCTTTTACAGGCAGAATGCCATGCCCCTCCCCCACCAGAGACCTTGTGCTGTGCCCCCTCCCCCAACTGAGTGCTGGGCATGTCCTCCCCCTTCCCCCCTTACCCCACACAGGGGAGGGAGTAAGCATTCCCATTGGGCCACTGGGTGGAGGGGTGGGTGAAGTGAGAAATATCCTCAGCAAGTGTAGAGAGGGGGAAGGGAGTGGTCTAAGTGCTCTGCTTCCCTCCAGCTCTGCTACCTGTGAGCTGCTTAACTTACCCCTGTGTACTCTCATTGGGCTGCTTGTCAAAGGGGCAGGGGATATGAAAAAATGTCATCAGGGCGCCAGCTCTGCCTGAGTTCTCTGCCTCTCTAGAAATGAACTTTTTTTTTTTAACCCTTACCTTCTGTCTTGGAGTCAATACTGTGTATTGGCTCCAAGGCAGAAGAGTGGTAAGGGCTAGGCAATGGGGGTCAAGTGACTTGCCCAGGGTCACACAGCTGGGAAGTGGCTGAGGCCAGATTTGAACCCAGGACCTCCCATCTCTAGGCCTGGTTCTCAATCCACTGAGCTACCCAGTTGCCCCCAAGAAATGAACTTTTATGGGGGGTAGGGTCGCTGTGCCCATAGAGTGTGCTCTGAATGCTATCTTTGGCACCCGTGCCATAGGTTCACCTTTACTGACCTTAGGGAAATAGGCCCTTTTTTCTGGGAATCCAGAGCGAGCGAGTAGGTATACTTTTGGGTGTGCTCTTAGAGGAGGTTTGCTGAGGAAATGACCCGTCATATGGCTAGAGGCCTTTTTCCCCCCTCTGGTCTATTTTTTATTATTTATTTAACAATTATAAATTAAGATATGGCCTTCAGAAAATTTTTAAAAATTTAATTTAAATATCAAATTTACATACGTTTTCCAAATTTATATGATTCATGTTATTGTTATCCCCCCCTTCTTTCCTCCCCCCTCCCAGAGTTGACAAACAATTCAGTACTCCAGAGAATTTTTAAATTCAGTTGTCTGTCTCTTTATGACCCTATTTTTTGTTTGTTTTTGTTTTGTTTTGTTTGTCTGTTTGTTTTTGGCAAAGATCCTAGAATGCTTTGCCATTTTCTTCTGCAGCTCATTTTACAGATGAGGAAACTGAGGCAAATGGGGTTAAGTGACTTGCTCAGGGTCACATAGCTAGTATTCCAGGTCATATCGGAATTCAGGTCTTGCTGATTCCAGGCCTCTCATCTATCTGCTGTGCCACCTGGATGCCTGTATAAGACCTGAATGTTAGTTATTAGCTAAAAGGTGATTTGGGGGGAGGTGCTAGCAGGAAGGGAATAGTGCTTCACATAGATGTCATTTGAGTTGAGCTGAGAAGCAAAACAGATTCTGAGAGACCCTGAGGGAGGGCATTTTAAGCTGGGGGGACAGTCTGTGCAAAGGACCAGAGGAGATTATGTGTGAGAGCAGGAAAGCCAGAATTCCCCAGATAATCTCTGAATTCCCACTTTGGCTAATAGCCCCAGTTTCCTGACTAGACAAAAATTAAAATGGATGGATTTGAGGTTTGGCCCTGCCTCTGCTTGGAGGAAAGAAAAGTGCCTCTATAGGAGGAAAAGGAGGAGGTTCACTGGGCCTAGACCATCCTTAGCCTGCACATACACGCAGACACAATTTAGAACAGATTTGACCTAAGGCCAGATGATCATTTGGAGTCTGAGATTCCTTTCTTGGACCCAGCCAGGATGTGTAGAGGGGTTTTCCCCAGGGAAGGAAGGGGCGTGCTCTGATCCGATGGTGATCCCCCTGCCTGGGAGAACGCCATTGCAAGGCCAAAGTATTCTCATTCCAGCCAGGCTAATATTCCAAGACGCTCATGACGGTCCTATTCTGCAGTAGCATCTCCCCGGCTCCTCTGGAAGCTGTCCAAGTGATGGGATGGGAGCATTGACTCCGCAGAGACCCTCCCGGGACAAGAGTGGGAGGAGACACCCACCGAGAGCTGCTGGAGACACTCGCCTTCCCAGTGGGGCAGAACGAATTGGTCTGGTGCCATTTTTATGATTTCACTCCCCACACCAGCCTACTCCCAAGCTAGGTCAAGAGGGAAGAGGTTCCCATGGAGATAATCTTTAGCCAGAATAACACCCATTCATTTCTCTAGAAGGGGCTCCAAACATGCCACACAGTTCATGGAATTCATTCCGTTTCTGTCTGTTCTCAATGCTAGGAGAGGATCCCTTCCAGGCTAGGCTGAGTTGTTCAGAGAAGGGAGATGTCAGACCTCGTCAGCAGCTGCTTCAGTACTAAAGGGGGGTGGGGGGGCTCCCTGGTATCACCAGGCTGGCCATTCTCCTCCCTTGGGCTTTGTGACATTGTTCTCTCCTGATCTTCCTCCAATCTGTTTGATTTCTCCTTCTCATGTTCTTCTTTTCTAAACTCCTACCTTCATCTTAGAATCAATTCTGTTTATTGGTTCTAGGGCTAAAAAGTAGTAAGAGCTAGGCAATGGCGGTTAAGTGATTTGCCCAGGATCACACAGCTGGAAGTGTCTGAGGTCTGATTTGAACCCAGGACATCCTGTCTCCAGGCCTGGCTTTCTATCCACTGAGCCACCTTGCTACCCCCTGGAAGCCAGATTGTAGGTGTTTGAGGAATAAGTGGTGAAGGAAAGGAGGCCAGGAGTATATATTTTTGAGAAGTTTGTTGATGGAAAGGGAAAGCTAAGAGCGTAGCTTGAGGCTAAATCACAGATTTAGAGGTGGAAGGGCCAGAGGCCACTTAGCCCAACCATCTCAATTTACAGATGAGGAAATGGAGGCTCAGGAGTCACAAAGGGAATAACTAGTGGCATGTGATCCCAGACCCTCTGACTCTCCATTCAAGCTCTTTTCACTGCTCCTTGGGGTTGAAGAGTATTAGGGTTATTTTTAAGGCACAGAGAGCAAAGCTTGAAGCCGAGGGAATAGAGCCAGGAGAAGATTTTGAAGATAAAAATGAATAATTAAGATGGAACATTTTTGCCAACAGGGTCCCCAGCTGACTTCACTGCAGAATCCTAGGGAGATGACAAGCCCCAGAAATTCTTGTGTACAAACAGGAGAGTTAAAAAGACAGTTTTGTGAGAATTTCATATGAAGGTCCACCTCTCACCCAAGAAATGCTCTCATCTTGCTACCTCTTGTCCCCAGCCACTGGCAAACATATGAGAGAGGTCAGATGGACAACTACTCACTGTGCCCTATTTCTGCTTTTATTTGGGGATCTTATCTCCGTGGGCTTCAGTTTCCTCATCTGTAAAACTCTAACAAGTCCTCGAAGGTTCCTTTCTTTCCAATTGTCTCATCACCCACAGTCACTGTTTCCACCAAAACTCTCAGGGAAACTCAGATGATAATGCAATATTGCAAACATTTATTAGATGCATGCAGTGTGGCGAGCCCACATTGGCTGATGGGGGAGATAGAAAGATCATACATAGTTCCTCCCTTCAAGGAGCTTCCATTCTGGCAGAAAAATTCTGGAATTGGGAGGGGTCACTGCCTAGCTGGTAAGGTCTGAAACTTTGCCCTCTCAAAGGGAGAACAGAGGAAGAGATGGAGGGAAGTCAGGGAGGCCCAAAGTTAGCCTTACTTCATAGGAGGCAGCGCAGTATCAGTCAGTCAGTCAATGTGCCTGCTATGAGCCAGGCACTGTGCTAAGAGCTGGGGATGCAAAAAGAAGCAAAGGTCAGTCCCTGCCATGGAGGAGCTCATAGTCTAATGAGGGAGAAAACAGGCGGACAACCATGCTCAAACAAGACAGAGATGGGGCAAAGTGGAAATAAATGCCAGATATAAGGCACTAAGGTTAAGGAGGATTGGGTATAGCTTGAGCTGAACCTCTGAAGAAGCCACGGAAGTGAGGAGGAGGCAGAGATGGGAAGAGAGAATGTTCTAGGCAAAGGAGACGGCTAGCAAAATTGCTTGTATGAGAGCTCCCAGGAGGTTGGTATCATTTGAGGCGAATAGGGTGTACAAAGACTGGAAACGTAGTAAGAAAGTTGTAAAAGGATGTACAAACCAAATAGGAGGTTTTATGTTTGATCCTCAAGGAGGAGGCCATCAGTTTATTGAATCAGGCCATGATGTGATTAAGACATGCACTTTATTTATTTTATTTAATTTTTTAACCCACATCTTAGAATCAATACTGTATATTGGTTCTAAGACAGAAGAGTGGTAAGGACTAAGCAATGGAGATGAAGTGACTTACCCAGGGTCACACAGCTAGGAAGTGTCTGAGGCCATATTTGAACTCAGGACTTCTCATCTTCTGGCCTTGCTCTCAATCCACTGACCCACCTCGCTGTCCCAGACATGTATTTTAGGAAGACCACTTTGACGGCTGAGTGGAGGATGGATTGCAATGGGGAGGAACATCTAGCAAGGAGACCAACTAGCAGTCTATTGCAGTAGTGCTGGCACAAGGTGATGAGGGCTTGCATCAGAGAAGGGAATGCAGAGGAGAGATGAGAAAAAGGTAAAATTGACAGGCCCTGGGGGTGGTGAGAGAGAACAGGTGACACCTGGCTTGGGAGGATGATGGTGACAAGAAGTTGGGAAGAAGGGAAGATGTGGGGAGAAAGAGAATGAGTTCAATTTTGGCCATCTTGACTTATGGCATCTATGGGACATCCAGCAGAAGATGTCTGATAAGCAGTTGGAGATGTGCACAGAGAAGAGAATCAAAGCCATGCTTGTTGATGAGATCATGAGGTGAAGTAATATAGAAGAGAAGAGAGCCCAGGATGGGGCTTTGGGAGATGACCTCTGCTTTGGGGTGTGATCTAGAGGAAAATCCACCAAAAGAGACAGAGAAGTGGTTGGAGAAGGAGGATAACCAGGAGAGAGCAGGGCCAGAAAGACTTTAAGAGAATACCAAGAAGAGACTGATGAACAGTGTCAAAGGCTGCAGAGAGGTCAAGGATGAGGATTGAGAAAGAACTATTGGATTTGTCAAATAAGAGATCGTTAGTAGTATCAGAGGGCAGCTAGGTGGCACAGGCCACTGGGCCTGGAGTCAGGAACACTCCTCTTACTGAGTTCAAATCTGGCCTCAGACACTTATTAGTTGTATGACTGACCCCTGGCAAGTCATTTAACCCTGCTTGCCCTCAATTTCCTCATCTGGAAAAGTAGCTAGAGAAGGAAATGACCAACCAGTCTAGTATCTCTGCCAAGAAAACCTCAAATGGGGTTTAAAAAAAATCGGATACAACTAAAAAATACAACTGAACAATGAGCAGTTTTGGTTGAATGATGGAGTTGGACATCTATACTAGTTTGCTCAGTTATGTTTGACTCTGGATTTCCTTCTCCAGCTGCTTTCACAGATGAAGAACTGAGTCCTTTCTTTTCATTTGACTTCAGTTTCCTTTTCTGTCAAAATAGAAGATTGGACTACTGCAGAGCTTTTAAACTTTTTGTTTTTGAATCATGGAACTCCTTTGGCAGTTTGGTGAAAGTTATGGGCCTATTCTCAGAACGTTTTAAAATAGACAAGATTACCAAGGTCTCCTGGTATGTATATTGAATTATATTGATTATACTGAAATACAAATATCAACACATTAAAAAAAACAAGTTCATGGACCCCGGACTATAAGGTACTGCACGTTCCTTAGTTTACTGGCCTACCTATCTGCTTGACTTTCTGAATCAGCACATATAATAATGAAATTAATAGCTAGCATTTATGTAGGCTTTAAGGATTGCCAAGTGCTTTAAAAATATCTCACTTTATCTTCACAACAACCCTAGGATGTAGGTCCCTATTTTACTGATGAGGTAACTGAAGCAGACAGAGGTTAAATGACTGGCACAGGGTTGGGCTCCCTACCACAAGCGTTCCCACTGCAATCTGTCTTCCAGTCACCTGTCAAAGTAATTTTTTTTGAAATGCCAAAGAATTTATTCTTAGTTTTGAGAGGGAAGAGCTGCAGGGACATTGTCTACGGATCGTCCATGATCTTTGTTCAAAGCCTTTGGGTCTTAGTTGGGATTTGGCAGCTTCTTCCTAGGGTACATGTACTGGCCAGTCTTAAAAGATGGCAATTCCAGGTGCTTTAAGTTAGGGACATGATCTGCTGGACATTTTATGATAGTCCCTTTGTCATTTATCAATCCACAAAAAGTGACAGAGCTTTGGATACGCTTCTGCCTTGCCATTTGATAGAAGTTCTAACTAAAGTATAAGTCCAATTCTATCACTCCTTTATTCAATAAACCCAAATGGACCCCTATTACTTCTAGGGATCAAACATAAACTCCCGTTTGGCTTATAAATCCTTTAAAAACTGGTCCCTTTCCAGTCCTCTCATAACTTTTCCTCCACATATTGGATGATTGCTATTCTTCACGTATGTCTGTACCTGGAGATTTTCATTGGTTGTCCCCCCATACCTGGAGCACTCTTCTTCATCTTTGCCTCCCTCCCAGCTTCTTCAAGTTGGAGCCCAAAGTCCCAGCTTCTGTAAGAAGGCTTTCCTAATCTCCCTTCCTTGTAGTGTTTGCCCTCTAGATTATCTCCAATTTATCCCATAGCTATATCTCATTTGGACATGTTTTGTGGTTTGCAGATCATCTTCTCCATTAAGCCATGAGCTGCTCTCTGATAGCAGGGACAGTTTTTGGTCTATTTTTGTATCTCTAGAGCTTAGCATACTGCCTTGACCATAGTAGCCAATGCTGATTTTATTTTTAACCTTTACTTCTGTCTTAGAATCAATGCCGGCAGAAGAAAGGTAAGCCATGAGGGTTAAGTGACTTATTGCTCAGTCATACAGCTAGGAATTGTCTGAGGTCACATTTGAACCCAAGACTTCCCATCTCGAGGCCTGACTTTCAAGCCATCAAGCCATTCAATCAACCCCAGAGCCAGTGTTTACTGACTGACTGATTCAGTTTATTTGTCTCAAATGCTGTTGAAATTTAGGCATCTGTAAGTGGCTTTACAGACAGAATTCCAGAGGAAGATCAGGAAATCTATAAGGGAAGAAAACTAGACTCAATATGGCTAGCAAGCTTTTGCTTGTTTTGGAAGAGAAAATGTGTGGCCTGAAAGTTTGATGCCTTAATTTGAGTGTAGTGATGCTGCCCTCTGCTGTTAGCATAGCAGATAACCTACATGCCAACAGATGAAAAGTAATGCTCTTGAAAACAAGCTCACTTAACTAAACAAGCCACTTGGAATAGTTGAAAATGTTTTAATGTAAAAATGAGGTCATTGGTCATCTGAAAACTGGCTCTTACAACTTGCCCAATTATTTTAAAAAACATGATTATGGATTTAAAATAGATGTAGAAATTAAAGCTTCAAGTACAAAAAGTCAGAAAACTCCCAGTTTAAAAATGAAATTAAAATAGGAATCAGTTTTCAAAAATGAGATTTATTTATTCATTTGTGTTTAAACTATTTTAAACTCAAAGTATTTTTTAAAAAGTGAACATCAAATTTTACAAAATCTGGTATCATAGGCCTGGGCAGCTTCGATGAGTTAAGGGGAAGTGATGCAGGTCCGTCTCCATGTGAACCACAGATGGTTACTACCCATAGGCCTCTACGCACTGCCTAGAACCAGGAGATGGAGGCACAGTTGAGGAACTAGCTTGAGAGAAGGCCATTTTCCTGTGTATTTGATGTGCCTGCTACAATCAGGAGAAGGAACTATTTACCCCTGAAAAAAGAATGCAGAGGGATGTGGGAGAAAGCAAGCAGGAATCCCTCCCATTTAAAGCAGAACTATGGACGAGCATGTGATATGGAGTGACATCGTCAGGATTAGGAAAGCTACCATCAAAGTGTGCTAATAAATACTCCATATCACTGTTAACCTGGAAGCCACAACTCCCTGTTTTAAAAAGTGAGGGGGTGAGTGATTGATAAAAGACTCTTCCAGGTGAGTCAGGCATCTGACATGTTGCAAATACTAAGGGTTTCCCCATACAAATTCAATTTAGGCACTGTAAGAAATGATGAGCAGGTTAATTAAAAAAAAGACTCATTAATGAAGTGAAATGAGTACCGAAGAACCAAGAGAACCTTATTTAGAGCTATAGAATTAATACTGGAAGAATAACTTGTTAGTGTTCATCACCAGAGAAGGAACTGATAAATAGAAACACAAAAGACATAATTTATAGACACTTTTGTATCTATACATTTTTATTTTGTTTATTTATATCATATATATTACATATATAGATATATCATCATATATTAATAAATTAAATCAAAATGATATACTATTTATATACTAAATTTTATTATATTATCATTATTTTTTAAAATTTTATTTGTTTTTATGTCAAGTGATAACTCCTATAGTTCAGGGATGTGAGGGAGAAGGTGAGACACCTGGGAATTTTAATGTGACCAACAAACAAATTAATTTAAAAAAGGAAAATTCAATTTTATTTAATTCAGCAAATATTTATTAAACATCTATTATATGCTAGGCCTGGGGATACCAAAAATGAAACAGACTTAGTACGTTTAATGTCGGGTACTTTTTAATGTGTTGGTTCTTTGCCAAGTGCCTCTCTCTTCCTTTTGCCTCCTAATGCTCTTTGTTATTAGGTTATGGATGGAGGGAGTAGGTAGGGATAGCTAGGTAGAACAGTGGTTGGAACACTGGGTCTGGAGTCAGGAAGACCTGAGTTCAAATCCATCCTCAGACACTTAGTAGCTATGTGACCCAGGGCAAGTCACTTCTCTGATGGCCTCAGTTTCCTCATCTGTAAAGTGAGCTGGAGAAGGAAACAGCAAACCACTCTAGTATCTTTGCCAAGAAAACCCCAAATGGGGTCAGAAAGAGTCAGACATGAGTGCAAACAACTGAACAGCAACAATAACAAATGGGAAGTGTGTGAAATATATCAGGAAATAGAAATGATGTGAAGATAAAAGACATCAATCCAATTTTTTAAAAATGTAAATTTATTATATTAAAATACCCAGGCAGCTCCCTCCTTCCCTTTCCCCCACCAGAGGAAGCATCGTTTGACAAAAAAGATAGCTGAATATATAAGACTATGCCTTGCTTATTTCTATTTATCAATTCTTTCTCTGGAGATGGACACATACACACAAGTCATTCTTCAAACAATATTTCTGTTGCTGTCTAGAATGTTCTCTTGGGCATATGACTGTCTGTGCCGGAAGAACTAATTAGCAGGCTAGGCTACTTTTTAAAAAATGGAAAGACCTTCATGAAATTATTTTACTTTTCAAAAATTTAGTAATCCCTGCCCTCAAATAGTTTCCATTTTGCTATACAAACTGCACACTAGCTAGCTTAGCTTCTGGAGTTGTGTGTGTGGGGAGTGTGGGGGGACCAACGTGCTTTCCTGGCCTCTAGATTTGTAACAGGCAACCCAAGCTCACATACCATAAGCCAGTGAGCTCTTGTTTCCCTGGGGCTCCTCCTTTCCCCTCAGTGTGCATAAATCACTGCAGAGGACTAGCAGAAAGGATTCTCTGGAGGGAAGTATGACTTCTCTGGCCTCTGGGGACCCTGTTTGTGTGGGTGGGAAGGAAACAGTGGAGAGAAAGACAGTTGCAACAGTTCCAGCTTCAGCCCACTTTGGGGAACTCCAGTGGAAGAGCTCTTGGCATTCACAGGAGCCGAGTGAGGCAGGAAAGGAAATGATGTAGATAGAGCCAAGGTCTGCCGGACATTTGTATTTGTCCTAAGCGGCCTGGGAAACTGGCCACCCTCGTCTGTATTCCAGGGCCACCTTTGCTCCATCAGTTTTGTCTGTTGTCCCCAGGGTTACTCCTGGGCATTCTGGCAGTTGCCATGGCCACCATCTGGGGCTTGGCTTGCTGCCCTCTCATGTTCATGGAAGTCCAAACAAAAGGTTGCAGTCCTAATGGAGACATACACAGAGGGCCACAGACTTTTTAATTCTTTGTTTGACTCCATGGGAATTGAAACCAAATTTAAATTTATTGTAGTCAATGAATAAAAGTCAATTTCTTTCCTTCCTATCAGAAAAAAAAACATAAGTATTGTAACAAATGTGCATGATGAAGTGGAAACAAAGGCCTAAAATGTGGCCTTTGGGGCAGGGAGTTCATCTATCAGTCTCCTGGATCGCGCTGATCAGAGTTCCTAAGTCTAAGGAGATGAAATAGGAAATTAAATCTTGGATTCTCTCTTCCCAGAAACTCTACGCATGGATTCAGACTGTGGTGGTGACGTGGCCCAATCAGGAGGCAGGAGAATTGTCTGTGTCCGAGGATGTCCTCCCATTCAGCTCAGACTCGGGAATGGGCTGTGAGAATGACTCTGAAGCGGTCACCAGTCTGTCAGAGCCTCTCACCCCAGATACATGCAGTCACGCTTTCTCCATTGGGCAGGAGCTCGAGCCTGAAGAGGGATTATGCTCCCTGGCTGACTTGGACAGTCAGCAACAGCTAGGAGACCCCACTGGCTCTTCAGACATCCTCAAAGAGCATGGACTCTGGCTGGCGACATGCATCTCCACCCTGGAGAGGGAGGTCTCTGAGGAAGAGCTGGCAGAAGTAGATGGGGCTGTGGATGCCCTTGCAAGGTGGGAGATGTTCACAGGACAGCTTCCGGCCCCCAGAAAGGACGTGCCTTTCAGCAGAGACAGCGTAGGGCTACGAAAAGTCTTGGGGGACAAATTCTCCTCCTTAAGACGGAAGTTCAGTACGAGAAAAATGTCTAAAGCTGAAACCTCCCCATGTCGTTGGAAGTGGGAAGACAATTAGTTTAGCAACACCAGGCCTACTTTTCTCCATTTCTTTTTGTTCAGGGTAGAAAAAAACCTGTTTGTCTTCTCCATCTGTCTTTCCTTTTTCCCTCTTGAGCATCATCATATTTACACACAAAAATGAGTTGTAAAGTGACCAAGGGACTCCATGGATAGATCAATGGGATCCCATCCCTCATCTACCCCCAGTCTATATCAGATTATAGAAGATGATTTCGTTTCTACAATTTCCTTTACAGAATCACAGATCAATATTAGAAGGAACTCAGAGACCATCTAATCTGACTTCTCATAGTAAGAATCCTTCATCCCTCTCCAAATAGCCTTTGCTGGAAAAAACTCAAAGTGAGGGGAAGTCTATTACTTTCCGAGGCAACATTCAACTTTGGGATAGTGCTCATCTCTCCTCCCACCTGCCCCAGACCTCAGATATTCTTAGAGCTTTCGATACTGAGCTGAGGTCCAATAAGGTACCATATAAAGCGCCTTGTAGACCATAAAGTGCTATAAAAATGCCATTATTATTATTAGTAGTAGCAGTAGTACCATTATTGTAAGTGGATGCCATAGGAGATATTGGAATTCTTGAGTTCCAAACATCTTTAAATGTTTGTGGCTTCCTAAACAAAGGTATCTGGGCTGGTGCGGGAATGACAAATCTTCTATCTTTCAGTGCCTAAGGTGCTGACCTATAGTGGGTCAACATCCATGTTAACTTTTAGGAGAAACCAAACCTGTGCTCCCCCCTGGGGGGGGGGGGCTTGGAATCTCTTGGAGGGTGGGATATGGGTCTTTCTCCCCCATTGCCAGCAGAGGGATCTGTGCCTACAGCAATTGGAGGAAGGAAGTGGTTCGGTCAATCTCTCATTCCAGGCAGGGATTTGAGTGTCCATCGGGTCTCTTTAGTTATTTATATCTAGCAGCTCAAGAGGCTGATAGAACTTCAGGCAGAGGAGTAACAGAGAGAATACACTGACTCATCCAGTAGCAAACTCACTTGGCATTCCAAGGCTGATAATAGGTGTCTCCACTCCCATAAAAGGGGAAACTTCAGATTTTTTCCATATCTGTAATAACCTCCCTCTTGTAAAGCCAGTCTTCAGATCAGGTCTTCAGTGGCAAGTACATCAATAAAAGTAAAGGATAATGTAAATCCATGTGGTTCTCAGGCTGGGTAAACTTCCACCAAAAAATCCTTTTTGTAAAAAAAAAAATGGCCATCTCGTGTGAATGTGTCCAATGTAAGCCTTGCTGTTTCTTTGAACAGACTTTGTCGTGGGAGGGATGATGTCAAGCACAAAGATTTGAAAATGCTGCAAGACTTTGACTCTTTCCCTCCTCTCTCCCTGAGGCAGATGCCTGTACTAACTTGCAGAACAGGAGTGGGTGAAAGAGACAGCAGAGAGGTCTGGGCCCTAATAATACAGGAGACTAGAAGGGGAAGGACTGAGTCTTCTGATCTAGGCCTTTCAAGGTGGAAGAGCCAGAATGATGAAGCCAAATCTTATTTTGGAGGGGAAAGGGCTCACAGAATAAAGAGAGGATGAAATGAGGTCATTTGTGCCGGTGAGTCCTGTCTTCAGCAAAATGCCAGGACCTGAATGCTGACTAAATTTAGGGAAGCAATATTATCACTCAAAAACAACCCTCTCACTTTCAAATCCATAGTTCCCCTTTGTTTAAAAGTTTTTGGAAGTCTTACAATGAGAGCTCTTCAGATAAAAATGGAGAGAAGATAAAGAACAATGTGTACAAACCAAGGAGAGCTACTGTGTAAAGAAGACGATATTATATAGATTAGTGGTTTTGGAACAGAGGAATCCAAGAATAGTTTCTTGCCTGGGTAGCCTTTGGATGCTTCCTATTTTTAAAAAATTTCCTTCTGATCTCTTCTATAATGGGTTCATAGATTGCTTTACCTAGAATAAATAGATTACAATAATAAAAGGCTTGGTACAGCACTCAGAGTTGGGGCCAAAAATGTCATGTATGATCATTACCAGCAACTTTACCCTATCAGTCAAACAGTTGACTTCCAGATAAGAAATAATTGACTCAATCAACTGGTACCTAATGGGTACCTTTGCCTATATCCTCTCACGCATGGTGATCTTGAGAACAAACGAAGAGCATCTAGAGTTGGGAAGAAGCAATAATCAATATACATTAAAAAATTTACTTTGTCAATAAATTGATACTAACAGTTGCAAGGCAGAGGAGAGGTGAGGGCTTAACTGCGGTCAAGTGGCTTGCCCAGGGTCATACATCTAGGAAGTGTCCACTTGGCTGCCCCTCAATATCACATTTAAAAAGGGATCACTTCACAGCAGTCTTTGTTGCTTACAAAGAAAAGATGGTGGAGACCCTTGGAGAGAAGAGCTTTTAAAATGAAACATTCTAGGAGCTAAGACTCAAGATCAATCTTCACTAACTAACTTCATTAACTAGCATTAATTCCTGCCTATACAGACAGCTAAGATCTTGAATACCAAAATAAAACCAGTCAACATGGTGAAAACTGTAAATTTGTTAATGAATAAAATCTCTTCCAAGTTTTTTAGGCCTAGGATGGGAGGCAAGCTAGATCTTACTACTTGTGTGACGTTGGGCAAGTCCCTAACCTCTTTGGGCCTGTTTCCTCATCTGCAAAGGAAGAATTTGAATTATAGGGACCTCTCAGGTCCTTTCAAACTCTAAATCTATGGTTCACATCCACAAAATGGAGCTAAACTTGACATTACTTGCAGATGTTGGTTTCCAAAAACTGTATGAAATTGAATAATTTCTGTCCTTAAAAAACACCATTCACTCTAATTTTCTCATACTATTGGCTAGCTAAAATCCCCAAGACTTTCAAAGAATAGGTATCTCTGGATGAATGATCTTCCTACCCTGGCCACTTCCATGGCATATTCAGTTTAATTGGACTGGTAATTGTCTTAATTGGTACCTTTGTCAGAGTTCACATGGTACAAAGGAGAGAGTACTGGCTACAGAGGATGCTATCATATTGCTAAAAGTCCACTGAATCTGTTCACGGGGGCACTTTTGATCTGCTACTGAGAGGGTAGAAGCACCCTCCAGACTGGGAAAATGGAAAAAAGCCAATATTGGAAAGGAAAGGTAGCCTTCAGAATTAAAATGTGCTTGAGATGGGAGGGGCAAACAAAACATGAGCTTCATGATAAGTGACAATTTTCACTAACACAGGGCAACAGCACAGCACAATGAAAAGAGTTCTTGGGGGTTGCAAGGTGATTCAGTGGATGGAGCACCAGAAGTGGAGACAAGGAGGTCCTGGATTCAAACTGGCTTTAGACACTTCCTAGCTGTGTGACCTTGGGCAAGTCACTTGACCCCCATTGCCTTGCCCATGTCGCTTTTCTGCCTTGGAACTGATTTCAAAGACATAGAGTGAAGGTTTAAAAAAAAATTCTGGATTTAGAGAAACCAGCATCTTTCTCCCATTTCAGTCACCTTCTACTTGTATGACCATCAACAATTGCCTTCAGTTCTCCAGACCCTTGGTTCCTCACTGATAAAACGAAGGAGTTGTACTAGATTACCCTTGTCCTTTGTTTTAAATCTATGATTCTATGAAAGACACACTGTAACTCTTCACTAAATGGGTCAAGCTCTGGCAGGAGAGGAAACAGGACAGCAAAGAAGCCATTGAATTAGTAAGTTCAAGCACATTAAGGAAACCTGTAGCCACCTGGTTTTAAGGCAATACCTTTCTCTCAGCCCTGTCTTATTTGGTTTATAAGATTACTCAGAAAGCCTTTTGGCAGAAATGAACAGACTGGGTGGGTGGCCAGGGTTTGGGGACAAAGATGCCAACTAAAATAAAACCCTGAGGAACTAGAGCTTATTTGGTTTGTTTATTTAAAGAGGGAGAGGTTCCCCCCAAAAGAATATTTATATCCTCATGAAGGCCAGAGTATGGCTGTCCCACAAACTTGTTCCTGAGAAGGCTTACACGTGGCTGTGATGAAACAAAAACCTGTCTTAGCCTGCTGTGTTAAAGCTACAGCAAGAGGCAAAGAAATGGATTTGGCTGCCTGGTCTAAAAAGGGACGGTAAAGCCTCATGTATTCCATTTTCCCAAAATGCCTTTCAATTATGTTGCCTGTTTAGTCAAAATGGGATTAGATTCAATGATGGTCTCATTCTAAGTGGGGGGTACCTTCAAAGATAGAAGATTCTATTGCTTCAGCAAATGTCAAGGTCAAGTCAACCTCTTTTTTTTTTTTAATAATATTGCATAGTTAAAATTTTTTTCAATTATTTTCTCTGCTTCCACCTGTATACCATCACCACCAGCCATCCCTTTTCTCCCCCTTGGGAAATGAAAAAAGAAAACTTGTAATACAGTCAAGCAAAACCAATGCCTGCAAGGGCCATGTCCAAAAAATGCCTTGATCTGCAATCTGAGTACATCACCTGTGTCAGAAGGATGGGGTAAACATGCTTCAGTGGTCCTCTGGAGTCACAGTTGGTCATTATATTGATAATGGTCCATAAATCTTTCAACTTGTCTCTACAATGTTTTTATTGTACAAATCGTCCTCCTAATTCTGCTCATTACATACTATTGGAGTTAATAGAAGTCTTCCCAGGTTTTTCTGAAAGTCTCTTTATTTCTTATAGCATTCTTCCATTATGTTCATAGATCATAATTTATTCATTTTCCTAAGTTTCTAGTTGTTTTTATTATTTATTTATTTATTTTTTATTTTTTTAAAAAGCACTGCTATATACATTTTTGAATATATGGGTTCTTTTCCTTTCTCTGTTCTCTTTTGGGATAAAGGTCTAGTAATAACATGTGAGTTATATAGTATTAACCCTGAGTAAGTAGGATCTATCTATTTACTTACCTATAAAATTCATCTTTGTGTTCAAGTCTTAGGATAAAGAGACAAATGAAAAGGAAAGAAACATATTAGGGACTTAAAAAAAAAAAAGAACTTTTGTCCTAAGGTCAGTCTCTCCATAGATAGAACAATGAGAACTGACATTCAGAATGATGATCTTTTGGCAAGGCAAAATCCTGAAGCACCGATCAGATTACATTCCCAAATGTTCTGCTTTATTATCCCCAGTTAACCAGAAAATCAGAACACCTCCCTACCTCGTTAACACTATTTAAAAAGATTTTCTCCCAATTACACATAAAAACAATTTTTAAAATTCCTTATTAAGATTTCGAGTTTCAAATTCTCTCCTCCCACCCCTCCTCAACCTTCCTTGAGAAGACAAGCCAATTTGATAGATTATACATCCCACTCCATTTCTTAAGTATTTTAATTCTATAAGGCCTTCCTTACCATACTGGAATTTCATGCTACAGGCAGTATGATAATTAAATGCTTATAATAAGAAACAATCTCTCTATTGAGACAAAACCTGCAATATTTGCAAGGGAGGTCATTTTGAACTGAAGTCTTCCAGAATAACTTCTATCCCCGTCCTTGTCTCTGCTTGGAAGTTGATCCTGCATTTGTTCAATGTATAGCTTCAAATGCAATCTTATACAGATCTAGATCAGGCCAATTTCATCACATTGTAATGTAATGTTTTATTTAAGTATTTTTAGAAAAGGGGATGGGGTTGGTTCTATAGCGAAAGGCTGAGGTGGATGGCTCTTATGTTCCATTGATGTCCAATCTAACTTTGAGATCTGGAGGAAGGTCTCAAGAGTGATGAAAGGTGGAGGGCTTTTGGGAAATCATGGATAAGTTACACAGAAAGAGAAGGTGGAGATAAGGCTGTGACCTATACTATTGGAAGAAATACCTCCAACAAGGGAATCACAGGTCTGGGCTCTGAGGTAGCATTTCAAGTTTCAGAGGCAAATACTAGGTATTTTTATGCTCAATATTCTGGCCTTGTGGAGTGGGGAAGATGACAAACAGATTATCTTCCTTTAGTTAAGAGAAAGGAGCCCACAAAAGGAGTTACAAGAATTAGAATGGGCCAATTATTTGGGCAAGAACAGGCAAATGGACAAGAAAGAACTGAAGTGTAGCGATGATCCATACACATACACAGACAACCGGCAGATTAAGACACAAGATGTCTCAAACTTTATGTATCCTTTCATAGAGCCATTGAGAGTGCAAGGGAAAAATGGATTCCATTTGCATCTAGCTGAAATATAGTGAAGGAAAGGTTCTTTTTACTTAAAATGATGCCTCAAACCCTTCTACTCCCTTGACAGTTGAAATCCTATTTGTCCTTGAAGGCCTAATCATGGGCTGCACTCCTTTTTTAACAGTATTGTAGTTGATTGGGTTTGAAAAAAAAAGATCTTGTATCAATGAATGAATGAAACGTACATGTGTTTTAGCTGCTTGTTTATATTTTATCTAAACTCATGTATCATAACTATTTATGGAATACTTTGAAATTTAAATTCTTTGCAAGCATGATCTCATCTGTGTCTATGTGCATAATGGACAATACTAAAAGCTGAAAAATGACCATGGTCCCTGGGTTTATGCCCGACAAGAGGATTTGGTAAATAGCAGCAGCAGGATATTTCTACTCAGCAGAAATGACAGGGAAGGTCAAGAGATCTGAAGCCAGAGTGGAATGAAAGGAGAAAACAAATAGAGAGTAGACAAAGGGAAAAAAAAATTGAGATCCAGGTCAAAGTTGCTCCTGTCCAGTTCCCAGTAGCCCCACCTTATATTACTTTGTTTGAAGACAGTAATGAACATGTTTATACTGATCTGGTAACATCATGGAAGACAGTACTTTAAAAGACAGAAAACATACAGACACTCCAAAGTCTAGGAGGCAGTCACTTGTGGAAAGGCACTCAGGCAAACCTTTGCCCAGCAAAGATTGTAGATAAGAACCCTCAATTCAAGGCCACCTGCCAAAAAAGTTGATTTTTTAGCACAATAGCAGTTGGCCACTTGAGTAGGTTTTCCTGGACAAGTGTGGCTTAGGGAAGTCACTGGGGTCTTGTATTTTACTATTTTATTATTTCACTGATGACTTTGTTTCACATAACAGTTGTTTTGAGATATAACATTCCTTCTTCCTTTCCCCTACTTGGGGAACATTTCTTTGTAATGAAGAAAAAAGGGAACTCTGCAGACACAGAGGTAATGTAAGGCAAGTTTTAATAGATTTATAAAAATCATATATACAAAACACATTAACTAATCCACCGTAGCTATAAAATACACTTTTTACACTTCACAATATATATTTTTAATCTAGTACACAGTATTTATTCATAAATTGAGACTTTATCACAGCAAAGTTGACCACCTATTGTGGATGCTGTTCTGGTGCTACACAGACACTTTAAAAATAAGAAGTCAGCTATGGTGCATTCATGTTATGCATCTCTTGGTATTCTTGTTTAGTATGTAAAACCTTTATTAAAAAGTGTTTCCCTCTTGTGAATACTTAAAGTGTTAAGGCTAGACTGTCGTCTTTTAACTCACCCCTTCTGCAGGAATATTGTGCTGTGCTCAGAGTTGTGTGTGAGGCTGCATAGGAAATGCTACAATAACCCAAAGCACCGATTGATAGGGTGAGCTAAGGACAGAGTGGCAATGAATAGAAGATGGAGCATATTAACACTGAATTTCCTGGCGAGGGTTGTGTCAACACCAAATAGCAAGCCAGTCAATTTTATTTGGTTTTAAATGGTGTTAAAGAGAAAAAGCACATTATGCAAGTGTGTAAAGAATTCACATAATAGTTCAGTGTCATTATTAACAATTCTAATGTTCAACAAATCCAAAAGAAGGCAAGAGTTTTCTTTTACCCACAAAGACTTTGTTAGCAACCACTGTAATCTAGCAGGCAAAATGAAAACTGGGCATGTAAACTTGGGCAATGCACATCTATCCTGCAATCTCAAGGATTCTATAGGCTGGGGGTGAATACTGCAATTAACCGTGTAACCTGTGACAATCTATCAAATGTATGCTGAAAAAATAGATGCATGGTTTTGCCAATCCATTTGTAAGGCAGTCTGGCAAATATGTAGCCAAGCTCATATAAAACTGGGGCTAAATTTTAATTAGTTTCATTTTCAGACTTTAGTCTAGTTCAACTTGAAAAATGAATTCCATAGTCTCTAGTATGATCAAGTTTTCTTTGCTTATTATTCCCTGTTTTAAAAAAAAGGATAAAAGTTGCTTTGTGGCAAAGATCTTATATGCCATCACAAGCTGTGTAGGAGAATTTTAAATGGCTCAGTTCATTAGGGGATGTTTCCTGACAAAAATATTCAAAGGAGATGTTGGCATTTTCAGCAATTCTAAAACATAGCAACTCTCCAGCTGCTGAACTCTCCTAGGCTGTTTCTATGAAAGGTACAGTACAGACTAACCCTGAGACAAAACTGCTTCAGGATGGAGGCTGAAATTTTAGGGAGCAGCATTTAGTAGAGAAGGTCAGAAAATGGATCCTCCCTGTTGGGTAGTTTGGCCTTTGCCCAGCAAGCCTGTTCTCAGAGGTAGATGTGCCTCTTCCTTTCTGACTGGGGTTATTCTGAAGTCAACTAGAAGTAAACCCTGGCCACCTGCCAAGACTGAGATTGTAGTAATTATTTATACAGTCTACTCAGAAAGGTCCATACCTCTTAACTACTTGGCATCAAATACACATTGAACATTTTGTTGTGTGTTCAGAGATGAACTTTTCTTGTGACTTCCAGGTCAGTCAGTATTACCCTGTGAAAATTCTCTCTAGTCTACCTTGAGAAATACTGTCCAAAATGACTCAGGCAGACAAAAGCTGGAGCCCTTTGGAGCAGACAGGATTTCTGAGAATCCTCAGGAAAATATAGCTCTGGGAGTTTCCACAGGAAAACATCCACCTTGACTCTGAACTGCTGGGATTCTGTCCACTTGGGTGAAACACGGCAGCTTTTTAATTATTAAAATAAAGTGAATTCAGTGCTAATAAAAAGGCGCCACAGTAACAGCATAGGGAACAGTGGGCCTTTATTTTCAGAGAACAGGCCCAGGCCAGGAAAAGGAAAGCCTCCCCTCAAATCACCAACTCAACAACTCCATTTCTGCATAGGTTGGTTTGGTTCTTTGGTCTACTGGCCTCTTTGCTGACAATACTAACAAACGGGGTGCACAGTTATTTTTTTACATCAATTGACTGCCAAAGTATGGAGTTACTTTGATTCATTTGGAAATCCTAATTAAATAACAGACCAAAGTGAAAACTTGGGGCAGCTCACTTGGATTAACTAAAAAAGTACAATGTATGAGAAAGAAAACTACTTTTCAAAGCACCAAATACCTTTTCCATCTTGTTCAGAGGATATAACTGGATTTTCTGGTTCGACAAGGACTGGAATTTGACTAAATCTGAGAAATCAAGTTTAAATTTCCACATTATCCCAGCAGAGTTCATTATGAATGATGACTAGGATTTCTTTTAAAATGAGAATCTCAGACCTTCCAATGTCTTTTTGTTCAACATCTATGGTATCTTTCTGAGAAGTAACACAGTATGAATGGTCAAGACAAAATATTAAGATCATCGTCAAATTCATTAATCTTTCAAAAGTCTGGTGTCTTACTGGTGATCTACAGTATCTTCTGTAGTTTTTCAGAATAGTAGGTCCTATTACTGACTCCATCCCCATCTAAAGTCCTTACTAAAGGGGAACAATGACCCCTTCCAGAGCAAGAGAAATTTATTGGCCTGTGAGGACTTGTGTTCTATTCTCATTCATTCAGGGAATCACTATGAACCACCAAAGCCAGTGAGGTTCTGGTATTCTGGGGATAGTTCTACAGACTATGAGTTTGTTACAAGGTATTTCTTGGCTTTTTTCTCTCCTTTTTTTGTTGCTTAGTGGAAATGTGTTATTTGTCCAGGAAACTTCATATCTAAATGTTTAGAAAAGAGAAACTACATCAATTCCTCTTAGTGCCTGGTTTAGAAGCAATGCAAAAACAGAGGCTATTTTTCATGCATTGGGCATTTCATAATCAACAAGTATTCTGGACCAGGTCACTTTTTCCTCCAGGCAGGTTTCAAGTTTTAGTTAACAGTGCTAGTCTATACATGCTGTTTATTCTTCAGAGCCATGTTGAGTTTGAGGTATTCTATAATAGCCAATCAAGGGGAAGATAGAAAATACTGGAGGTTTGAAGTGTAATTATGCTTTTTTGGGAAAACTAAAGTGGTGTGGGGGATTAGATCTATTATTTCATTGGTGAAGGGAACCCCAGGTGAGAGGAGTCCATCTACCAACACAGATTGGCAACTGCTCTGCAATTGCTCTGCAAAACCTGAGTTGCCTGGGACAGGAAAAGGTTAAGTGACTTGCCCAGGCTCACACAGCGGGGAAATGTCAGAGGCAGGGCTTGAGCCTTCTTGCCTCTAAGGCTGGGTCTGTATGTGTGTTCGCAATTATACCTCAAGGTACAGAAATTTTACACCTGCAGGCACATATTATATTTTGTAAATTGATTAGATATATTAAAAGAATGTACAAAACACAAAATACTAGATTAATTAGTAAAATGATAAATATTAAAAGCTGGTCCCTAATTACCTTAAACTCTCTCCTCAGATGTTGAGGCTACTGATGTTTTCTTAATTTGGTTGGTACCCCCACAGATGCTGTTATAGTTAGAATTCAAATCTGAATTCTTCTTCTGACCCATAATGCACATTTAAGTTTCAACTTTCTTCAAGCCCTGTTATATAAAACATTAAGAATACAATTAATCTTTAGCATCATCAGCTTCCCAAGTTTCTTTTCAACAGGCAGCTTTACCTTCAAGGCCCAATATAACCATTACACAAACTCAGCCTGAGACTACACTTTAAAAGCTAGCAAAAATTTGTCTTCAGTTCAATTTGTACAAATTATCCTCTTCAGTTACCTTGATACAGGTAGCAACCTTCTAAGCTTTGGAACTCAGTATATCCCTTTAAACAAGGGTTTAATGACTTTATTATAAACTTGGCAAGTGCTCCTCATTCTCATAGGAAACATGAGAACTGCATATTTAATGCTATGCCCACCTCCACATTGTAGATCTCCATTAGAACTGATGGTGAAAGCCAATTCAAATGAATTCATTTAAAAAAAAAAACTCTTACCTTCCATATTAGAATCAATTCTGGGTATTGGTTCTAAGGCAGAAGAGTGGTAAGGGCTAGGCAATGGGGGTTAAGTGACTTGCCCAGGGTCTCATAGCTACGAAGTTCAAGTGAATTCTTTGCCAGAATGTTTTATACTTTTCTTCAAAGCAAACCTTTTAGACTCCAAAGCGCCATTTAGAATGGGGTGGCTAAGCACAACCTGTGCAATTTACTGACTTCACACTAAAAGATCTGAAAGATTTCTCCAACATCTTGAAGAAAATTGTGCTTATAATCACTCTGTTCACCTACTCAAATCACCAATAAAACTTGGAATTAAGAACTACCCTTTCTTGTGCCACAGGGAAACTTGCTTGAGGCAAGCTATTGGTCAAAAGTCATTATGCAATAGGATATATTGCTGATCATTACCCTGTCTAATGTTATTCTGACCACACTAAGAATCTCTTTGGTCTCTTTGCTGGGGTGGTTTTTCATATCTAATATGTGGTAGCTACAGGTAAATGTACACTGTTACCTGGCCCAGGGCTATAGATAATGGCTACAATGTTAAACATGACCTTGTTTAAAATACACTATGTAATCTTGTTTTTAATTATTCAAAAGGATGAGGATTGAACAAAATAAATTGTTTCAAACTCTTCAGAAAGTTCTGATGATAGTCACCCTTCCTGTGTTTACTGATTGGGGTGTGTGTGTGAACACTCTAGGGAGTCACAACAGGTTTTGCACAGGAAGATGCCCCTTTACTTTCTGCTGATATTTTTTGGAGTTTTATTAACTAAGCTGTGATTACTAGGTATTTATCCTTGGGGAGAGGTTTCAGGATGTAATAGCAGTTCTCAAAATCCCATCTGCTATGAATATGAGATGCTTTTGCATTTCCCAAGGCTGTGGCTTTAAGGTTTTACTGGATTCATGGAAAGGTTAACAATTTGTCACTTAAGGAATGTCTCAAACAAGCCTAAGTAAAATCATGTTTATCTTCTATGAGTTTTTTAGCTCCAAAAGTCAGACTAGGAGTGTATTTCCCCCCACCTTCCCATTATTTTTTAAGCACTTTTGGTTATTGAGTGAAACCACAATATTAAAGGAACAAAAAAATTATGGATCACATTTTAAATAAACATTCAGAGCCTGAAGATGATTAAGAGAATGTGGTAAGTTTCTCACTCCGACTTTCTCAGCTAACAGTAACATATCACAAAAGGTAAGACATGGTCAAGTTATTTACAACTCTCAAAATGTTAACAGGTGCCACAACTGAACAATACCAAAAGTACTAGAGGAAATACCTTCAGAAACTCTTCTCCTCATTCAATCATAAATAAAACCATTAATTAGAGTTTGTGTTTTAATTTGTAGCTAATATAATTTGACAATTCCCTTTTATCAAAGGAGTTGTTTTAAAAGCTATATGCCCAAGTGTTCTAGAGAGTATTATAAGCCACAAAGCTAAGGATTCAAGATCTTCAAAACTCACAATTTTTATAAACAAAAGAGTTAAAAACTAAGCTCTTTTAATCAAAGCTTTATGTTCTCATGTGTAAGAATGCAAGCATAGTTGTGTAAAAAAATATCCTCTACCATCATAACCAGGGTCCTTAACCCTACTTCCCCAACATATTAATGAGAAAATAGAACACAGGTATCAAGAATAATCACTGCAAATAAAGGTATGAAATTTACAAAAAGTAATAGCTCAAACCTTCCCTTTAGATCTAAAATACACTGCAAATCTGAATGCAGTAATTTCTAAAGAGCAGAAACATTGCAAATTGTTTTAGATCAGCCTTGTAAATGGTTACTAACCCTCCCCCGCATTGAGAATTCTAAGATAGGTATCTTGGAATCATATAATTTAAAGACCATCTGGTTGTTTTACAAAAGAAGAAAGTGAGGCTCAGAATGGCAAAGGCATTTGCTTTAAGGCTAGCCAGCTAGTTGGTGGAACAGGTGATACTAGAACCCAAGTCACTTGACCTTTTTTCACTCTCTTGAGTGTTATAGACTAATAGATCATTTTCAGTGTTTTTATTACTTATAATACTTCCTTAAGAGTAGGTTAGTAAACATTTTTGGTTGTTTAAAAATATTTCATACTCATCTGCAAAGTTGCTTTAATCTTATCAGTTAATTAAACAATCAAGTGGGAAGATGTTTTCAGAAAGTATTTCACATGACTCCATCAGCTATTGGGAATATTTTGTCTTACCCATCATAAAAGCAGCTATAACAGAGATTCAGCATCCAAGTTGTGCAGAATATTCCTACACCATTTGACTAGTTTGCATTTCCATTTTGCTTTGGAACCTGACAAACTTATGATAAATCCAGGCAAATTAATCATTTTACAATCATACAATTATTAAATTCTGGAAATGTGACCTTAAATCCCATCTTACAAAACACTATTATGAGCACTTAAAAACATTAACAAAACTGATCCCTATGAAGACCCACAGGATTAAAAGAAGTCTCCAGAAAAAGGTGTTATTTTTTTAAATCAACATAAGCTCTTGCATACCACAGAAGAGAATTTCATGTTTTCTCCTTTTGTTAAAAGCAGGGGAGGTCTTTTTTTTTCTTTTCTTCTTTTGGGTCAAAATCTGTCACCAGATTACTGGCTAAATCTAAATTGCAATTCATCTGGTATGCTGAACAAACCAGGATGGAGTCTCAATGGGACACAAAAATCAAGGATCTTGTTCAGTCAGTTTATATGATGAGAGCCCTTAAGAGATAGAAATGTTTATATATATATATATATATATATATATATATATATATATATATATATATATATATATATATATATATATATATATATATATATATATGCATGCACATATATATGTGTACGAACATACACATATACATACAAATACATATAACATACACATATATAAAAAACTACTGGTGCCAGTTGCACAGTAAACTTTTTGATGTTTGAAAATTAACTGATTATGCCAGATGCCCCTTTTAATTAAAGTAATGCATAGTAGTGAGTGAGTGAATCAGGTTTGAAATATACATATATTTCAAAGTGGTGAAAGGCACCTACCAGGTAACTAGACAAGTTTAACCAGTTCACACCAACATTTACAGCATCCTGCAGTTTCATCTAGATAGCTAGATCTGATACTGTTTCATTTGTCACGTACATGCACTAATAGAGAACAGAACTCCTTTACAAGAGTTAGCTTTAAAGGAGTAGCTGAAACAGGCCCTAGTGTCCAAAGGCATAAGTGCAGCTGTGAAAAACTGCGATTTCTCCAGGGAGTTTTGTGGCTTCCTGTGTAAGTCAGCTGTTAGGAACTTATCAAGCAGCTGCTGTATTAACAAATGCTTTGCTTGGATTTTGCTAGAAATTGGGGCTTCTATAGGAAGGGGCCTGAAACTGTTGTTTCTGGAAGAAGGAAGTTCTCCAAGTGTCACCAACCAATGTGTCAGAACCCCAAGAAAAGTAGGAAAGAAGCTAAAAAAGCACCCACACCATGTGCATGTAGGTAGCTAAACATTCCCTGTCAAAGTGTGCTTTGGTGCCACAAATCCATTACATGTTGCATTACTGGTAGTGTAACTTTCTATGAGGCAAGAAAAACTGTACAAATTTCTGTAGTGCAAACATTAAACCTAGTCCATGTCAGCTAGGGACTAACTTCTTTTATTTAAAACAATCTTGTTTTGTATAGAGAAATGAATTCTTATGCATAGCAACTTAGCTTAATTTGCAACTCCTAGGTTCATGTCTTTTGGAAAATTGGCATGTGAGTCTTAAAAGGTAACGATACATTTACCATGGGAAGTGGCATTTAGATTCCTAGCCAAATGCAATGTGCGAAACCTGGGTAGATTGTGTCAATTTAGGTTCATGTGCTTTGAGCTAACAGTATCAGTTGGAATTTATTTTTTAGTACAACTACTGTCTGAGCAAAAAATTCAGGTTAGCTGTTCACTGAATACCTGAAAGCCAATGATAAAGAAATTCATATGGCTACTGAGTCTGTTCTTTAAAAAACAAAAGCCTCCTTTCAGATTATTTTTTTTTAAAGTGTCAAAAAAAAAAGGTAAATTAATGTTTCTCCAAAAAGAAGGTTTTGTTCCTCAGTATGCCAAACTAGGCTTTTATAGCAAAGCAACCACTTGGTTTTTCAGTAGTTTTTACCTAGTCCCCATAATCAGTAGCTAACATCAAAGTTTCCAAGTCCTTCTGCCTAGAGCTCATCTGTTTGGACTGGCTAATTTTAAAGCATTCCTGAGCTGGGTAAATGATGGCATGGATCTTAGAAACATATGCAAGGGCTATATAGATCACACACACAGACACACACACACACACACACACACACAGACACACACACACACAGACCCATGTGCTCAAACACATGCACAAAGATCATCTGACCAATAGCCCTTAACTCCATTTAAGGATGACAAAAGTAAGGGGACTTTGCCCTTCACTGCAACATAATATCCTTCAGATTTTCTTGCAGGATTGTGTCCTTCACAGCATGAAATACAAAGCGGATGTTTTCAGTGTCTATGGCAGTGGTGAAATGGTGGAAGAGTGGCTTACTTCGGTTCCGCCTTTTTCTGTCAAAACATTGAACTAAGTAGCACTGGACATCCTCCAGTCTATGAGGGTCACCTTTAAAGTCTGAGAAGTGCTTCTTAATGCTGACAGTTTTCACCTTCTCCACTAGGAGGTCCATTTTATTGAGGAACAGAATGATGGAAACATTGAAAAAGAGCTTGTTGTTGACAATGGTCTCAAAAATGTTCATTGATTCAACTAGCCGATTGGTGCGCCTGTCCTCCATGAGGACCTGGTCATATTCACTAGAGGAGACCATGAATAGGATTGAGGTGATTCCATCAAAACACTGGAACCACTTCTGACGTTGAGATCGCTGCCCACCCACATCAACCATCTTGAAAGGTATTTTTTTAATAATGAAGTCATGTTCCACAATTCCTTTCGTGGCTTTTCTGGCCAGTAGGATATCTTGTTTGCTAGGAAAATAATTCTGTAGGATAAAGAATTTGGGATGGAGGTAGGAAAAGAAGAGGGGTCATAGAAGAGTGGGGAAAAGAGAGAAACATGGGGAAAGAAGCATGAGAGGAAGGGAAAGAAAGTTAGATGGTAATTTAAAAGAAGCAGACCAAAGATACAAAATCAAACTCCATAAAAGTACATATTTATAATAATGCATGGAACTAAATGGTTCATTCAAAATGGAGGCTCAGTTTGAGAGGGATTCTTCATCTCACTACCAACCAAGGCTTATTTATTTCTTTGTCTTTCAGAAAAATATTCAATCTTTTTTCTCCTAAGCCATAGCCACCTTTATACATTTCTAAAATTCAGAAATATTTCCTTGTCAAGAAATGCTTTACAAATAGGTATTAACTTAGGATTCTATTTGAAGCTTTCAATATAGTTATTATGCTATCTCTGGAAAGATCTTGCAATCAGCATCAGCACATCCAGAAAATGTAACTAATCTCTTCTATACTCTTAAGGCTCTTTAATTTGAACTCTTCCTATGGTATTCTGAACAAAGGAATTCTAAGGAAAAAAAATTCTCTCTAAATTTATTTATCAGTGACTAAAGTTTTATACTTAAAGAGCTGAGAATTTTGAGTGAGGAAATTCTTACTGCTGGACTCTCATTTCCTTTTATGGTGTAACACAAAATAGATACAAAGATGTACAAACACGGTATTCATATTGATAAAATGAAATGATGTAAAGCACTCTATAAGGATTATGAGCTTTGTAAAAGTTGACTATTATCAGCACATGACAAAATAGCCTATATTTCATGCTAACATATTTTTGAAAGAGAAGTTTTAGTTTCAAATGAGTCTTCTAATTCTAGTCCACAAATTATCTCCCAATTTCTAGTGGCAGGGGTCTTTGCTCACCAGCTGGCCAATCCGGTCCAAGTTATCCAGGAAATACTTCACAGATTCACCCTGTCAAAGAAGGAAAAATATCTGTGACTCAATCTTGTTGCTATAAAGCAAACAAAGGAATTTATTAAACTAAAATGGTTTTCATTTTGCTTCTTTGCAAGAAGAAAAGCAAAGTAAAAAAGAATTCAAAAACAGATACCAACATACAGATACTTTAGTGATGTTTACCCTGGGAATGAATCACAGGAGTTGTGGGCTGTAATACAAAACAGCTCTGCTGTGCTTAATTAAAAACAAATGGTTCTAGCAAAAACAGCACAACTTTAATAGTAAATTTAACCACTAAACTGCTGACCCTGCATTTCTGGTAATGCCTCTTCTGTATCTCAAATCAGTGAATATAGAGGGTATGTGGAATCAGAAAATTATAATAATTATTATCAGTAGTAATTCAGTTTGATGACTTTGTTTTTATATCATGTCATTTCTCCTTAGATTACCATCCCCATCCCCAAACTACAACCTTTTTTTTTTAAACAAAGATCAAGTCTTCCTTTTAGCAAAGTAAAACATTTATACAAAACTAATAGGTGAGGCAACAATTTCTGATAGGGTATATAGCACACTCCACAACCATAGTCCTGAGGAGAAAGAAAGAATCAGGTTTCATCCTAAATTCTTTGGAACTGAGATTAGTCACCACACCCAGTTTTAATGTACACAACTGTAGTTATTATTTATATTGCCCTGGTTCTGCTTCTTTCTGGAACAGTTCATATAATACATGTCTTCTCACATTTCTCTGAATTCTTCATTTTGCATGTATGTGGCACAAATGTTCCACTACATTTGTACACTGCAATTTGAGTTATTTCACAACTAAGACAAATCTATGTCTCAACTATAACTCTCAGGTTCTGGCTACCACAAAAAATAATGCTGTGAACATTTTCATATAATATGGAGCTTTTCTTCCTGCCTTTGACCTCTTTGGGATGTATGTCTTGTAGTGGCACTGTTAGGTCAAAGGGTATGGACAATTTTCATATAACCTCAAAGCACTTTTCATAATCTTTGAATAAACTCAAAGTTCCAACATGTATTTAATGAGTTTGTCTTCTCACAGTACCTTCAACATTGTTATTTTTCACCTTCTTTCATTTTTGTCACTGAAGGATGTTGGGCAAAACCTCAAAATTGTTTTAATTGCTATTGGTGATTTGGAACAATCATTATATAGTTATTGATAGTCTGGATGAAAATTATCTCTTCCTTACTCTTTAATACTTTTATGTCAGGAAATGATTTTTTATTTTATAAGTTTATGTCAAGTGTCTATATATTTTGGTTTCCAGATTCTCTACCTATGAATCCATTCTCTCCCTTCTCTCAATTTATAAAAATGGCATGACCTTTTTTTATTTAGATCATGTCCATCTGGTCTAGTCTAGAATTTCAAGGGAAATAACTGGGGGTGGGGATTTGGGGGCATTGCACTATCATATCTCAATAACAATCAAAACTATTTGGTACTAATTAAAGAAAGGTAGCTGAGTGGAACAAATGAGAAAAAGAGACTCAAAAGCAACTGAATATAGCAGTTTTGTGATTGATAAACCCAAGAATAGAATTTGACTGGAACTGGAAAGTTCAGCAGAATTGAAGTTTAGATCAGAGGTTTAGTACATTACAATTATACCTCATACTCAGAATGTTTTTAAAGAAGCACGATAACATTCCTTTTGCTAAAAAAGCCCTTCAGAACAAGTTTTCTGCAAAGTGTAATCACTGATAAAGTTAGCTCTATGGATATATATCCCTTGATTTCCTCTAAAAGTTGGCTGTATTCAAAAGTAATGCCAAGTGAGAACAGAAACCAAATTATAGGGAATTAAGGGGGAAATAAGTGATGAGTAAATGGAGGTAGGAGATGTTGCTTAAATGTTCAAGAATCAAAGAAACATATTAGTTGAAAATTGAAAGGGGCCTTAAAGATTATAAAGTCCAACCTCTTAATTTTACAGTAGAAAAAAAATCAATGGCCAGATTAACTGAAATACAAGGAGTGAGAACATAGGATTACAAGGCTGGAAGAGACCTTCAGAGGTCTTCTAGTCCAACATACAACACATGAATCTCCTCTACCAAATTCCAGAAAAGTAGTTGTATAATTTTGTTCAAAGATCTCCCATTACAGCAGACCCCATTACCTCTCAATGCCCCCAATTCCATTTTGAGATAGTTCTAACTTCTTGATAAGATTTAACTAGTAGGGTTCTTGCAACTTCCACCAACTGCTCCTGCTTGTGTCCCCTCCAGGGTTAAGTAGAAAAATTCTAATCTTTAGTTAACTTGCCAAAGGTTACAGAGCTAGTTTAGTAGCAGAACTAGAATTAATAGTCTTCACTTAAGATTTTAATAAACTGGAGAGTGACCATTGTGTTGCAATTGCTTTCTAAATTGGTAATAATCTAGCAAGGAGTAGGAGGACTTTAAGCATTAATTTTATATCTGTGTTTTTTCCACTTCCACCAATCACTATGTGCCCCTCAATAGTCCATAGAGTAGAGTTAATTGTCTAATTCTGTATCATTAGGCATTATTAGTGAAAAGGAGATGAGTAGCTGAAATCTAGTAAGTTGCAAGGGTTTGGGTGAAGAATAATTGTGGAAGAACATAGAATAACCTGTAAAGGAAAGACTATAACTTGGCATTGACACTTTCTATAAACTGTTTTAACTTCTAGCCATACCAATTCATATATCTATAGTCAAAAGTTATTTCTTAAGTAACAATTCTAACATTTTGCAGTTTAATCACACTGTACTGATACATCAATGGATAATAAAGGATTCCAATTTAATTTAAACCTAACCACCAAAGCTACAGCAATAAACAAAATATAAATGGTTTCCAAAACCTGAAACACAACTGAAAGATCAATGACAAAAACTACTATAGAAAGATAGTAATTTCCTATACTTGTGTAATTAATTTAAAGCATTAAATAAATAAAATAAATAAACCATTAAGCAGTGTGCTTATACAATGAGTTTCTCTCCAGGTATGATATCATATTAATATTCCATAACATTTTATCACCCAAGTTGTCAAAGAACAATCTTTAGTTTTCTGCTTCATAGAGGGTAAAGCTTTAATCTCATTATATGATGCTGGAGTGTGACAGTTCTCAAGACTAATGTCATAATGAACTGGGATACTACACAAGATTTAAGAACTGAAGTTCAAGTAACAGGCTTAATTTTAGATGAAAAATTTTTTAATTTGATTGATCTGATTGTTATAGCCTTTTCCCTCCTTTATTCAGAGCCATCTCTTCTAACAAGGAATAAAAAAGGTGGGGGGAAGGAAAGCAGTTCAGCAAATTAACTTGAAGTGTTCCACATTCATAGGGTTCCATTTTGCAAAGGAAGGGAAGTTCATTTTCTCAAGAAATTATTTTTTAAAAGGATTAAATTATCACAAGTGATTATAAACCAATCTTGCATTATTAGTAGTATGTAAAAAGTTTTAAAACTCACAGTTTAGAACTATAGAAATTAATAGACTACCAAAGATACTCTAAAGAATATAATTAAAATGCTGAAAGTTGAGCTATACACATTGATTTTAACCAGTCCTTACAATTAGAAAATGGCCAGAACTTAAGGCACCTCTACAAATTTTCCCATATTTTGATTTCTTCTTCTTCATCTAATTTTCAAGTTTCAAACATAAGGACAAAATCTGGAGAAGAAAAGATTTCTGGGAGACAAGACAGCTGCCTTTAGAATTTATTTTAAAGGCTATCAACAAGAGCATACTGATTCTCCTGGGTCTTTAGGCACCAGGATTCTGCTGGCTATCTTTTCTCACTTGAATTAAGTATATACCAAGATCAGTAAAATAATTCTGCCTTCCTGTTATAATGTCCTAGGAAGTTATAAGAAATTTTCATGGGGATATAATGAAATATTCCTGCCTATATTTTTTCACTACTTTCCTCTTAATTGTTACACTTCAGAAATATAGATTGTCCATGTCCCAACTCTTAGTACTATTCTTTGGCTCCTCAATGCTTAGCCTCTCTTATTCCATATCTCTGCCCCCAAGTAAGTCAAGAACACCAGAAAAGAGAGAAAAAAATCCTCCTTTTGGGAAGGGAGGGAGTCATGCCCCTAGTCAATCTACTGGAAAAACAGGCATTACTTTCTGGAAGAGAGCTTAGATAAGACTGGACAGATGTTTATGGAAAGCATCTTTCATTTTTCTTATGAAAGCTTTCCAACAACAGAATTATTCTTCAGAGGTAGTGATTTTATAACATTGACATTGCCTATGCTCTTTCTACTGGGATGGTAGGTTGGCCTAAACCAGTGGTGTCAACCTCAAATTGAAACATCCCTGCAGGCTACAGATTGGCTTGGAAAACTGCACAGTGGCATCATCTGTATTATATTATATAATTATTTATTTTGTTAAACATTTCCCCAATTATCTTGAGTTTGACACTTCAGGCTTAAAGGACCTTTGCAACCTACCTCATTTATTTCTTTTAAAAAACCCTTACCCTTCTGTCTTAGTATCAATTCAAAGACAGAAAAGTAGAAAGGGCTAGGCAATCAGGGTTAAATGATTTGCCTAGGGTCACACAAGTAGGAAGTGTCTGAGGCCAGATTTAAACCCAAGTCCTCCCTAGTCTACCGGACTAGTGTTCTATCCACTATCTAGCTATCCCTTATTTCTTATATTAACACAAGTCACACACACAGACAATTAAATGGTATATCTCTCAATATTTCTTAGCATGACATCACACAAATATTTCAGAAACTTTTATTATCCAACTTGTTCTAAAGGGCAAGGGCCAGATTTAATTTTCATTTCAAAACAGAAGGAAAGGAAGCTTTTATCTTATCTATACTAGACTGGCCTTTTCTGAAAAATTTCCCCCTATTGTAAATGATAAATATCATACCGCCAATAATAGATATAACATGATGATGCTGTCCTGAGCTCAACTATAATGCTACTTAGCTATTCCTGTGCTTTAATAATGTTCATTTACAGGGCAGTACTATGATCATTCTAATCTTACATGAGAGTTTGTGGGAAGAGCTAAGCTTAAGGAGGAAATTCAAGTCCCATCTCTGATATATATTAGCTGTGTGACTTGGTGGAAGTCATTTAATCTCTCAGTCCTCTAAGCCAGGAGTCAGAAAACTAGTCTTCCAGTCAAGGTCAAATCTGATGGCACATGAGTGTTTTTTTACATTTTTAAATGAAACTTTATTGTGTTTAAAAGTATAAAAACTATTCTTAGTCTAAAGGACCACACAAAAACAGGGGTAGGTCTGTCAGCCTATTCCTCTTCTAGGTAACTCAACAAGACAATAAATTACACAAAAGATGGTACATTACTGTATTGCTGAGAGGTGTGTTCATGTTCCTTACAACAATGAGGTTACAGGTCTAGTCCTTATCACAAGAATGTGAGCTTGTTAACATAGGGGCTATTTTTACCTCTCATTGTAGCACAGTACTGGCTGATGCTTGTAAATATTTGTTGCCCAACTATCCTAACAATCAAGAAATACATATAAGCTCAGGATGATATTCCAAAATAAAGCAAAGAGTGATCAAGGTTTTTAAAAGAAGATATTTCATTAGGGAAAGCTAGAATGAAGATAGTGAAATTTACTCCTAGTTAGTCCTATTTTCACTACAAAGTCAGAAATGCAAAAATTTCTATAGATCAGTCAAACATTTTAAAATTAAAGAAGTGACAATAACCACCTGGATCTCAAAGGGTTTTTATGAAAAGAAATGGTGATTAAAAAAAGAAAAAGGAAAATGGGGAAATAAATTTCTTCACTATAATAGAGTCCAAGGAGTAATTGCTAATTGAGCTTTTTCCCCCTTAATAGTTAGATGTACATTTTGAACAGAAATGTAATTTCCTGTATTTCTCAACAATCTATTTTAAGAGATTATCCATTCAAAGGGCCCTTATGTATACCAACAGTAGAAAAGACATAAAGGACATTCAAGATCTGAAGGATAAAATCCCATTTCCTTTGGAACATTAAAAGTTCCTTACAAATATGACTAATAAGGCACTTTTGCCGTTCCATCTCCTTTCCAAACAAATGCTATTGAATGTAAGGAAAGCTATAATTTGGTACAGTGTAGGGCTTCTTGTTATCTTTCCTTTGGCTGCTTTAAGTGTTCTTGCTTTGTCTGTACATCCTGCCTCCTCCCACGTTCAACTCAGGAAACAGCTGTGCAAGTGTTAAAGTTGTTGGGATGGATAACAAACTTACCTGATTTATTACTTACACCTTACCCTGGAATCCCTTCCTCTGTTACCTTCTACAAAACTATATCATAACCAGTTACAGTTTTAAGGCCTTGGAAAGCAAGGATAAAAGGATAAAGTTTTCCTTCATCTACTTTTCCTTCAAGTCTCTGAAGAAGTTCTCCACAAAGCTTATCTTTCAAGAGATTTAAATACTCTGGTCATTCTAGGCATCCCTTAACTTCTGAGAAAGAAATAAACTAATTAGAACAAGGCTGTATAAATCCAGCAACTCATAAGCCATTCCCCTCTTGTCCCCTCTATTAATAGAAAGACAATGGAAGAAACTACCTGCTTATAAGAACTTTCCAAGTCCTCTTCCAAGCAGCAAGATCATCAGTGACTTGGGTTGTGGACTAACAGGGCATGCTACTTTTATGAAATAACTGCATAGAAAAGATGAATAAAATATTAACCTTACCACTGTGAGAATCTATTATCTATATTTTGTTGAGAACAACATAGGAACAAATGATTCACTCAAAGCTACAGTAGTAAGGTGGCTGAAGTCAAGAAATAATCTTAAAAAAAACTTCAGTCTATAGGGCCCTATCAAATTTAAATTCAGGACCAACCTGGAAGCATCCTAAAATGTTCCAAAATATCAAGACAAATATTCTTTCATTGTTTTCTGTGTGTGTGTGTATGTGTGTGTGTCCACTGGAACTCTGCATTTAATCCAACAGTTTTTTTTGTAATCTTGAATTTATATATTTTTATGTGTGGTTATTTTTCTATTGTGTGATCAGTGGCATCAACTCATTCCAAGAAAGAGAGGAAAGGCCTCTAATTTTATGCCAATTCAATCTCCGCCTCAACTGTAAAGATAGCTCATCAGGTCCTATACTTAACTCATCATTCAATTCACAAAGAGAATATACCATGATAAGGATTTTTAAACACTGAGGGGAAAGCTGTAAGAAGGGAATGAATCACTTGGTTCAAACTCTAGATTACTCTTTAAAGGTAGACACGTCCAAACACTTTACTGATCTCCTACACTGAATCTGAATGCAGTTCACCAGAGACTGAATGATCACTGAATTTGACATTCTGTCTACAGGATGATATTCCACAATAAATTCCACATTTCCCATAGCATCAGCTCATCCAAGTGACTAGTTTTAAAATTTAAGCATACTGGATGACCATTATCACCTCTATTAGTTAATATTGTACTAGAAATTCTAGCAATAGCACTTTGAGAAGAAAAAGAAATTGAAGGGATTAAAGTGGGCAACGAGGAAACTAAACTATCACTCTTTGCAGATGATATAATGATATACTTAAAGAATCCTAGAAAATTAACTAAAAGGTTAGTGGAAACAATTAACAACTTTAGCAAAGTTGCAGGGTACAGATAAACCCACATAATTCATCAACATTTCTATATATTTCCAAAAAAATTTAGCAGCAGGAGTTAGGAGAAATTCCATTTAAAATCACTCTAGACAATATAAAATATTTAGGAATTTATCTACCAAGACAAACACAGGAATTATATAAACACAACTACAAAACACTTTTCACACAATTAAAATTAGATTTAAATAACTGGAAAAACATTAATTGCTCATGGGTAGGACAAGCTACCATAATAAAAACAACAATCTTACCCAAATTAATCTACTTATTCAGTGCCATACCTATCAAGCTACCAAATTTTTTTTTATAGAATTAGAAAAAATTATAACAAAGTTCATCTGGAAGAACAAGAGATCAAGAATATCAAGAGAAATAATGAAAAAAAATGTGGATGGGGACCTAGCAGTACCAGATCTTAAACTGTACTAGAAAGCAGTGGTCATCAAAAAAACATGGTACTGGCTAAGAGACAAAAAAATGGATCAATGAAATTCATTAGGGGTAAATTACCTCAGCAATCTAGTGTTTGATAAACCCAAAGATCCCAGATTTTGGGACAAGAACTCTCTATTTGACAAAAACTGCTGGGAAAATTAGGTTTAGATCAACATCTAACACCCTATACCAAGATAAATTCAAAATGGGTAAATGACTTGAAAACTAAGAGTGAAATCATAAATAAATTAGAATAGTATACTTGTCAGATCTATGGGAAAGAAAGGAATTTAAGACCAAGCAAGAGATAGAGAATATTAAAAAAAAACATAAAATAAAATGAATGCCTTTGATTATATCAAATTAAAAATTTTTTTTTGTACATATAAAACCAATGCAACCAAAATTAGAAAGAAAGCAGCAAACTGGGAGAACACTTAAAACTCTTTGATAAAGGTTTAAATTCCCAAACATATAAGGAACTAAGTCAAATTTACAAAAAATCAAACCAGTCCCTAATCGACAAATTGTCAAGGGACATGAATAGGCAATTTTCACATGATGAAATCAAAACTATCAATAAGCACATAAAAAGTGTTCTAAATCTCTCCTGATTAGAGAAATGCAAATTAAAACAACTCTGAGGTACAACCTTACACTTAGCAGACTGGCCAATATGGCAGCAAAGGAAAGTGATAAATGTTGGAGGATATGGGGCAAAATTGAGACACTAATACATTTCTGGTGGAGTTGTGAATTGGTCCAATCATTCTGGAGGACAATTTTGAACGATGTGAAAAGGGCTTTAAAAGAATGCCTATCCTTTGATAGCACTGCTGGGTTTGTACCCCAAAGAGATAATAAGGAAAAGGATTTGTAGAAAAATATTTATAGCCGTGCAAAAAAATTGGAAAATGAGGGTATGCCCTCCAATTGGGGAATGGCTGAACAAATTGTGGTATATGTTGGTGATGGAATACTATTGTGCTGAAAGGAATAAGGAATTGTAGCAGTTCCATGTGAACTGGAAAGACATCCAGGAATTGATGTAGAGTGAAAAAAGCAGAACCAGGAGAACGTACACAGAGACTGATACACAAATATGACTAACATGATAATAGGTTTTGAACAATGATACATGTATAACCCAGTGGAATTGCTTGTCAGCTCTGGGAGGGAGGAGGGAAGAGGGAGGAGAAAATCATAAATCATGTAACCATGGAAAAATATTCTAAATTTTAAAAAAGGAAAAGAAAAAAATTCAAGCATACTTTTAGTATATGTGCTTGCTGAAGCATACTTTTAAAATAAAAAGAGCATTGTGAAAACTCAAACAACACTCCAGATGAATGCATGTAGCTGAACTGATGTTGTTACTATGGAAATAACAACTTAGTACCCAAGGAAGGGGAATATCAAAATAGACATCATAGAAAATCTTCACATACAACATGCAATAGTAGAGAATACACTAAATTTTTTATAACAATTTTTTCCCCTGGATTTAGGAGGTACTTTGCTGTGTAGATTAAGAGAAACAACTGTTTAAAAATCATTTTTTAAAATGACCAGTGGCCACTGAGAACACAGCTCTCTTTCCACCTTCCATTCAAGAAAGGACAGTGCTGTTCTTTTGGTGAAATGAACAAACCTACTGATTCAGGATAAGAAAAAAGGATTGTCAATCTTAGGAACTTCTTCCCCCTATCTCCCGCCCCTAAAGTGAAAGAGATAAAGTGAACAAAGTCATCAATCTCAAAAGGAGAGGAACAGGTCTGTGGTGATATGCATAAGCACCATTAGCACTTATGTAGAGAAAGGAACCAGCCTGGCAATCTCATTTACTTCCATAGTTCCAGCTATCACAGGGAGCCTTTTGTGTTTCCTAAAAATATCTAGTCTTAAATCTTTTCTGAATTCCAGAGCTACAATTTCAAATATCTTGCTGAGCCAGGAGGATCTAAACCACTCAGTCCTGAAATTTCTGAGCTCGGGTATCTTCTATTATTTTTCACTTTGCTGCCCCAAATACCCCCAATCCTTCTTACCTTTTGCTTTAAGAAATGTAATCAAATCAGTATTTATCTCCAGAAAAGATGTCAATGGATTGCCTTGTTGCTGTTCACATCATCCTAGTAAATTCCCAAACCATAACACCCATTACAGATTACAACACCCTTCCCAGATCACCACTCCCCAATATGTGTAGTCTCCCCAGTGAGAATGTCAGCTTCCTGGAGGTGTAGACTATTTTGCTTTTGTATTTCTACTTCCAGTGTTTGACTGTTTACTCATTAATATATAAAT